>NW_026136706.1:18722345-19249845 GCF_905237075.1 Dicentrarchus labrax
TTTGTTTTCTGTTTTACTTTCATTATATTATAGAAATGTACACTCTCCATGAAAACAGCATGAAAAATTTGCATCAAGTAGAAGCTATATGGTGATATACATATATATATATACTTATATATGACCATGTAGTCTGCCATCGTCCCCCACTCTATCCCCTAGTACCAAGCTCACTATTAGGCGGACTGGGTCCAGACCCAGACCTATAACCAATAAATTATTGAGAATTATTCAGTTATGATGTTTTATTAACGTTTCTGTTTTAACTGGTGCAGCTTTTCTTGCCTTTATGGCGCTGGTTTAACAGCCCAGACCAACTGTATGTGTTGTAATCATCTCACATTGATCCTTTACCTGACTGACATTAGTTAGATTGCCCCCGAGTCCCGTCCACAGCTCTGAAATATCAGAATTGTGCTGTGTATTGACAAATCCATGGTGCTTTGATTTGTAATTATGCTCTTTTCTCTCAGTCCCACCCTTCTGTCAGTCTGTAATATTCTCTAAACTATAGCTTATATAGTGTGTTACTCAAAAGATCTGATCTTCTCATCACTATGGTGCTACCACTGTGGCATTTCCCCGTACGTACAGTACAGTGTGCCTTTAAAGTGTGAGCCACGTTAGATATTATCCTATTATATCAACTATAATTGTAATAATAATTTTTATAATTTCTGAGATCATATACATAATTATATCCAGATTAACTCTGCTGATGACCTGAGCTGCTGTAACAAAGCTCGTCTGTGCTGCTGCATTGAGTAATGTCTGATCTCTGTAGTGTTGTGCGGGGTTTCCCTCCCTCCCACTCACTGACGCCTTTCTTTTCCATGGCTCTCCAGTGTGTGCTGTGTGCCCGTTTGGTATGCAGCATATAGCCCCATGCGGCCTCAGAGATACCTCATCCCCCGTTCAATCAGGGCCGCAGCACGGCAATCAGTGGAAGCCCGTCTACACACCAACACTGCAGAAGTGGGAGGGGAGAAAAAAAAACACCTCAAAAGCAGAAATGTAATTTGGAGGCAGTGCTGAGAGGAATGACTCAGTAGAGTAATAGATTGCTGGTCAGGGAGTGATGTGCCTCTGTGTCGGCCTCCCTACACCTCTAATGTGTATGGGCACATGCCTCTGTGGGCGCTCTGATGTTGACCTGAACCTCTGAGGGGGGAGGTGGGCTGTGAAAGGGATGATGGGACACTTCAACCAGCAAATCAGGCAAAGAGGCGTGTGGATATTATTTCCTAGAGCCAGCATCCTGACCAGGGTGTGCTGTGTGGAAAAGTCAACACAGCAGAGAATACAAACAAACACAGACTTTAATTAGATTCATTGTTAGCAAGTTGTGCACATCAAGGTGTTTAATCAATAAATACATTTAAACAGATTAAGACCGGCTGTAATGACATCAGTAGGTGTATGGGACCAGCCTCAGTGTTACGCAATAATAAACATTAAAAAAAACAAACCTGGACTGGATTCAGTGGAAGACTTCTGCATTGATAACACTGATATGGCTATTATCAAATTAATCATAATAATTAAAATGTATTTAAAACAACAAGGAATTATTCTCAACATTGGGGATGTTAGTTTGACAAAATAATCTTGACTCAAGGTCCATTTATTACAGTAGCTCTTTCCAGAGCTGTCATCTGTGACATGCATCCCAAAATGAAACCAGGTATCTGGATATTTATGTTTTTAGTTTGTTATGAGAACTTAAATTGTTAATGTATTTTACTTTGTCATGTTTAAAAGTCACTGCTACTGACATTAAGTTTTGTTTGAAGAAACTGAATTCATGTTTTAAAAGAGGATAGACAAAATAAGCTTAGGCTTCAGTCTACACCTTTTTTTCGGTCAAAGAAAACAAAAGAGAATAAAAGAGAGAATAAATAATTTGTAAGAGAAACACAGGGATGAGGAAAGAATGATGATATATTAATTGTTTTGTTTATATTATATTTATATCTTGTCACTTTTGTCTCTTATCTTTGTTTTGTTTGTCTTGTTTTGTTTGCATGAACATCTGTTCAAGAAATTATTCATGGAAATGATTGTAAATTCATTTTTTAAATGATCGGAAAAATAAAACTTACCTAAACCTAAACCTAAACATGCTGTTGAAAGTTTTGGGAAAAGCTGCTGTAGTAATTGGACCTTGAATTAAGAATATTTAAGTAACTGAGGGTTATGTGTCGGACCATCTCACAGATTCAGGCTAGCTGTTTCCCCCTGTTTCCAGTCTTTATGCTAAGTTAAGCTAAGCTAAGCTAAGCATCTCCTGACTCTAGTTTCATATTTAACAGAAAGATATCAGAGTGGTTTTCCTAAAAAATGCACTTAAACTGTTAATTTGGTTACCTTGAAGCATTTAGACGATGTTTTGTTCTCCACCAGGTCGAACTGTACAACATAAGGTAGGACGTCACACACTTTATGATGTCATTACGGGTGGAGCCCCACAGCTGTAGGAATAAAATGTCTTTCTCAGTGCTGTGCACATTTTAATCACATCATCTTGAGCATTAATCATTAGTTTGAGTAGAATTTGCAGCCGACCTCACCCATATTTGTTGTAATGGGCAAAGTCCATATTGAAATTTCCACTGTGCTGGTTCATACTGGGACACGTGAATCACCTATTTTCCTTCTGACTGGTTCTGTGTGTTAATACGAACAACCTTAGGGTTGCCAACCTCTACTAGACAACGTACCTTCTAGGAAACACTGCAGAACATCTGGATCATCATACATTTATAACAACTTATTAACATTTACAACTGCAGACCTGATAGATCAGTGTGTGAGTCCTTTATTAATGACATATTAACAAGTATAACTCTGGATGGCTTATTAGAAATTGTTGTTGGTTTATGAGAAAGTAAGAAACGTGTGGCCCTTATTTAATGACTTACTAACATTTATGACTACAAACAGGATGGCTTTTTAGAAACCAGGAGTATTTATTTATCATTTACCAACATGTTGTAGTCACACTAGATATGGCAATGTCAGTATGTTGGTTGGTCCAGACTAAAATATCTCAGTGACTATTCAAAGGATTGCCATGAATTTTGGTTCTCCTGCAGATTCATTAATATGAGTTTGATGACATTTTTAATCTAGCACCATCAATGAGTTACATATATGAGAAATTCCCACCAGCCTCAGATGTACTTTGTGTTTTGTGCAAATGTTAGCATGCTAACATGCTAATCTCAGATGGAAAACATGGTGATCAACTAAAAGCACCACTCTGCCCCAGTACAGCCTCACGGTGCCACTGTTATTATTAATGGCTTGACTCTAATGTATAGAGCGTTTATTAATATTTATCAACCATAGAAAAAAGCCCTTAGTTACTGCTCATAAAGCTTTTTATAAACAGTGCCTTATCAATGAGTGGTGTGCACTCCAAGCCAAGTTTCTGGGGCTGTGAACTTTAAACATTCTCCTATGTGAGAATTCATTAATCGTCTCCAGCTGTGCTGAAACAGATCAGGATGCTCTTTCTGTCAAAATGTTGCGTCCTCCAAGTATTGGTGGCTGTGTTTATTTTACAGCTGCAGTTGTTTTGGCTATCAGCCAGGATTTTCCTCAACTGTGTGGGATACTGAGAACTGAACTGAATGTGTTTTGCTGTTTAGAGTTTTAGTTTCACGAGTACTGTATTTGAATAAAAGTCACGACCACCTGAAATTGACTCATCACCACGATATTCAGCAAATAAACTCCAGAGAGACAAAGAGTGCAAAGAGAGATCAGAAGCTACTGATCAGTGTGGAAAGAGTGGATCCTTCTATGCTTTTTATGACTTGATGCTGTATATACTCTTTTCCCCACCTGTCTAAAACAGCAGTTTGTCTTTGCTGCGAGATCTTTATTCATCGATCCGTCCTGGAAGCTCTGCCAGCCCAGACACCTATCTGTCGTCCAAACACTGAATTTCATTGTGCATCTGTCTCCTCGATGTTCCAGCTACGCTTATGTACAGCACACAGTGTAATAAAAGAGAAACGACATAAGGCTCATTTGAAAAGAAAGAAGACTTAATCCATCAGCATCCACTCAGCTTTAAGTTACACATGCTGTTCAGTTGTTACACTGATTAATGGTAACACCACTCTGAACACACACACACACACACACACACACACACACACACACACACACACACACACAAAGCACTTTCTGAGGAATTCCCTTCTTTCCATTAGCCGGTAGTGCGTTGAAAAGACAAAGTGCCGTCAAATGTGGCAGGCAAGCAGCAGTTAAACAGGAATGAGAGCTATGAAATATTCAGCCATGTTAGTGTAGGGGAGGGAGCTGTTTATAACCCGAACGTCTCTCTCTCTCGCTCTCTCTGTGAAGAAGAAGCAGCAGCGGCAGAGGCCACGACTGAAACTGGGTTAATGAGATCCAACCTCAATCTAAAAATCTCTCATCTCTTGTTCTTTAAGCGCTCATAGTAACAGCAGGGAAATCTTCAACACATCTGCCTAAAAAATGCAAAAGGGTTTGGCTGTGCAAAGTTTTCCTGAAAGGTGCATGTTGTTAAAGATCATTCACACTGTTGTTGTTATCTGTTGACCTCTGACAGAGATCTACATCTTTTTATTCCTCCAGGGTTGATGTCTTCTAACAGTAAAAGTTATTAATTTAATTCACTACAGCAAGATATTTGAGAGACTCTGCACTGTGTTTATCCAACAACCAGACTGCCTGCACTTGAACTGTCTCACAGTTTCTATCATGAGCCCAAACAGTGCCAGATCTGTGGAGTAGACGGCAGACGGTGGCTTGAAATTTGGACCATTTCACTGCTGTTTTCAGTCCTGGCAGAACAAATTAGCCTGTTTCACAGTGCAGACATGGGAGGAGCTGATTATACAGAGGATTGAGGGATCAGGGGTCACCACTTGTCTTTGGCATGTCCGTCACCTGTCACACAGAAGCTCTCGTCTTGTGTAATTAATCACATTAAGAGACAAACAAGCTGATTTATTGAGGATGTGTTGGAGATGCGGACGGAGGAGGGGAAGAGGAGGGAGAGGTAGATAGTGACGGTGCACATTCAGGATTGGATTTGAATTATGTGGAGTTTTGGTGCCACAGAGAGAGAAAACAATTATAATTATTCAGGTTTGTTTCAGAGATCTGTAATAAGAAAGAAGAAAATTGTTTTTATGACGTAATTTGCCTGTACTGATGTCGTCATCCTTCATACAAAGAGGTTGTGAGATTAGCAAGGGTGCAGGGTGTCATTGACTTTATTTAAACATGACACAGTTTACAGTCAAGTGACTGAATCCTCTGCACTATGGAGGCTTTGTGCTAGCGGCATGACTCTCCAGGGACGGCAATGTGGGCGATCGGTCCTCCACGTTGCTCCAAATGAAAAATCTCAACAACTATTGGATAGATTTAGGAAATTTAGATTTCCGTGTACTCCACAGGCAGGGCCAGAGTAACACACTGCGGACGCCTGGAGCAAAAATGGGCTGAGGGCCCCCAATGTAGTTTGTTTAGTTATAGCTAGCCCATCTGTGGGTTTTGGGTTGTGGGTTGCAGTGACAGGTTGAAATTTGAGTATATTGTATGTCGTGTGACGGCCATGCTAAATGTGGAAGTTTCCTTGAGGTCGGCAGTAGAGCTCAGCCGAGATGAGATTTATGAGAATGATACTGATTTCAGAGGTGAAAAATCAGAGATCACAATATGATGTCTTTGTGGATTTTACTCCGTTTGCACCGATATGACCATGCAAAGATACTCAAAGGCTGCTTTTTTTAAAACAACTAAATAAATAATTGAACGCTGTCGACCAGTCCGAGTTGACATTTCTGAGAGTTGCTTCTTCTCTTTCTCTGTGCCACAGTATTATTAATCACAGTTTAAACTGCTGGATACATTTTGCACCAATATATTAACACACGCAGGTTTGCGTATCAGCGAATATTGGATAACAAATGCACTTATACAATACCGATATGTCTGCGATAGGCCAATAAGGGCTGATAATATCGGCTAACCAATGTATCAGCCAGGCTGGATGGTTCTTGTTAGTCTTGTTATTCTCTGCACTTCATGAAGTATTAAAGGCTGCAAAAATGCGAATATTCCTCAAAGCGGTCATTAAGATTTTGAATGTATTATGAAGGATTTAGAAATGATTAGCTTTGTGCAAGAGTGATCACAATACCTCTGCTCTGTGTTTTATCTGCTGTACGAGGAGGAGAGGAGTCTTCAGCTTTCATTTTGTATTTCTCACATTGTTTTAAGGTGTGCTGTGAGGGATGAAAAACATATATTTCAAGGTCAGAACAGTTAATCTGCATTGAAGTTATGACCGACTACCTGCCTGTCTCACTCCTTTTCTCCTTGAAGTCCAGATCTGCCTTTCTCTTCCTGGTAGTCTTTTATTCCAGCAGTCACACCCAACAACACAACACGACCAACAAAACCAATCATCCCTTTTCCGTCTTTGGCTCTGCTGCTCTGTTTGGAGGAGTGGCAGTCTTTTCCTGAGCCCACACTGCCCTTTCCTCTTAATTAGCCGGTGAAATGACACAAGAAACGTATCGACAATAAGCAGCGGTCAGATAAGGATAATGCAGGAGGGTTCAGTGAAGGTGAAAACGGGCGAGCAGAAAGTGGAAGGAGGAGTGCTGAGAGTATAAGAGAGCACAGCTGACAGGGGGGCTCTGGATAAGGTTTTCAGAGGCACTGACTCTGTTGGTTTGTTTTTTTCCTATTTTCTGCTCCATTGAGCCCTGCAGGGGAGTGTGGAGGCCTGCAGGCCTGATAGGTCATTAATGACGACAGCCCCTGTGAGAGTTGTAATGTTACGGTGGATGTGACATGTGTGCTTCATGGCCGTAAGGGCAGCATTTTAAATGTTAGTCATGGTTGGGCAGGAATTGCTTTAAACAATGGTGGTGGTCAAATGCAGAGGCCGGTATGCTAAAAACAACTCTGACAATGGTGGAGGAAACATTTACTTCTGTAATGAGTGTTATTTGCAAAATGCAGAAAGAATGCTTATACTGTTGTATATATATATATTAGTGCTGTCAAACGATTAAAATGTTTAATCGCGATTAATCGCATTAATGTCATAGTTAACTCGCAATTAATCGCAAATTTTTATCTATTCTAAATATCCCTTGATTTCTTTTTGTCCCATTATTTTTCTCATTTTAATGCTCTTATCAACATGGAAAAGTGGATCGGCTTGCTTTGTGCAAATGTTGTTTTTATTGAAAACAACATTGGCATATACTGTAGTGTTCAATTTCACACTAACATTCTCACTTGGAGCAAATAATCTCTCACACAATGTTACACTGTCCATCAATAAAAGGGTGAAAAAATACCTTGTCACACAAACAGCCCCTTCAACAGCCCTTTCTAAGGGATCAAAACAGGGTGATACAAAATAAAATAACAAAGTGCACATATAAGGTAAACTAGAACTCAGCCTATAGTGCAGTTAAACCATGGCTTAATACTTTTCTCAAGTTTGCTTTGAACATAGCAGTCAGGCTACTGCTCTTTATTCACCAGAGGCTCAACCCAGCCTCTTATTTCAGAAAGAGTGAACAGTAACGGTTACCAATAAAAGATAAGTCTACTACTTCTTTGCTTTGAGCCAGTTACTCAAACAGACAAGCCTGTTGACATTTTCAGACAACAAGGAATCCATCCATTTCGGCGTCTCGTGCTCGCCATCCACTCAAAACGTAACGTCTACTACTCTTAAACAAGTGTGTGCGGCGTGCCTGTTGTTTTGTTTCCGGTCTAGCTAGATCCGGTGTGGTGTTGTAGTTTTTCTGACGTTACTAGTTGTTGCAACAGCATGTGAAAAAAACTCCAAAGTGTGCTAGGCGTTAATCTTGCGATAATAAAATTGACGCTGTTAAAATGGGTTTGCGTTAACGCCGTTAATAACGCGTTAAACTGACAGAACTAATATATATAATTTCAATTCAATTCAATTTTATTTGTATAGTGCCAATTCATAAGAGAAGTAGAAGAAGTAGAAGAAGGACAAATAGAGCACGTCTAGACCGTACTCCTTATACAATTATTTACAGAGACCCAACAGTTCCCACCATGAGCAAGCACTTAGCGACGGCGGCAAGGAAAAACTTCCTTTTAAGAGGCACCTTGGACAGACCCCGGCTCTAGGTGGGTGGCCGTCTGCCTCGACCAGTTGGGGTGAGAGAGAGAGAGAGGGAGACTGTACAAGAGGTGGTTAAAGTGGAGATAATTTTGTATACTGGTGCATAGTTTAATGTTAATGCATCATAATTCATAAACAATCATTCATTTGTATGTAAACTCTTCATTTGTAAAGTAACTAAGGTTGACGTCAGATAAATGTGGTGGAGTAAAAAGAACACTACAGTAAATAGTTACATTCCACCACTGCAGAAAGACAGCATTACAGAAACACGTTTCAGGATTTCCACACAGCGTCTGTGCTGTTTTGTTTCAACAGGTTTGTTTTAGCTACTTTTCTTAAGGTGTCATTTTGCTTTAAACTGAGTTCTTGTTGGATCGTAGAACAACGTCTGGTCTAAAACCACTGCAGCAGGTATTAACAGGTAACTAGTTACTAGGTAGTTTGCGCAACGTACTGTTCTGATTAGATGGGGTAAAATGCCGTCATAGATACAAATACCTCAAGGATAACGGCGCAGTGTCTGTTAATCTCTCTTGAAACGTGTTTATGATGTTACACTCGGTTGTAGGGAACTCCAAACTCTGCTTTTACTTTCTCGGCTCCACACAACTGGCCACTCACTGTGGGGCGTCAGTGTCAGACTTGTCGGGTTCAACATCCGACAAGCGTACCGTCACCTTGCTGTTGACAATATTTGTAACTTTCTCAAATTGACAATACAGCAAGTTCGCCCTCTCTGTGCCACGATTGTTCAGGTGTGCGGAGGTGAGAAAATAACTCAAGTTCTCTTTTTTTAGTCTCCACACAACTACTTCTGTCACTCTTCTTGTGTACAAACGAGTGCAACACCATGAATGCCTTCCAGGAGAGACTGTCAGAAAGTGTGTGATGTTCTCCCCATTTGAGCGATTATCTTGTCTCGCCCCTCTCTATGACAGCCGCCTTTTCACCCCGGCATCTAGCATGGCCATTCAGAACAGCTATAAACACTTTTGACTTCCGAACTAGTTTGTTTCGAGCGCACCCCGACCTTTACAAAGTCGTCCTTCTCTCCTGTGCTGACACTCATCCCAAAATTTGTAGACAGCCAGTTTAGAGATTAGATCATTCAGCCGCGATTTGACATCACCGCCCTCCCTGTAGACTTATAATCAGAGACAAAAGGCCAAATCTGGCGAGGACAGAATGCTAGTTGCCGTTATGTAAAGTGTCAGGCTTGACGGAGGTGAGTCATTCATATCGGTGTCTAATGTCCCTTCATTACCTTTGAGTCAACCAAGTAATTAAGGTTTCAAATTGGATTTTGATTGACAAACCATGATGGGCTGTGTTTACTGATGTGCAGCGAGTCCAGAGGATGAAGAGGAGTGAGGAGAATATTTGCAGGCAGGTCCTCACTTGATTGGCAGCGGACAGTGTGTCTGACAGGTTTCCAGGCTGAGAGAGAGGGTCATTAGTGCACTGCAGTGGTGCAGATATGTTATCTGCCCCGAGGTGTGAGGTGAACCTAGGAAACACACATCAGCTCAGTAAGCAGCTGGAATGAGCCAGAGACACGTTACAACAGTGTGTGTGTGTGTGTGTGTGTGTGTGTGTGTGTGTGTGTGTGTGTGTGTGTGTGTGTGTGTGTGTGTGTGTGTGCTGCAGAGACAGACAAAGTAAGAGAAGACAGACAGAGAGGCCGCCACTTACATAAAAATTACACACAGGCAGGGATACTTTCCACTCGTCTGTACCATCTCCTCTTTGCAAAAACTCGTCCTGTGCGTCTTCCCAGAATCCTCCCCAGTCTCCACCAGCATGCCAGATCTCATCCGGAGCTTTCTGTGGAGACAGTGGCTGCCTATTGATTTCACCTCGCTGAGAACACAGGTCCACATCCGATCTCAGGAAGTGGATTACATGCAGGGAGATGCACAGCTGAGATAGCGGAATAAATCTTATTTGCTTCATTTCCTTTAAGTTGAGATAAGCTGGGCGAGCTGGAAACCATTTTGAGATACAACAACATCCATATGGATCTTTGTGAGGACCTGCACTCTGCACAGTGCTGTAAAACACACGAACATGAGAAAGATACTGTGTGTGTCACTCTGTTTACACTCTGTTGTAGACTCGCTGGTAAATTTGATTGGTTTTACTCTCTGGGGTTTATGTGCAGAAATATATCTCAAGAGCTTTGTGCTTCATCTCGTCCTCTTACTTATCAAAGCAATTGAATTTTATGTCTGTTGACTGTTGCTGGGTTTTGATCATTGCTTCATCTGTCATTGTTGTGATATTCCCCCCTGGAATTAGTTTAACATCCTGCCTGGCTTGAAAGTGCACTTTGTTCTGCTGTCGTGTGAGATTCCACCTTTCACTGAAGGCAATGGACAAGTAGTGGTGAAAGAATTCATGTTTAGATATTGGGGAAAAAAATACAATAATGGTAGTGTTGGGTCATGGAGCATCTTTTTTAAGGTTGGACATTTAAAGGCACAGATAAAGTCGTTTTATTTGCACACTGTGATCATTTACACAACATCATCACCAGACTTATCATTGAATTAATTTGAATGACTTTGGCTGATGTTAGACATCCAGCACTTCAATATTTATTAAGATATATATTTGAACTTTCAGGAGGTTTCCCAGTTGTACTCACGACTTGGATGTTGATGTGATGAATATATACTTGGTAATTATGGTAACTCCCACACTGAATACGTCGTATGCAAGGTTGTTGAATAGTGATTAAAGAGGTGAGGAGGTACAGCCCTGCAGAAAATAGCCTTTTAAAGCAGAAAATATCAACACACACAGATACAGTATATCACTATTTCCTCTATGGCGCAGACTGTGAAGTGTGTCATTATTGACCTTTGTTGATGAATAATTGATGTTTTCAGCACTTGGAGCATGTGTGCCATTATGTGTGTGTGTGTACCATATAAAACCCTGTGTTTGCTGGCTGCAGCGGGCAGACGGAGGCTGAGCTGAAGTGATCTGCTGTTTAATGGTCACCAGAGATCCTCCCTGCCAATCATCATTACTATAGTGCCTCCTGTGTCACATTAATGATTCAGGAGGAAAACGTACAGCATCCTGTGATTCACCACAGAGTGATTTAGGGGTTATACATTAAAACACAAGAGGAGAGCTGAGCCGTGGTGCGTTAGAGGCTGTGAAGGTCCATCCAACTTTAAACCTGAAGAAAACCATCTAGACAGAGTAAGGGTTAACAGCTGTCTGGCATTTTGTATGAAATATTAATGATCTGGACACGCTGTAGCCACCTCTGTCAACATTGTTTGGTAGTGAGCATGCTAGAAAATGTAGCTCCTGGGGAAATTATTTGGAAAAAACATCAGCCTCCCAGGGGATGAAGAATGTGCTGATACAAGGTGAAGAAGCTACTGTTTGATTTACTCGCTCTCTTTAAGGCATAAATAGGTCTGTAAGGCTAAAGCTGAAGTCGAAGCTGATGAATTTTGAAGAGGATGGGGGGTGACCCACATTTCTGCAGGAACACAGCACACACCATAGCATGTCGACCTCGTTCATCCCACTTTAACTCTCTCACAGAAAGGGTCTGTAAACACATTTACACACAAGCATTTTTGGCCATGACTTGAGAATTTATGACCATATTTCACAGTATTTCACGGACACTGAATTGGTGATACTCTAAGGTCAAAGGTCAAAGGTCATTGTGAGCTCAAAATAGGATTTTACCCGTACTTTAAGAACGAATTGGCTGATTCCAGATTTTACACACACAGGGACGACACAATGAGTAAACAATAAGTAGCAGAGTACGGGTTTCATCTTTCCATCTCGTTCATTCTGCCTTTCACCTGCGGCCTCGTTCTGAATGTCGAGCGTCATCAAAATCATGTGACTGCGAACAACGTTTTGGAATGAGCATAGTTAATCATGATCCTGTACGTGACTTTCACCTACGACTTATACAGAGGCTTTCATCATCTACTAAGTATGGAGAATATTTTGCATATTCTGAGACAGAAATACAGGCGATGCTCCTCTCATTTACTTAACTTTGCGACTTAGTTTGGAGAGGACAGATGTTTGTTGTTTAAATCCCAGGAGCACTGATGAACAAAGTGGCTACAGAGGAAAACTTTTCAATGTCATGTTGAGATGCTAAAATAGAGCAGAATAACAAGACCTCTGACACAGAGTGAATAAAGTTTTATTTTAAAGGGTAAAGCTGTGGTCTGTCCTTATAAACATATGAAAAGACCAAAACGAATAAGTTAGTCTTTCAATAAGTCTGACTTCCTTACATTGTCTGTGGCTCTGTTGTTGGTTATTACTAACTACAGAATTCTTTAAAACCGTTTAAATTAAAGGCTCAGTAACTTCCTTAAGTTGGTAGACACTGAACTCCGTTGAAAATGTGACTCAAACAGGAGTATAGAGCATTTGTGGGGGGATATTTTCAGTCACAGGGTTAAGGCTGTAGAGAGTATTTACTCAGCAGCACGGTGTATGTGTGATTAAATTAAAATAAACTAAAGTGGCCATGTTGAGTGCAATAAAGGAACAGTGGAACGGTGTAGCTCACTGATGTGTTTCTAATAGTATAAAGTCTATGACTCAGATAAATAAGCTTCAGTCAGGCTTTAGGTACACAGACAATAGGCAGGAGGGTGCATTCATTGTTGGTTTTGAACTGTTATAAGATGTTGACCATAAGGAAAATATAAAATATAAACACACTTATCTTTTAAAGCCTCACTGAGCTGCTGTGCAGAGCTCTTCATCCAAAGACTCACACCTGGTGTATAAAGCACAAACCTGGACCCTCTTGCAATGTCAGAACGTAATAAAATAAAATGAGTCATTGTTTTCCCATGACACTATTTACATTTGAAGGTTTTGTGTCTTGTGTAGTATTGAACTACACCCAGTGCCAGACTGAGATGAAAGTACTGAAGGACTGAAGCTGTTCTGAACACATCGGGAGACTCATATTTTGATCAGTATTTCTGTTCCTCTGTCCATCCACTGAATGTTCAGTAATGACTGTATTTACATGTTTATCCCAAGTTCATTTCTCATCCATGTCTACTTTTCTTTTCTGCCAACGGGAGCCCAGCTGCTCCCAGCGCACCTGTGGTCTTTAATTGGTAGATTGATTCTGCCGTCTGTAAGCCCGGCCACCTGCAGGAAACACCTGACTCACTGGTGGTAAAATGCCACAGAGTTACAAAACACCAAGCAGACCACAATGTGGCTTTGTGGCCAGATGTCCCTGCTAGAGCACAGACGCAGTGACAAATGATCTATTATACGTTTGAAGAAACATGAATTTTGAATGGTGGAAAAGATGAAAACCTTCCCCACACTGTGCTGTGAAAGCAGTGAGTCACCTAGCCTTCCTCGGAGCTATGATATTAGTGCAGAGCTGAGAAATGAAATGAGTGCATTTCCTCTGCTCAGAAGCCAAAGTTTAACTGTCTTCTCACTCGTGTTTACTCAGGACAGAAAGAGGCAGCAGGAATGTGTGCTCGGTGTGTACTCAGGGAGGGCTGCGTCACGACACCACGCCCACTTCAGCACACAATTCAAAGATAGTGTTGTGCTCTCACAGCACGACTGCAATACGAGGCTCAGATAAATATTAGTTTCGCTTTACTGATGTTGTTGACCGAGTATTTGTCATGTGTGTGCCCGGTACGTCAGGAGTATCATGTGGCACAGTTGCTTGGCTGCCAGAAGTTGTTATAAACTATTGACTTCTTCACACTCAGTTGCCAGTTTATTAAACCTAGCTTATAAACTAACTTACAGATGTCTGTCAGGACTAGAGACACCCAGCTTTTAACTGGCACAATCCCGGATGCTGATTTTGTTTTCCTAGGATGGCGAAGCAATGGCACACCCTATTCTGCCTCTGATTGGCAAGTACCTGCTGCCTCTGTAGGTTGGGCTGGTTAGGTTTAGGGGTGAGGGTTTTAAGGACTAGGGTAGAATATGAAGGTAAGAAGGGTCTTTGCTTTGCCACCAATACGACCAAATACTTGCAAAACATTGTCATCAGCCTCAGCTGTAGGGCTACTTTGTGTTTAGTAATTAGCAAATTAGCACTAATGAACCAGCAACATCCTAAAACATTAAAATTAAATAATGAACATTGTGAACATCAGCTAGTTCTGAAAACTAATGTGCCTAAATACGGCCTCACAGAGCCACTATGATGTCTTCATCATTTATCTTGTTCTAAAGGAGATCACAATAAGTGAATAATATACCAAAGCATATGTATATTCAGCACTTTGACATTTTTAAATGCAAAGGTATCTGTAAATCATCATTATTTCCTCTATTAAATCCCCATCTCACGTCTGAAAGGTCTCTTCACTGGATGCAATGCAGCTGCAGTTCAGTTTAAAATGCTGATAATCACTGATGTCATGATGTGCCTTTGGTTGCAAATGAAGCTGAGATGATGTCTGCTGGTTCATTAGTGCTAATTCATGTAAAGTGAAGGGAAGAGGCGAGAGAAGAAAGGACGAGGATGAAAGAGACGGTAATGAATAAGGACTGAAGGAGGCTGGTGTGGGCTTTACGCAGATCCCTCCACTCCATTCAATTTTTATTTCCCAACTTCATTTACACAAATTCTGCACTGGCAGAATTTTGTCCCTCTCCTCAGTGCCTCATATAACTTTATATTTATTAGTTTCTGATCTCCATGGTTGGTCTTATTGGAAAGTCATTTTTGTGCAAATCAGGTTATTCACAGCAGTTTACTTTTATCAGGCACTGCAGTGAGATTGAGAATCTGTGTGTGTGTGTGTGTGTGTGTATGTGTGTGTGTGTGTGTGTTCACGTACAGCATTCAAATCACATCCTTTCTCTGAGTAACAGTTGCGTCAGAAGAAATCAGATCCCCTTAGCATTTCCACGACACAGCTAGGAATGACATTTTCACTGCTGCTCCCTGTGGACCATTTGTCATAATCTAAGCGGCCATACTTCATGTGGAAGAGCCATTAATCGCAGGGTTGGTGGTTCAAACACTGGCACCATGTGTCATGGTGTGTTTTGGCAAGATAGTGAACCCCATACTGCTCATGATGAGTGTGTATGGGCATTAGGAAAAACAAGAGTCTCTGTGAGGCTCTACTTCGGCACAGCAGGGCTTTGAGCTAAATGCTAATGTCTTGATGCTTATAATAACAATGATAACAACATACTGATGTGTAGTCATTGTTTACCATGTTCATCCCCTTATTCTAGGGTGTTAGCAAGCTTACATTTGCAAAACAAAAAGGAGCATAGCAGAGGCTGATGGGAGTGTCATTATTATGTGTATTAAATGGGAAAACTGACCTAATGATGGAAATTTAAGCAATCATCAAATAATAAGTGCAATTCACCCTGGGAAGTATGGATATATGCACTAAATTTCTTGTAAATCCATCCAACTGTTGTTTGGACCAGAGTGGTGGACAGACACACTCATGGCTAACGAGTCAGTCTCCTTGTACAAAACCATCCACAAAATGAATGTGTCTGTGTGCATTGGCATGCAGGTGTGCAGATAATTAGCGGAAGTCTTGTCGTGAATTTCAGGGAGAGATAGAGCTTTGCTAATAGAAGTTGAGAAATGTGGGTGTTGTTCTCTGAATGTCAGGCTCGGAGCCTAATTGGGAGGTTGTTAAGCCGCTGTGGAGCTGTCAAATGTCTACCAATTACTTGTACTTGTAAACCTGAAAATCATTGTCTTATTTTAACTAATGCTTTTAACACTGACCAAAAGACAAACACATCATCAAGCACTGTTGTTGCCAGCCCATTTATTGGATATTTGTCATTTAGTTATAAGTTATTAATGTCCTTTGTCTGTTTGACCTCATCTAGGTTTCCTGAGAGTGGCCACCTCTTGTCAGCATCCCAACGAAACAGAAAATTAACGGAAGAAACACTGGAGGGAAGTTCAGACTATGCCAGCGCTAAAAGAGCAACAACTCAATCATTAGCACAACGTTACAGAAAGAGGAGCACTTTGCAACACAATGTAGTTTTTTCTGACTTCCTAAATGCAACATCTTTGCTTGGCTGAATTCATTGGACCAGTGTAGACTGAAGCATCAATGGAGCAAGTCACGGACGATCTGAACCTCTCCTTTCTGCTGGAACATGAAAGAGACATGATTCTGAAGGTGCTGCAGAAAGACGAGAAACTGAGGAAACGAGAGGAGAAGAGGATACGGTGAGGACTTCAGTATCAACATCTGAACTCGTCTCGCTCTCAGTTTTCTGAATATTACTTCACGTTCTCCTCTTTCTGTCCCACAGGAAGCTGAAGAACGAGCTGCTGGAGATCAAACGAAAAGGTTCCCGTCGCCCTCAAGATGTGTCTGAGCGACAGTGCGCTCGCTGCATGAAGACTTTGGGCCTGATCTTCGACCGCGGAGATCTCTGTGAGGAGTGTCAGCTGCGCGTCTGCAATGACTGCCGCGTCAAACATCCCAACTCGCGCCAGTGGAAGTGTAACGTTTGTGCCAAGATCTCGTAAGTGTGATGCCCACAGGGACCAGAACAGGAGTGTACTCCAGATGGTTTGGATTAGATGGTTAATGACACCACATCTGTCTCTATTTGTATGTGTGAGGGCCTCAGGTGTTTCAGTGCTTTGATCTTCCAGAAGGCTTAAGAGACTAATCCACCCAAACGCAATTACTAAAAACCTTTTTTCACAGCAGACATTTTACAGGAATTGCACAGGTGTAACTGACAACATTAAAAACAACTCTATTGCATTCAAGTGGGCTAGTTTCTGGTATTGTGCAGGCAGGCTTACTGTGACACCTTATGTAACTGAGCCATCGCCTGTGATTTTCCCACTATGACAAGTCGGAATGTCTGCTGTGAAAAGGTCTGTTTTTCAGTGTTGCTAACTGATTACTATCGACTATATTAACACACAGATGTTACTGTATATAATTCATGTTCGTTTTTGTAGAGGAACACGCAGCAATTGGTGTTCTTGCTGAGTTCTCGCCAGTCGTTACTGACCCAGGGATCATTCTGTTGTCTACTGTATTTACTCAGTTGTAAGGTTTTCTCCTTCTTGACTGTTCGAGTTGGCTAATTTGTGCAAGTTGGTGGAAACAATCTTAAACATTATTGTTTAACATTATTAAAACTTTGGGGATGACTGGTTTATACATTTTAGACAAAGAAGAACTGTGGGATATTTACAGCTCTGCTACAATGGAACAATTAGAAACTAACCAAGTCATTACTGGTGAACATCAGGGTTGTCTGTTCCTCTGAGTCAATTAGCAGTGGGTTCTTTTTATAGTCGCTTAGCACACACAGCATTCAATACACAATAAGACAATCGATTGCAGGGATACCAAGTTCTCTGCCGCTGCTAGTCTGAGTTATCACATTGCAGCCACCAGAAGTGTGAAAAGTTAAACTTTTCTCAACAACTTTTCTCTGGAAGTATGTTGATGCATTGAATTCTGGTAATAGGTGGACATTGTGTTTGCAGGGAGCTGAAGGTTGTAACTGGAGAATGGTTCCTAGAGGAGCGGTCCAAGCGCTTTGAGCAGGGAGTGCCGAGCAGTGACGTGATCAAACAGACAATCATGAGTAGCCCTACCAGTGAGTTTTACCACTAATGTTCTTCTGACTGTAACTGTAAATGTCATCCAAACCATATTGAGTAGGTGGAAATAGTGAGATTGGTGGTGAAGTTGATGTTTTTAATCACCAGCCACAGACAAAAAGTCAGCAGAAAATGTTCCAGCCCCTCCTGAGCCAGAGAGAACCAACACCCCAAAACCCAACCGAAGTGCAATAAGCAACGTTATAGACGGTGCCAGGAGGAAAGGGTAAGTAGAGGAAATAGAGTACTCAATAGCTCAATTCATGTGCATGCAAGCACATACGTATTCTGAATTTAATAGGGTTTACTCAATGAATTACATTAACATGAAAACATGAAATATGCAGTATATGCAGAGGAGAGGGTAAAATCATCTCAAACCACATCTGACAGAAATCAGCAGTGCGTTGAGGACTCACCTCAGAACAAATGCATTAGAGAAGATCAAGTGGATGTTCATTAGATTTTTCAGAGACTCTGAATGCATTTTAAAAGCACTAACTGGTTTATGCTGGCTCTCTTCTCCTCATCTTGGCTGCACTGTAATGGTTCCTGAAGGCATCACAGTGATTCAGACAAAGAGGCCATGCAGAAAAGAGCAAACCAGCTCTGATAAAAAATAGATATTAGGGCTGAAACTTAGAAATTAACTACTTTAATTTCACACTCACAGGAAGCTGCAATTATTTTATCATAACCACTTTAATAAAATAACCTGCTGAAGACTTTCTGACTAAATAATTAAATAAATCATAATTAATTATTAATTCAAACAAGATTCTTCAAAGAATTATTAAACATTATTAAACATGTGTCTTGTTACCAGCAATGTTTAACTTAAAGAATTCTGTTCCTGCGTCCGGTATTCAAAATATACTTTATTTTAATTCTACTTCATATTAATCTAGATTTGCATCAGATTTCATAAGCAGTAGTGTTAGACAAACAAATAGAGTATCATTGAGAATCAAGTAAGTAGTAGTAGTAAACTTCAAAAATGTTATTGCAATATTAATAATAAGTTAACTTAATAATAAGACTAAAATAGCAGTGCTTCAAGCTAAATGCTAATATGAGTATGCTAACATTGCTCACATTAACAATGTTGACATGATGATGTTATTGCAGGTATAATGTTGGCCGTGTTCATTAACGTAGCGTAGCTTGTTAACATGCTAACATTTGCTAATTAGCACACAAAGGCTGACCAAATGTATTCATTAAAACTCATTAAAACTCATCCTAGAGCATGGCTAAAACTTGTATATCTGCATCATGGCATCAAGCCATGTGATCGGCTTAAATAAATAATAATGTATCAGGGTTGTTCGTCCGTATTTCCTCCTCTGCAGGATGCAAACTGTAGAGTTGAATGACCGAGATAATCTTGATAAAGAGGGAGCAGAGACACGGTGTAATGACTCTGTAATAATGGACATGACTAAATATATCCAATAATACAGTAGATAACAGACTCCCTGTGTGTGTGTGTGTGTGTGTGTGTGTGTGTGTGTGTGTGTGTGTGTAGGAGGATGAAGATGGATAAAAAAGGTAGCCAACCAACCTTGAAGCCAGAGAACGGAGTGGACGGCACGAGTGACAAAACAGTTCCAGATGCAGATGCTCAAAGTGTACGAAGTGTTCGCTCTGCTCCGAGTCCACGTTCAAACAGGTGTCTATCCGCACGACCAGTAAACACACTGAGCTATGTACTGTACAGCAGCTCAATCCCATTTACTTATATACCGCCAGATCATAACAGAAGTTATCTCAGCACACCTCTCACATAGAGCAGATCTAGACCTTAGTCCTTATAAAATAAAATGCTTCACATCAATATCATATGATGGCTCCATAAGGGTTCACATTAACACCGATTTGGAAGTTGTTTGATCTCTAAGAAGGTTTTTAGATAGATACTTTCTCTCAGCACTGATGCAGCCCTGTATCAGTACCTACAGGATGAAACCTTAATGTGTGAATAGAAACTGCTTACATTCTGAGTATTTAGGTTAAAACCGAGTTATATCTGTTTGAAAAGTGTTCAGGCATCAAGGCCACATAACTGGTTTGAACACATTTCAATGACTAGAAAAAAAACAAGCAATAAAGAAAAATCAAGTGAGATGGCAATGACAGTTAATAAAAGCATCTATTGAGGTTATATTTGAGTAAATCTTATTTATGTTTCCCAGTGTCACACAACTATGCAAGACTTAAATTAATGTTATTTCATGAAGAAGAATGAAAGGAATGTCCTGGGCTTTAAATACTTGTTGTTGAACTAGTTTCTTTCTGGTTTTCAGGGGCGGAGCTGTTGCCTTGGAGTCCTCAGGGAAGCCCACGGTCCCCAACAACCTGCGTTCCCAAACTCTGGAAAGACCCTCAGCTCTTAGCGACAACCGGAGGGTCAGGGTCAGCAACTAACACACACAAACAGAAGCACGCATACAGTGACACACTGAGGGACACAATCCAGATTAAACTGTTATTCTAACAGTTTGGGTGTGTGTATTTGTGTTTGCACGCAGCCTGACGGAGCCGAGAGCGTTGCCAATTTACACTCCAGCGACAATGCGTCTGAGAAGAAAACGGCCGGCCATCACAGGTCGGATTCGGGCACCCCGACCATTTCCGTGTCCAGGGCCTCTGTGTCATCAGGTACCTCCACTACAACCCACGCGTCTTGCTTTCACATTGGAGCGACATGGCTCCTGCTGTTGTCTCACAGCCTCGCAGGTCGCACACAAGCATTACGATATCACAGTTTCAAGATGTGTCAGAGGCAGCAATATCATATCAAATGGGACATTAGACAGTCTAACCAATGCAAAAACACTCAGATGCTCTCCAACCCAGACTATTAAGTACCTCATAAAGGACAAAATTATTCCATACTCCTTCTGTCGGGAGCAGATGTCATGTCTGCACAAATTATACTATTAACTTACACTCCCGCCACTGTCTGCTGCTCTTCTTTGTGTGTCGAACTCTCCCTTTTTTTAGGTGTAATCTCCACTTTGCCTGCCTCTGTGTCAGACCCTTTATCTCCACTAGTAACAGCTGCTTAGAAGTGTGTCAAGATTTTGAAATAGCTCCGATTAGTGTCAAACCATATTCAGTATTATAATACAGATTTAACCTTTTTTGTTTTGTAGCCTTGTGTTTTCAGTTTTAGGATAGATTTTTAAGCTCCTAGTGCTTTTCTATAATTTTATTCATAGGCCTGACTATATGGTTGATACAGTGTGTCCCTGGAGGAGTCCTCAGACCCTCAGACTCACTGTTTAAAAATCTCAGACAGACACTTATGGTAAAGCTGCCTCCCAAAGCTCTAGACCCACTTTTGATCGCTTATTTACACTTCTAATCAATTTAATTTCATATTTTACACGTTTCAAGGGGTACTTCAGTGTTTTGGGAAATACACACTCACTTTCTTTCTCTCTAAGAGTTAATAGGTAGATCTATGTCAATCTCATGTCTGTGTGTTAGGTATAGAGCTAGAACCTGGAGGTGATTATTTACTTTGTATAAAGACTGAGGGAGAGAGAACAACTATGTTGGCTACCTCTTTAAAGTTCAAACATATGCCTTCCAGCTCTAAAACTTCCTGCTCTCTCTTCTTTTAATTGTACACACACTTTTTAAGCCCTTTTAAAACCAAAAACAGAAGAGCAAATGTTGAAAGAACTGATTAAACTGTAAGTAAATCTGCTCTGACAAAAACTGCTAGCATGTCCAGCTAACTGGGAGTCCCTTAAAACACAATGAATTACTCCTTGACTTACCCCTGAATACATACCAAACCTTTAGTATCAGAATCAGAACCCTATGATGATATGGTGCCAACAACAACACATCAAGTACTGCAACTAATGTTATTTAGGTTGTGGGTTAGCAAACTGTTTCTAAAGTTGCAACATGCAAAGAGGACGAGACGGCACGCCAGCCCCTCTCTCCCCACTCTCCCTCTCTCCCTCTCTCCCCACTCTCCCCCACTATTGCTAACATCACAACAACAGCATATTGTGACAGTATTCAGGTCCTTATACCTCAGATTTGTGATTTATTAATGGCTAAATAGAAAAATGTAAATGTACAAATGAACATTACAAGTACATTACATGTTTACCCCTTAAAAACCACTGAAACCGCGCATATAATCCAATAAAAATACCTGCATAAATGACCTGAATACTTAAATTTCATCATTATTTACAGGTATATTAATGGAGCAGATCCACTGTGAAATATTTTCCCAATGTGTGAATTCTGATCCTGGATGCTGTTAGATCAGGGTCACGTTTAGCCGCCGGGAAAACCCTGCAGCGATATCAAATGAGTTTTCTCTCTTGTAACGTTAAAAGTGAAAAATTACTGATGATCATACTTAGATTAAGACCAACATTAAGTAGTTCTACACTGCAATAAAACAACAGTGCTGTTCTTTTTATTTGCATGTATTTTACATGGATCCTCAGCTTGTGAGCCTGGGACCTGTTAGCTTTATATGAGTACATATTTAGGACACATAGGCTGGAAACATTAAAAAGACACAATATTTTCGACCAACTAATGAAGCTAATGACAGTTGTCGTATCAGTAAAATCAGTTGTTACCGTCCCTAAAACCAAGGACCAAATGTTTCAAAAATTAGAAAAACAGAAAGCTTCCTGACTTTAACCTCTTACTAAACAAAAATATCTTTGATTATTCCTTTAAATGATCAACTCTTTCTTTATAATTGCTCTCAGCTCATTCTTAATGTAAAGCACTTTCCTTGAACATTAGTAGTAAAATAAATGAAGATGATTGTTACTATAAGTTCATGATGTTCACACACAAGCAGACAATATAGTGATGATCATTAGTTTCTACTCTCTCTCGCACTGTCTGCTTCTATTCCTCAGTGTTTGCCTTCCAGTCCCTCTCCCTTCAAACAGCATCTTTGAAAGTACTTTCTTTTTTCTTTTTTCTCCTGCTCTGCATCCCCTGTCTCCCCCACTCCTCCCTCCCTGCAACAGATCACAGTCGCTCAGAGATGGACCTGTCAGCGCCTGGTTCTGAACCCAGTGACGATGCCCTCAGTCTCAGAAGCCGGTCGGTCCCCGGGCTCAATGAAACAGTAAGCGACACTGAATGCGCCCTTTCTTCCTCCTTAAGCTTCCTCGCACACTGACCATACATTTGATCTCTGCAGCAAATCCACCACAATCACAGAAAAAGCTCTGAGTGTGAAACTTTAATTTTTCAGCCCATTCCCCCTTTTAAATGCATATATCTATATTGTGCGTCCATGTCGAGCTCAGGATCTGTGGGCTGATGAGCTCAACGTGATGCGTCAGACGTGGGGCTGAATGTTAATTTCACTTCAGAGCTCACTTCAAAGAGCATGACAAGCATCTAAACGGCTGTAGGCTGAAAACAGGTGGAGGATCTGATGGTCAGTATAGGGCTGCTTTGTCTCTGGGCTTACCGAGTGTTCATTTGCATTCAAAGCGCCCCACAGAAACGTAGACACTCAGCCACACACGATTGTTTTTTAAACCCACTCCTCCATTCATGCTCACAAGTTTACTGTAAACCCAGTGACATTGTGATTCTGTGTGTGAAAAACGAGTAAACAAATTACCACACTCTGTCCTGACTTGTCTGATTGAATTTATGGAAGCTGGCCGCATCCACCCACACAGAGCTGCTGTGTGGAAAACATACGCAAGACGCTTTGGCCAGTTTCCCAGATGCCATATCCCTTTTGATTAAATCTGAACGCTGTCATCCGCAGGAGTTTTCTGATGAGGATGCGGAGGAAGACATCGATGCCCTGATGTCGGCCCACAGCAAGACTCCCAGCCGACGCCTCAGCAATGCAGTGTCTACGGTAACACCCATCATAAAGCTAGTCTGCCAAGTCCTGTGTGCTCACATACAGTGCAAACATGTGCATGCACACTCTATATAGACACTTACTCTCACCATCACCTGATGTGCGAGGGGAGTATGTTATGTTGTTGACTGTGTAAACATAGTGTGAGCTTTAGGGCCAGAGGACAGCGTCTGTCACGAACACTTTACTCTACAGCACGCTTAGGAAGTCTGCTGCATTAACATAAACTAACTTGACTTGTAGTTTATTAATGTGGAGGATTATGGTTATGTGTAAGAGAATCACATGTTTTGTAGTATATGTTAATGTAGTTTTTAATCCTTATAGTTTTTATCACATTATAGGGTCGATTAGAGGTCCAGTGTGTATACATTCATATATTCATAGGTATGATTTCATTCGATTGTAAGTCTACACTAGTATTAGTATATAATCACCTGAATATATGAATTGTTTTTTGTGTGTCATGTTTCAGTGTTTACAGTTCTAGACACCAACAGTGTTCACAGTTCTAGACACCAACAGTGTTCAGTTAGTTGCAATCTGAAACTTCACCACTAGGTCTCACTAAATCCTACACACTGGTCCTTTAACCCAATTTAACAAAACACCTATTATTTAGTTTTGGTTTGTGTGCCCAAGATTTTCGATATGTCTCTTTTTTTGTTTAGTTGTGTTTTTTACAATAGACGTGGAGCTGAGTGGAATTTCTTTGATAAGAAAATCAATTTAAATCTGCACAATTCAGTGCAGCAGCTTTAACATTTCTTTCGATTACGCGTTACTCTGTTTAATCCACAGTTCCAGTCCAAACTGGTGTGTTTTGTTGATTGTGGAGAGTAACTGGGACACTGATTTTTGAGAGATGTTGAACTGTCTAGATTAAAATTAAAATTAAAAATGCCCTCAGCGCCACAAATTCGATTTAAATCTGTTGTATTGGGATGGAGTAGAGATGATGGATATCTCAAAACATGGGCACATAAAAATCTGCATGGTTAAATTTAATATTGTCACACATATTAAACTGGTAAAAATCTTTTACTTGAATTGATTTCACAATCGGGCCTTGAGCAAAGCTGATGTTATTTTCTTCTGGACCCCCTCACAACCAACTACAAAGTCCGAAAATACATTTGACTTATACCATGTTTATTGTTAGTGTGTGTGTGTGTGTGTGTGTGTGTGTGTGTGTGTGTGTGTGTGTGTGTGTGTGGTGTGCGCGTGCTGTGTGTGTAATTTGAGAACTACATAGGTAAACAGGCGAGACAGATGTCCTGTCTGGCTGACATTTATCATGTCATCTCATAAATGACTAACTCACTCACTGAGCTGCTGTTGGCTGTATGAATGGACCTGATGAGGGACATTATGCAGATAGTTGAGTTTGTCCTTGAATCCTGCGCTCTAATATACTACCCACTGTTACATGAGTCGCTTGGAGGACTTGGGCTGGATAATGAAAGCACTGCTGAAGTAATATCAGTGTCGTTTATTTAATAGTGCAATTGTCACATAGTGTCCAAGCTTAAGAAAAACCTTCATGAAATATTTTCTTTTCATTGTGTTGCTCCAGTTTCACTGATGAATCAGAATAAGTGTACTCCAGTTTATTAGGTACACCCAGCTAAAATGAATGCAGCCTGATGCAACTTTCCTGCACTAAATCCTGCCTTCATGAAGGTCGTGATGTTCAGGAATAATTAAATTTTTCCTGTTATTTAGCCCTCATTGATATAAATGGGGTGGACACAATAACGGGCTAATAAACGCCTGTCAGTGTCAACCGGTGAGGCTGAGGGGAATGTTATTAGTTTAATAGTGTTATTGGACAAATTAAAATGTTGACCTGATGATTGCACAACAGGAGGAAGGGATCACCAATGTTCATTCGAGCAACACATCCAGCAGCTGTTGAGATATTTCAGTCTCTCTCACCCCTTTAGTCGCATCTCATGGATGACTAAAATGTATTAGAAACATTTTAAAAGTGTAAATAAATAATGATTTCGGCGACAGAGTGAACATAACGGAGGGACTACACGTGTTCCTCATTCTGACTGTTTCTGCCCTGTGTGCGTCCATGTTGATTTCACACATTATTCCAGATGAGTTGTAATCTCTGTGGTTTCCTTTGATAATCACCATGGTAACCGTGTGTAATGTGGTTCCTGCAGCTCCTCCTCGGGGGCTGGGGGTCTGTGCTCTGGGTCTGCCTCTATCACTAACACATCAAGGAGCTCAGATCTCTCTCTCCTTCTCCTTTTTTTCCTTCCTTCCTTCCTTCCCCCATTTATCTCTCTATCTCTTAAACGAATCGGCTGCTAGTCCTCCACTCCCGGCTCAGAGAGGCGGTGGGGGTACCTCAATGTCCCTGACTCGGATGCTGAGACTGTAAGTCTCCCCTTCCACGTTTGTGCATGCATTCATATTCACCAGTACATTACAGAACAGTGAAGGTGCAGCAGCACGAATATTACATATAACACAGAGGTATATTCTCAATATACAGGTACGTTCAGTGTGTGTTTGTGTTCATACTCTCCTTTTTTAATGTGATGGTAGCGACATCTCTTTCCATCTAGTCTAAGCTCCTCACATTAAACTAGTTGTGTATCATTCTGGCTCCCTGCAGGAAATAAGTGATGTAGACTTTCCAGTAGAAGAAGCACACTGTGGCTTCTGGCTTCTTAACTTCAACGCCCTCCAGACTGCAGTGTTATTATCAGTGGATTATACCAGTTATATCCCATCCAGAGATACAATAGTCCGGTTTGTCTGCTTCCCGAGAAATTTCCCTGGCAAAATTACCTGCTGTGGTTGTGATGATTTGGAGTCTTTTGTTCATGAAATAGGTTTTGCAGGTAGACAATATGAGGAGGCAGAATGTGGACGTCATGCTCTCCAGTTGGTCGTGTAAGAATTGTTAGTTTTAATTTGGCAATCTACGAGACTCAGGAGGTGCAGCTGCACAGGTCAATACACCCACTGTTCGACAGTCAATGTAAAGTTAACTTTCTGGATTTTACTGGTACTAATAAGACCATGTAATTCTCTCTTCTCTCAAACACTGGAGTTTTACTTTATTTTGCCTTTTGAGTTTTGTTTTTTTCTATTGATTATACACTTATGGTCCGTGTTTCTTTTGTCGAATCTGCTGTTATTTGACCGAGTTGTCTTTGTTGTTTGTGTTTTATTGTTTTTATTTTCAATTGTGAAGATTTGCTGCTTTTCTGTGTCTCCTGTGATAGTAAATTCAATATATTTTGGGTTCTGTTACTGTTAGTCAAAATGAGCCATTTAAAGACTTCACATTGGGCTTTAGAGAACAGTGACAGACATTTTTCACTAATTTCTGATATTTCAAAGACCAAAAGACTAATAGGTTCATCAAGAAGATAATTGGCAGGTTGATCAATCAATCTTTAGTTGCAGTTCTACACTTGCAAATACAACTTTTCCCCTTTACAACCACGCACACAGAAACAAGAGGGAATGACCAAAATATGTCAAAGTGACTTTCTTTGGAAAAAAACAGGAAAAGAAAGGAAAGAAACGCACTTAGAGAAAGTATAAAAGCACAAATCTCACCTGGAAGTCCTTCCACCTCGTCACTTAATCTCACTAAAAATAGTTTTCTGCTCCATTACACGTCCTGTATAACCCTCCGCATATATATATATATATATATATATATATATATGTATGTATATGTATAAACTTAAGGAACCTCATCTCCCCCTGTGTCTCCAGCAGTCTACAGTATACGACCTTGTACATTACCATGTATTGATACATTCAAGTTCACAAAGGGCTGCAACTGTTTTATTTCCACCATATTTCATCAGCATTCTGTAATGCTTTAGATGCTGTTGTTTTCTCCCCCCTTCTCTCTCTCCCTCTCTCTCTCTCTCTCTCTCTCTCTCTCTCTCTCTCTCCTCTCATGCTTTATACCTCATGTGTTGCTCTCTGTTTTCTTTCCCTCTCTCCTTTCCTCCTCTGACCTTCCCCCCCTCTCTATCTCCTGTCTTTGCCTAACAGAGTAGTATAAACAGCATGATGAGTATGTACAGTGAGACTGGTGACTATGGCAACGCCAGGGTGAGCGGCGAGATCCTGTTGAACATCAGCTACAGCTACAAAACTGGTGCTCTCAATGTCCTGGTGAAAGAGTGTCACAACCTGGCAACAGGAGATGAGAGGAAGCAACGCACGGACGCGTACGAGTGCACGCACACACGCTACACAAACACACATACCAAGATTTTATCAAGTCTGCAGATGTAAATGTTAACATGATGTTATTAAATGCATAGCATGCATTTTTAGTATATAAAGGGTGTCCTATTAAAAAGTGGTTAAATTATTTATTCAAGTTAAATACACAAGGCAGAAGCTCTGTTAGCTTTTTTTGATGCTACCTTTGATGGAGATACACTTATTTACTTCTATTTTGAACACACAGAGATTAAATTATTATCCTGGTAAAGAAAAAGCAACAAAAAAAAAAAACATGTCAGGATTGAATTCAAGTTCACAGTATATTGTTTTAGTTGTTTTTATAGCTAGTATGTATAGTCATTTACTGTGCTGTTCCATAATTGTTCAGACAAGCCTGTACTGTAATAAATCAGGGGCAGCTGATATTTCAAGAACAAATCATTCCCACTTCCTCCGATGGAGGCCGACTGAGTCACTGTCTTTTTCATGGCAGTTATGTGAAGACTTACTTGCTGCCAGATACATCCCGACAGAGCAAGAGGAAGACGAGCATCAAGGCCAACACCATTAACCCTGTTTTCAACGAGAATCTGAGGGTGAGTGGCTGAAAGAACTCACTCAGCACAGACTTGCGATGGTTATTCTTTGAATTCAAAGCTTTTATCTTTAAGCTCATAATTGTCCTGCATTGTGTAGTACGTAATCAGCCACTCGCAGCTGGAGACACGAACCCTGCAGGTCTCTGTGTGGCATCATGACCGGTTTGGACACAACAGCTTCCTGGGAGAGGTGGAGCTGACCTTTGACTCATGGGAGTTTGATTCCCAAATAGAGGAGTGGTACGCTCTGCTGCCTAAGGTAGGACCCAGAATCAGCAGCATGCCATCACACATGTTGCTTCATTCTTCTACGTTTTATATATACAAACCCACTCAAAGATGAGTGTTTGTGAGGATTGTGAATTATGTTTGTGTAGGTGGAGGGCAGTATAGACTCCACAATGCAGTATAAAGGAGAACTGACTGTCGTGTTGAAGTACATACCTGCAGAGAAGAACCTCTCGCTGCCTCTGGATCAAGTACAAGGTACATTTATAACTCTGATGGTTATAATATATTATATTATGTGTTCTAACTCATATTGTGTTCAACCTTTTTTTAAATATTGTTCAGCTCTACTTCTTCTACACAGTCTGACAGTATCATATTCAATATATTCTGTATCACCTCTCTATTGAAGCTATATGATGTTTACACTGAGAGAAATATTCAAATTAAAGGCTCCATGTTTTTATGACTGCATTGGTCCATCATTTTTAAATATTCAAGCTGTCTTGTGGATCATTTTATATTTATTGTAATTTCATATTTGGTAATGTTTGACCAATGTTTGTCTGCACAGCATGAATTTGTAATAATGAGTGACCCACCACTGGAAGGCTGCTTGTTAACAGTTTTATTTAGTTTGCAACATTCCCAAAGTGGAGTTATATCGCAAATTAAGCTCTTTCCTTCCCCCATCCAACCTAAAAAGGTTGGTAACATCCGCCACAATTTGATTTTAAAATTACAATTTCTGCGGACCCTGCAAGTTGTCAGGATAAACAGGATAGAGAATCATAAAAAAACACAGTCTTGCTTTATAGAATAGTTATTAGTAGTGCTGTCAGTTAAACATGTTATAAATTTTTTATCACGAGATTAACGTTCTTTTTGGCCTAGCACACTTTGTAGTTTTTTCACATGCTGTTGCAACAACTAGTAACGTTAGAAAAACTGCAACACCACACCAGATCTAGCTAGACCGGAAACAAAACAACAGGCACGCCGCACACACTTGTTTAAGAGTAGTAGACGTTACGTTTTGAGTGTTAGTGTGAAATTGAACACTACAGTATTTGCCAATGTTGTTTCTAATAAAAACAACATTTGCACAAAGCAAGCCGATCCACTTTTCCATGTTGATAAAAGCATTAAAATGAGAAAAATAATGGGACAAAAAGAAATCAATTATCGATTAATCGCGATTCAGTATTTTAATCGTTTGACAGCACTAGTTATTAGCCATTATTGACAACAGATTGTAAGGCCAGGTTGTGACTGATACTACAAACTTGATTTGTTTCTGAAGTTACACAAATAAACCTTGAACTGAAGATTGTTTATTCTCTCTCTCTGTGTCTGCTTCCCTCCCTCCTCAGTGAAGAAAGGGTTCCTGAAAGGCAAGAAGACGAGCAGCTTCACTCTGCCTAAAGGGGGCATGGTTGAGCTGCTAGTCAAAGGAGCCAAAAATCTAACTGCAGTCAAGTCTGGAGGCACTTCTGATCCTTTTGTGAAAGGGTGAGTTTTCAATAGGGGCAACAGTCGCTTGGTTTTTTGCATCTTGTAGTTGTTCTGTGTTTCTTTGTAGTCAGGTATCTCTTTGTGAACATTTTGCTCTGTGTTCATTTAGCATCTCTTTGTTGTAGTTTTGTGTCTCTCTGTCTTCATTTATTAAAACATGTTACACCCTTGGTACCCCCTTCTGACCCTGTTAGGGGAGGGAGAAGATGTGATTTTAAATAATACAGCCTGAGCATTTTAAAATATAGTTGGATCTTTTTCTATAGATACCTCCTCCCTGACACCAACAAATCAACCAAGCACAAGACGGTGGTGGAGCGACGCAGTGTGAACCCACAGTGGAACCACACCTTCACCTACTGCGGCCTGCAGCCCGGAGACCTCAACAACGTCTGCCTGGAGCTCACTGTGTGGGACAAAGAAGCCCTGGCCAGCAATGTCTTCCTGGGAGGAGTCAGGCTCGGAGCTGGCACAGGTGTGTGTTTTCTCAAGGTCAAGGTCTTGCTCAGAATTTCAAATAAGGTGGTTAAAATGTGAAATGTTGCACAGCTCTCTGTGGGCTGAAGAGATTTACTGGAACTTTGAGGAGGCTGCATATCTTCAGGAATAATCTTGTGTTGCTTAATCCATAAATGTAAGCATTGACAGCACTACTAAAAAACTAAATTAAGGACATATGCATACCAAGATACAGTCCTGAATCCTAGGTTACGCCTCACTTATCTGAAAGCCAAAGATCTTTAGTTGCACAGTTGAAAGCTGGTATTCTTCCTCGGGTTAGTGAGGTTGGCAGATTGAAAACTTTTCAGAAGGAAAACAAATTGTGAGCTGTGTGATTTGGAAGAAGTGGAAAGTGAGACCCATTTTCTTTTGTATTGTACACACCACAGTGACTTAAAGTGTCTATTTTCAACGAAAATGGCTCAATATAACCCAGAAACATTCTGGCATACAGATAGAAAAAAAATACTTACATTTCGGGAAATACGCTTATCCACTGTCTTGCTGATCGTTAGATGGGAAGATTGATACCACTCTCATATATGTCCCTTTAATTTCAAGCTAAAACCAGCAGCCAGTTATCGTAGCTTATCATAAAGACTGTAAACAGGGAAAACAATTAGCTTTGGCTCTGTCCAAAGGTAACACAATCCACCTTTCAGAACCTCTAAAGCTCACTAATTAACATGTTAAATCTTTGCTTAATCCGTACAAATCCGCAGCACATGACCCCACATAAAACCACAATTATGCTAAGCTAATCTAACTGGCTGCTGGTTTTAGCTTCATATCACCGTACAGACAAGAGAGGGGCATTGATCTAACTGTCGGAAATAAAGTGAATAAGTGTCAAAACTAATTCTTTAAGAGACAAGATGGACTATTTATTATATATATTATATATTATATAGTATAGTATATATTATATTTACTATTTATTAAGATGGATATTAGTATTTATTCTGATTCTCCAGTAATGTACAATATGTAACTGTTTGATTTTGACAGGAAGGTCTGAAAATCTGAAAATTATTCAAAATGATTTTACTCTATTATTTATCTGTAATACATTTTGTTATATTATAGTTTGAACATTTATATGCCGTATTCTGGATCTGGCTTTTATGAACATGATATGATAAATTAATTAACTACAAATATAAAATGAACTAGAGATATCACTTCATCTACTATCCGAAAACTCTAAGTGTTGTAATGTCCTCAGGTCTCCCTGGTAGCTCTAACAGAGTAAAACAAATGTTTATATATTTGTCTCTTGTCTCCCCTCAAGGCAAAAGCTATGGGAATGAGGTAGACTGGATGGACTCATATGGGGAGGAACAGCGGCTGTGGCAACGCATGATTGAAAACCCAGAAGTCCCCCATGAGTGTACTCTGATGCTGCGATCCAGCATGCGCAGGTCCAACTCATGAGCCCGGGCTGAAACACAGAGAGGATAAAAGAGAGCAACAGAGGGAGAGGAAAAAGAGGAAGACGTGATATGAAGGCATGAGGAGAGAGCAGGAGAATGGGAACGGTCAACAAAGGGAACAGAGACTGTCCCTCTCCCTGCGTCTTTCCCCCCTGTGATGCCCTGTTCAGATCCGTTCTCCTGTCCAGAACAGCCAGTCATGCCTTACACACTCATCCACATGTGCCCCTCCAACCCTCCACCTGCCCTCCAAAGCATCTAGTCTTGACCAAGCACTGCTGTTTACTGCTGTATATGAAAAACATGTGTTGTATGTAACTTACTGTCCTTATCGAATAAGCACACTGTGTGACTCCCGACGTGTCCATCCTCGTCTCTGTGATTGAGGTACCAGAGTCGTATCTGCATGTAGTTACAGCTGACGGAGACCATTTGTAAGGCATTAGATGAAGCACCGATCAATAATGTAGAGACTTAGACATTCCCCCGTATAAGCAGGCTGCATCCTGGTCTGAAGCACATGATGATATTGAGATTTATCCCCTTAGAAAACTGTTGTGTGCAGAGGTAGAAAGTGACTTCTTCTTGTAAACACTGTCTTACTCAGTGGTTCTCTGTAAAATTATAATAGTAGCACTTTTGAAGACTTCTCAGGGTAGAAACTTTATGATCAATGTGGAAGGAACATCCTATTTTATTATCAATCACCAGTTCATTTCCAGTGCTCTCCAAAGTAATGACCATTTATTTATAAGCTTTTGTTCAGATCGCTTAATGAGGGAAAATATTATCTACGCAAAATGTGTTAAAGTATTCTCTTATAAAGCTACTCTTTTATTCTTGCCTGTCACACAGTAGCTGAACACATCAAAAGTCTTGTATACTAAAGTATAAATACTGATTTTAGAATATAGTCAAGAAACTAGGACTGCAACTAACTTTAACTTCTTCAAATACTTGGTTAATCATTTATAAAGTGCCAATTTACTAGAGCTGGAGGAGATATATTAAAATTTTAAAAGCTTGTGCGGCTCAACCAGAAGTCTGAAATATCTCAAAGACTATTGGATGGATTGTGGTGAAGATCTGTTCCCAGAGGACAGAAACCACTGATTTTTCCATATAGTGCCACCAGTCAGCCAGATGTGGTGAAATATCTCAACATCTACAACATCTTGATTAAACTTGGTAGAGATATTAATGGTTCCTAGTCAATGAATGCAAATGGCCAACCTACATTGCCCTCAAGCACCACCATGAGGTTTTGAACAACTATTGGATGAATTGCTACGTACGTTGGGACACACATTCATATTCCCCTGAGTTAATTGTAATAACTTTAGTGATTCGCTGATGTTTCTTAACAACATCATTAGTGAAACTTCTTATTTGCCTAATACTTAGGTTTTACAATAAATAAGCATCAGTATGTTAGCATTGTTTTTGTGAGCATGTTAGCATGCTGAAATTAGCAAGTAGCTCAAAGCCTAGTTGTGCTTAAACCTGCTACGAGGAGTTTGTAACTGGTTATGAAACAGTCTAATAATTGAATACTGATGCCTTTATATGACATACATAAGCACAGGAGACTGTCCGTTTAGCCGAAGATTGGCTATTTCTATGTAGTTATTAATGCCTGCCTCCAGGGCAGATCTCCTCAAAATCAATGACACAAGTTGGTAGAAACATTACCACTTTTGTCCACAGGGGCCGCCAGAATCAACACAAAAAGAAAGTTCCTTGAAGGGGCTTTAAGTACAGTCACACAGATCCACCAGCATGGTTGTAGACTCTTCAGTGTTGTTGCTCAATGAATGAGAACCAGTTAATTGAAAGAAAATAGTCTGCAGTTTATTTTCTGTTGATCGACTAATTGATTCTCAGCACAAGTACAAGTAGTTAGTTACTTTCCACCTGTGGTTGTCAGAAAAAAAAAAAACCTAGACAGAATACAATTTAGATTAGCTTCAATGTAAATTTACATAGCACTGTATCAGTGTGATAATAGAAACTGCATGGTATTAGATACAACAGAGGTAGAAGAACAAAGAGTGTGTAAAGCACTGATAATGACTTTAAATTCAGAAGAAGTGTGATTTTAAGTGCGTTCCCAGGAACCCTGAGATGGGGGCTGTGTGTTATAGAGTGAGTCAGCACTGAGGCGAGCTGCCTTCATCTCAGGGGGAGCCTAATAATGAGTCAGTGACAGTCACCTTGTCCCTGTTGCCCAGGGCTCTGCGATCCACCATCCTGTGATGAATCACACAATTCACAAAAAACCATTCTCAAGTTAAAACCTCTTTTCATGTGGAATGCCAATTTTGTCTGCTTGTCCTTGGCAAACCCTCTGCTCAGAGCTCTCAGAGCCAAACAGTTTTACACTGCACAATTATAGTAATAACACATGGTGTTCACTGTACAACATACGTTAGATCAGATGCTTGTGCAATACCTGATTACTGAAGAAACTCTTGATGTACAGCATGTACTATCTCTATTGTGTCTGGTTTCCAAGCATCAAACTCACTGTGTTCAAGCCTATTTTGTCCCAAATGTGTTACAGGAATATTTTGAAATAAACACACAAGTTTCCATACACAGACTGTTGGCCTGTTTTGTTGAATAGTATTTCTAATTTAAATGACTGATTAAGTGTTGGCTCTTTAAGTGTACAGCGAGAAAACCAGTTTGTGCTTAACATTTAATATACTGACACTTTTTCTGTCCAAAAAGTCCTTAAATTATTCATTTAATACATACAAAATACTTTTAAAGACCTTCTGAGCACAAACATGAAATAAAAAAACAGAATCTAATCCACAGAGGTGAAAGTAACAAATACTTTGTTACTGTATGTACATGTAGTTTTTTTCAGGTATCTGTACTTTACATGAGTATAATTATTTATTTTACTTTTTACCTCCTACATTTTTACTTAAATATCTGTACTTTCTACTCCTTACGGGCTAGTTACTTCAGTTTTAATGCAGAGAGGAATTACTTACTTATTTTGGATCACACACAACAGATGTAACAAGACACAACAAGAGAGGGAGACTCAACCCTATTTTAAGTTTTAGTTTTAGTTAGCTTTGCACAGAAACAGCTGGTAAAGATGTCCTTCAAGAGAATACTTTTTACTACTATACTACTTTGCCTTTTTTGTACTAGGTCTGAGTGAGGAAATTGCTTTTAGACACTTTTTGTGAAATAGAAATAATGTATTTATATTTTACATTTTATTCTAAAAAAATGTCTTTAAATGTTTTGGTGTGTGAGTTTTGGGGAAGTATTTTCTGAATGACACTCACTATGCAATCAGGCTCAGGTATTGTCTCTTCATTCGTCCCCTTGTTGTTTCTTTTTGAATTTGTCAAAAATCAACATTACACCCTGCTCGTCTACATGTAAATGTCTGTCTGAAATTTGCTCTTTTGCAAGATTTCAGTGCTTTTCCTTCACGAGCAGTGTTTGTTGAGTACATCCGATTGAGCACACCACTATCTCTTTGGACTTGCAAGAGAAAATACCTACCAGATAAAGAGGTTTGTTTCCAGTAATTAAGTGTCTCTATCTTAAAAAAAAAAACATACTTACCAACTAAAGGGCCCAGTGTATAACATTTAGGAGGACCTATTGGCAGAAACAGAATATAAAGATGGAGATTTTTACAGCCCATCCTTTCCTCCATCTTCAACGTCTCTCTTAACCTGTCCTCAAACAATCATGCACATCTCTTGCACTCACTTTGACACACTGAACATCACGTCCTCAATGATAGACATATTTAATCAGTGTCTTGTACAATCAGACATAGATGTACAGTGTACAAACAGAGCCGAAGCACTGTCCTGTCCTGTACATAAAACACACGCAGTATTCCATAAAGTGTCAGAATACATCATTATTGGAGGTGTGAGACATAAATATTAGACAGGTGAAGAGTTTTCCAGTTCATACAGTAAAAAGACTTTTTGTACAAAATAGTAAAACATAGTTCTGCTTTTGAAAATATTATTAATAATAATAAAACATACAGATAGACAAGACACAGGAATCAATATGATTGTAATGTACTGTATGACCCATTCCATTTAATAACGTCTTTTAATAAATCTTGCTTCAGATCAGCGCCCACACACATACACACTCACACACACACAGACAGACAGACACACTCACACCTTCTGGAGACAGGACTAAATGAGTTCAGGTAGGAGTGTGTGACATGTGGACAGAAGAACAGAAGATATGAGTAGGTCCTGTCTGCTGTGACCAAGGAGGAAAAGGATCAAAGATGAGCTGAAAGTCCATGGTTTTATGATTGACAGGTCTGGCCCGCTTCCTGCTGTAGCACCATCTCATCCTTGCGGAGGGGGAAGGTGTCGATGGTGGTGAATAACTCAGCCGCTGTGATCGGGAACGGGTAGCGTTGCTTGTCCATGCCCTGCTTGTCTACCAGCACCATTTGGAAAGACCTTTGAGGAATCTGGAGCTGTAACCTAGGAAACACACATCAGCTCAGTAAGCAGCTGGAATGAGCCAGAGACACGTTACAACTGTATGTGTGTATGTGTGTGTGTGTGTGTGTGTGTGTGTGTGTGTGTGTGTGTGTGTGTGTGTGTGTGTGTGTGTGTTTGTGTACCTGAGCTGCAGGGCCAGTCCTGGGGGCAGCAGCATGTGTCGAATTCGGCCGATCTGAGCCGGGTAAGTCCCAACCAGCTCGATTACTGTCACATGCCTCAGGTCCAGTCCACACTGAGCGTGCTGTTCCCAGAAAAAGAGAAAGATACAGAGCGAGAGAGAGTGAGAGACTGATCTATAACTTTTGTTGCTTTATTGCTTTGTTATTGATTCCTGTGCAGGCAAAAGAATATAAAACTATCGATGCCAACAAAAGTTGGCATCAATAGCACAAGAGCTGCAACTAACACTTAGTTTCATGTTTAATTAAAGTCCACCTCCGCTCAGAAATGTGTTTCACTTATTCTTACTCCACCTTGATGTTTAAGCAGAATGATGTATGAGTTTGACACTAAAACTAAAAGGCTGTTTTCACATTCATCTGCTGAAGAGAGAAAGTTTGTGGATATATATTTATACCAAAATCATATCTTTTCAAATTAGCTGAGCTATTCCACAATATAGGTACCCCCTGGGGTACAAGTTATGAATCAGTGATGTACGACTACAGCTACAGTTTGTGCGTGCTTGACTGCAGATTTGTGACACAAGGAATAGATGGGTAGACTTTATTGTGCCCAAAGGGGACATTTGTTTCCAGAGTATCCTTAGTATTAAAAAAAACTAAACTAAAGCAAGAGAAAATAAAATCTGCCACTGCATTAACATTATTTTAAGCAGTTTGCAGTAAATATGTGACTGTATCTTGAAAAAACTAATTGCTAATGTTGCTAATCTTCACATACAGAAGAAGGAACTAAAGATTTTTGCCATTTTTGCTTTGAAATTTACCAATTACCAAATAATTGATAACGAATTTTCTGTTGACTAACCAACTAATCGGCTAATCAATTCAGCTCTGAGTAGGACAAACCCCTGATAACTAGCTGACTAGCAGGGCTGGTCGCTCAGGTTGTCCACACACTGTCAACTGATAAGCAGTCACTTTGAGAGGCCCGGCGTTTAAAGACAACTCTGACTTAATGTTTCCTGACAGGCCGGCGAAACATCCAGCCCCAGAATAGTCTTATCAAAGCCAGTGTCAGTATCGTTTATTCATCGCCTCAACGTTTTCTGTTCATCTGGACACCTCCGACCCCCTTTTTATTTGTCTCACAGCTTTGTCCCACTTAGGCAGCAAAGCGAGAAGAAGATGCGATGTTGTCTGTGAGCAGCAGTGGAGATCAAGTGAAGTATTGACTCTTTAACGCTTCTTCACTCCTTTGCTTCACACACACAACTCATGTTCTCCCTGAGAGTCATGCCTCACCTGTAAGTTAGTCATCTGGAATCGGTAATTATGATTGGCAGCCGTCGGGGCCGAGATAATGAGGAGCCGTCGTTTCTCATAGAACTGGTCCAGCAGTGCAGCAGCCGAACGCACTCCCACGTTAATGTTCATGGCTGTGATGACATTGAATGTACAATTAAGTGATATAAGATATGACGCACTGTACAAGAGTGCAAGATTTAATACAACACAATATTACAGTGAGAAGCTTCATGATTCTTTTGGGTTGTTGAGCAGATGCAATCAAACAGGAAACTCGTGCACCATCGCAGTGTATTTAACAGTGAACTGAACATGCAACATTGACTATAAATTGCTGATGGTCCGTTGCACAAGAGCTGCAACACAGTCTCTCCCATCCGCTACTTTTTCATGTCTCACAGATACAGACATTCAATGGAGGGGCCTCCAGTATTGATTTTTCTAATCGATGGATAGCAGAGAGGCCCATTTTCTCCTCCACTGAGCTTCTCACATGGAACCAGTTCAGCACAGGTAGGCACACTTTACATAAGACTGCTATGGCACAGGACAGCACTGAGCAAGTTTAAAATAAATGAGAGCTCAGACGACACATTGAGAGTGAAACATGGAAACTGTTGCCAGAATGGACAGACACCAAGTCAATTAATACTACATGTACCAAGACAATGGGAAAGCAGACCGAGGGAAGTGTATGATTTATAAAAACATACTTACAGACTGAAACTACAGACAAAACAAAATGAAACTGAAAAATGTATATTATAATATTCACATTGGGTCATAATGCAACACTGTTGTTATGATCATCTATTCTTATTATCGAGTCGTCTTTTATTTTTAGTTTGTTTTTTTGTTTTGTTTCTACAGTAGCCCAGAACAGACAAACCAAACACTGGCTATAGATAGGCCCTTTTGCATTTGGCCACCATAGTTTTTCCTACGTCGCCCTTCCCAAGTCATCAAATACAGATGCGAGCAGTGTTCAGTTAGTTGCTATCTGCAACTTCACCACTAGATGCCACTAAATCCTATATATTATGTATACCTAAGTATTTGGTTTTGCAAACTACTATGAGCAATTCAAAATAAATAAGTAAGAAAAAAATAAAATATTTGTTTGTGTAAATACGTACGTGCACAGTTTGTGTCTGTGCCAGACCAGGTGAGTCCATACTGACACACTCTGGCAGCGCTGCCCTGCAGCTCGTAGCCACCTGTGCAAGTGAATTCACAAGTGGCCCCGTAGTTGTCTCCGTCACTGTCACACTTCATATAACCGTTGTCTGGGGGAAACAGTGGGCTGCAGCGACGCACTACATAGAAAGAGAGCCACATTAAATATAAAACATCAGTAACAGGCAGAAAGGTGGAACTAAAGGAAAGAAAAAAGAGGAAGATTGGCATTCAATGTGTGTACACAAATAGAAATTCTAGTTTGAAGAGTTTGATTAATCCACAGGATGAAATGTATTTTCTGGTGATCTCCTGACTTTTCAACTAGCACCACAATCAAGTTAAAATTCAAATTTGTCCAATTTGGTTTATTTTAATCAGCTTTACCATGCTAAACTAATTATATGGTGAACATAGCAAACCTTATATCTGCTTTTCATCAGCATGTAGCTCAAAGTTCTGCTGTGCTTGATTACAACCTCTAGAACCAGTCTATAAACTACTAGTGTGACTGTAGACTCTAAATAAAGTACATCTACATCAGATGAAATAGAAACTTTAAATTAAAGATTGTGTAAGCAGATGAATGCTAATCATCTTCTGGTCTTGTGACCAGATTTAGCAAACAATGAGGGGGCTTTCATATATAAATCTGAATAAATCTAAGACCAATTTGGCCATGCAGACAGTAGAGTTGTAAATGCATCACTTGACTCTCTAGCCTTGAACTAGAAGAATCAAGCTCACACTTCTTTATCATTATCATGTCTTAACTCACAGGCTGCATCCTTTCAAAGTTGTATTTCTACACCGAATACACCATAACTTCCTAGTAAACTTTTAAATTCAGAAAATATCACATGACCACACATAGGTGGATACTTGAAGTGAACAAATGAAAAAAGCTCCTGCTGATGAACCAAATAGTGGAATTGTGATCAACAAAGCAATGATGTTATTGACAAAGAATATAAGTTATATAAGTTATATGGATATATTTTCCACTGACTTTGCTACACTCTTGGGCTGTATTTATTTTATGTCACAACTTGTACTGTAAACTTGAAACTCTGAACTTCACAGGTCAATAAAGGTCACCAGGACAGGGAGGGAGGACCTGCTCATTTGTGGAGAAGTGACGAACCTCTGACCTCCTTGCAACAAAACAATTTTCTACAGGTATCAGTTAAGGCCAGAAAATGTGGTACTGTTTAATTTTACTGGTCCATAATTTGCAAAGAATTTCCTAGTAACTTTCCAGAAAAAGAAAAACTATGTAATTTGGTACTAATTTTAGGGAACTTGTGGGAGTATCCATGAGCAAAAAGCTCCATTCAAACCCAAGTAAGTGGTTATACCCCATTTATGTTGAATTGTACTCTTGCCTGTAGACTAAAAGATATCTAGGTTAGAATAAATTAGAGGTGTAACAAGGTGTAATCTATTTTTCCCATTATTAGTACCACATTAGGAGAGACTTCTTGGATATAACCTATAAAAGAAAGTCTTACCGAAAATCCTGCGGCACACAGATTATCAAAAAGCTTCTGTGTCTTACTCTGCTTTTAGAAGCTCTCACCTCGCACTCTGACAGTAAAGCGGCAGGATCCTTTGTTCCCTGCGCGGTCAAACACAGTGTAGGACATCTTATGGAGCCCCTCTGGGAAGTCTGATTTTGAAGGTTTCCCTTTCAGGATAACACTGCAAAAGATAGACTGTGTTTTAATCTTTCACTGTGATCTCTCTGCTCCAGGTGGGATAACCTACGGGGCTAAAACAGACTGAGTGCACTGAAACAAAAAGGGTGGTGGAGATGAGACTGACTCTGTGAGGATGCCATCTGCAGTGTCTACACCCTCTGGAGTGTCCCAGGTTACCCTCGCTGTCAGTTTTCCTGGTTCTGCCCATTTATCCTTCACATTAGGACACTTGATTTTTGGAGAATCCATATCTACAGAGAGAGAGGAAGAAACAAAGAACGAAAGAAATGAAGAATGAAACAATGGGTCATAATGATTTCAGACAGAAGTAGATAAAGGCAGCGTTTAATTTCTAGCCAGTCAATGACAGGTTTGATCACCTGTGGACAGCGTGCTAATTAAGCTACCACCAGCTGACTTTTTATAGTCTAATTTTAAAACAAGAATCTTGAAACAGATAAATAAATAAATAAATAAATATGCACGTGACTGCAACAGAGGTGATATCACATTAAAAGGCTCAAGCTAAATGTCCCAGACAAAGAGTCAGCATCCAAGAAATGGCAAAAAAAGAAACAAAAAAAGAAGAAACGTTAGTTATTCCTGATATTATAAAGTATAACACAGATAAATGTTAGATCAGATTGTCATTTTGTTGCAACCTAACTCTCTTTTGTAGCTTTTATTCTTGTTTTTAACGTTATAGACTTTTAGGTTTGGCAAATATAATGCTCTTTTGCCTTGGAAGTACTACTGTAGGCTACAAGCTATTTAGCCATAAATGCTAACTACTGCAGTCACATTAGAGCAGATAAACACACAATCCATTGTTGGATTTTTGGTTTTAGAAAAGCTAAAAGAAGACTCCACTCTAAACTCATACAAAGAAAACCAAAGCTTCACAGACCGGCTGTTACTGGTTACAGTTGCTGAGCGATTATTAGACAATCATTGTTTCAGAGCGCTGGTTTTATCAAACAGAAAAACCTTTAAGTATTTGGTATATATGGTATTTGTTATCCCTAGGGGGTCTGTGCTTAAAACTGGATAAAAAGTCAGTTTATGACAACCACAATGCTGACACAAGCACAAAGGGGAAGCTGTTGAAACGCACCGTTACCTGAATAAAATGAGAGATTTCTTTGGGTTTGAACATTGTTGGAAACATTGTGGATAATGGAAGTACACGACTCAAAAAATATATAACATAGGTTTAGTGTTTTTAGACTTTCTACTGCGGGAAGGTTACATATTATAGCTTTAACAAATATTTAACATAAGAAAGAAACCACTCTGTCGTTATAGCAGCTCCCTCCACACAACATTCCTGCAGCACCATTTTACAACAAAAACACCTGGACTTTTCATTCTCCCACAGTATTCAGAGTCTAATGATCAAGACAGAGACACATTTTTAAGCTGAATGAAAAAGTAAGGTGAATCATTACTCTGAGGAAAGGCTGAATCTGTCCGTACAGACAGACGTTGGGGACTCAATGTCCCTTTATGAACAGCACTGTTAGGACGAGATAGCCTGTGAATGCGTCTGTACACACACAAACACTGTGTTTGTTCACCGTCACCAAGGTCGCAAGACTATTCAGCCATTAATATGATCCACTAAGTGCAGGCTTTATAACTCAGCTTTTCATGATAAAATAGAGTCGAGTCATTTTCAGGCTCAGACGCTACAAAGACGAACCACAGTATGTGTGTGTGTATATATACATGTCTACATGAGGCCTGTTTTTTATCCAAACAACAATCACGTAACCTTCTATTATGAGGAGCACTTTCCGTCATAGACCTTTTTCCAGGAGTCTGCAGCTGACATTATGTCTTAAGCAAGTAAATTACCTGTTACATAGATTTTTATAATGCAGATAAGTAGTCTGCCGGCTCCAGTTCTCTGTGGGAGATGAAAGAACAACACACACGCAGTCTTACCGACACAGGTGGGGACCCCGGCGCTCCACACCTTGCTGTACTGGCAGGTTGCCGTCTTTTGGCCCTTCAGACTGAATCCAGGGGAGCAGAAAAACTCACAGCGAGAGTTGAAGTAGGAGCCGTCCGAACACTTGTAGCCACCGTTAGCCGGCATGTTCAGCTTGGGACAGCGGATCTCTGCCAGAGAAACATCAGTGTTGATGGAAGGCTTTCTTTGACTTAAGGAATGATTACTAGTCAATCTTGATCTCAACCACTCACCGTTGGTCTTCTTTAATATGCTGGAAATAATGCAGTGTTTTTAATTACACTGATCTAATTGATTAACACTAAACTGTCTAGGAACTTGAACTGATTCAAGCAGTGATAATAGCAGTAGTAGTAATGGTAGTAATCTTAATTACAATGGCCTCTCTACAACAGCCATGTTTTCACCCCATCTTTGAGCGCAGCCATTCGAAACAGAAATAAACACTTGTTTTCCGACATTGTACAAACTAGCTTTTTAGAGCATAACCTCAACAGCAGCAGCAGCAGCAGTAGCAGTAGTACTAGTGGCAATAATTTTCCATTAGTATCTTATTTAATTACTGTTCAGAGGGGATTTCAAACCCTGCCAAGAATAGACTTCAGGGAGAAGAAATTGATCCATGTAATTGTTTACAAATTTGTTGCATAAACATGAACTCATTTTTAAAATCCTAAACATCAGCTACAGGCAATTTTAATTAATTAAAACGCTTCCTCTGGAGAATATCCAAACTCTCTCCCCTGATTGAAGATGTGGTTCAAAGTCATCCAAGTGGACGTATTATTTCCTGGGCCAAGAATGAACTTGCTCAAAAATGTAAGAACTATAATCAGGAATCCACGCGAGGCATAGTATGTAGGTGCATGCGTGGATGTGTGTTCGTGTTCAGATGGAGGTCAGTTCCTACCTCTGCAGGCGTAGTTAGAGGACCAGTGTTTGCTGGCCATACACACCACCTCCGAGCTCTGGGCCTCGTATCCCTGCTTGCAGCGGATTTTGCAGCGTGTCCCCATCACGTTCCTGTAGTGCTCTCCTCTGGGTGTGCGACAGCTCACGTCACCATGTTTCACCTTAATGGGCGCACACCACGGTGTCCCTACAAATGGAGCAAAAGATAACTGCGCTGACCTTTTCTTCAGTGCATCAAGGCAATTCTGTTTTTTTATACGGTACGACTTTTGGAGAGGGAGAGACTGTTGTTAATATCGGTATTCAATAATAAGCACTTACCTGAAGACTGTTGAAGCTGAGAAAGACTTTGTGTGAAAACCCACCCATCATCTGAGTTCAGACAGATGCGGTGGATTTCTCATTACCTTATCTGCGACTTCCCATAATCCAACAGTGTCTCACTTGAGCAAAAGACAGATAATGTGTAGAGAGCTCTGAGGTTTCTGAATGTGTGTGATAGGGTGACAGATAAAGGTCTGTGATGAGTGCAGCACTTTATTAGCACGTACTGACTTTAAGTATTAGCTTTTTGTTGCGCTATCGCTCCAAAAATTAGTCCGTCCCTTACATGACATTAGACTGATGACAGACATATTACTCCCCAGAACAATAAGGACCTCATTCAAGGGACAGTCAGATGAGGAGATTAATACTAATTACTTGTCAGTATGGTAAATGTGACGCTACAGCTAACAGCAGCTTAGCTTTGCTTAACATAAATACTGGAAGCAGGGTGAAACAGATCTTAATTCACTAATTAACGCAATATAGCCATTATGTGCCTGAATGTGCAGTATAGCTTTATAGATTACTTGAGTTTCTGGATTAAACAAATGGGATATAATAATTGAATAGTCATCTTTATTGGCTTTAGAGGTGTTGGTCGATGGAGAGCCAGCTAAGATAGCTCCTGACTGTAGATATACTATATTTGATTGTACAGATATGAGAGTGTTATTGATCATCTAATTCTCATCAAGAAAGCGAACAAGCGCATTCCCCAAAATGTCAAACTGTTCCTTTAAGACCAGACAACGGCATTTGTTTTCAGCTTTTCTCCTCCCATGGCGGATACCTCTACCCATCTCTAAAACCTTGTATAAAAAAATTTGTTGTTTGATGCCAAGTTTGAGGGGCCGCAAGGTTTTTATTCCATTACAGGCAAATCAAAATCTGCATTTTATTTCCTGCTGGCTCAAGTCAAACACTCAGCTCTGTGCACCAACACACACACATCCAAGCACACACTTGGAGAGGAGAATACACACTAGTTTAGGCTAATTTCCAGTTGGAATTAAAACGAGTATTCATTACACAGCAATCCTCCCTCACTCGCTCTGAGCGTGTGTGTGTGTGTGTGTGTTGGCAAAGTCTCTACAACCACTGAGTAAGAGAAAATAATACTACATTTGAGCATTTACACAAGGGGAGAGTTCGGTTTGGCCTGGACGATAATGTTCCCCATCTAACTGACCCCGAATTTAAAGCTGGAAGCTACTTTGACGTAACTCAGTCAGCTCACAAAACTGGCTGAACTGACTGACGTTGAATTATTACTCTTTAGAGACTCAGTGAAATACAAAAATAAATGTTTCTAATTGTAATCCTGTCACCCTGTGTTAGCTGTCCAGATATATTTTGTTATGTACCATATAAACATTATGGTATTAACCCAAATTCCCCCTATTATCTTATTATTTTATTGTAAAATACTGAAATAATTTTGAAACATCTTGAACTTGGTGTACATAAATGAATTTAATGGGATTTGGTGCAACTAGCTACACACTTGATCGTGGGTCATAGCAGCAAACGGATCTTAGGTCAGAGTGTTTGAAATATATGTCAAACACACACAAGTCATCAATATGAGCATTATATAGTAATTGTAGAGTAGTAATAGTAAACATTAAAATATGTTAATTACTATTATACAAATGAATCCAATTAAATATTATTTGAAGCAACAAGCTAGCGGGTTGTAGTAGCTAGCACGCCTGTAGCGGCTAACAGAGGTCACAGGTCATGTTTGAAAGTGAAGCAGAAACATTTTGTTTTGTTTACGTTTTGCTTTAATTAATTTATTTCTCCGGCGCCCTCCTGTTTCTGATCAGCGTTGGGGAGAGGTGTGGGTACAAGCTAACGGCCCTGAGCTCTGTATCATATTTCATTCAAAGGGCCATGTGTAACATTTAAGAGGATCTATTGGCAGAAACTGAATTTTTGTGTTTTTGTTACCGTAGAATGAACTGTAGTGAGTTTTCGCAGCCACCATAGATCACCACTCCTACACGTGTGAAAGCCTGTTCTCATTCCCAGGTTGTCTCTTGCAGCTGTTTAGATAATGACACCTTCACTGTGTCTTTAAGACCGGAGGAACTTCATAAATGCTCAAAGATTTGATCTTGACGTAATGAATCCCTCCCTAATTTAAAATGTGAGTCACTCAGTGTTCCATGTGTGCATGTACTGGCGGTGTCAAACTGAGCATGTAGTCACCTTTATATCTACGAGAATACCAGTCCTCGTCATCTCCGTAGGCATACTGTCCTGACCCTGGGGATGAAAGAAAAGAAGAAAAAGCAACTAATACCACGAAAAGAGCTGCATCCAAGATGTTAGGCAATGTTTGGAAGCATTGTCCTGGGCTGACCTGTGCAAAACAGCACCAAGAACAGGCTCGAACATATTGCTTAACTTTTCATTTGAACCAGACTCTGGGGGGGATATGGATCTTTTGGACAGACCACATGCACAAGGAATAAGTCTCAAAAGATCCTCTTTTCCAGCTGGGTTGGATAAAGGAATCTGTTTAACACAAAGATTCATTCTGCTCAATCCAGTGGAGGTTTTTTATTTGTTGTGGCTCTCTACTGCCATTTGGTAGAAATGGAAGGAGTGAAACTATTTTGAAACTTTTTGTTCCAAAAGAGCTCCTATAGATGATACTTACCATTTTAAGTCAACATTAAAAGTGAACACATCACTCAGAGCATCCAAAAAGAACTTAGATATTTTCTCAGAGGTGGCAGTTGCAGAGCCGGTGGAGGACACAGTTGGGTGACACCAATGTGAGGAGAATTGTGATGAGCAAGGAGGATTGTTTTAGGAAAGAGGATGAAGGGGGAGCAAGTCAGGGCGCCTTACAGAAAATGAGAGGAAAGAGGTGAGGAAGGGGTTAAAGCAGGGGGAGGGGTGTTTAGCCTTGGCTCTGAGATGTTATGAACCCCGGTGTGAATGTGTCCTCTGTTCAGGATCCACAAGTGAAGGAGTGTTTCTCCCTCCTGCAGCTTCATATATCAGCCGCATGTTGGTCATTGAACCCGATACTATGAGCACATCTCACGTCCTCCTCCCCCCCCAAATTTCTCATCATGGCTTTTCTGTCAGTTTAATAAAAGCTGTCTGGACCAAAATGCCACAAGCCATCTAATACACACACATACACTCACACACAACAAGCTCTGAGGTTTTAGCAGTCAGATCACACCACATGGATTGTACAGAGCAAACCCACATACTGGGTGAGTCAGATTTTGCTGTCCAATGGGAAAACTTTAGTGTCTGCTTCTTAATGGGGGGAAGGAGGCAGGCAGAGAAAGGTATGGAAAAGTAATTACAGGTGTGTGTGTGTGTGTGTGTGTGTGTGTGTGTGTGTGTGTGTGTGTGTGTGTGTGTGTGTGTGTGTCCGTAAAAATGAACATTATTTAGAGTCAAATGCGGCAGAAAAATGATCAGTTCTGTAACAACTTGCAGCCATTCCAGGCAAACAGGATACAACAATTTACACCACAGCAAATGGGAGCTTTTTTAAATCGGCTGTCAGGTGTTACCACAAACAAAGATTTACTTGTTCTCTCTTCTTCAGATACAAATCACCCAACTGAAGAAAGTTTTAAAGTTAAAATCCTTAAGACATTTTTGATACTACCGTAACACCATTTATTGTATTCATATTCTGTAATTACTTCTCTATATAGGGATGGGAATCGAAAACCGGTTCCAAATGATCTGATCCATCAGAATCGTACGTCACCAAGCTTCAATCAATTCCTTTTATCAATACCTGCATGTTTTCCTGACAGTTGAGCACTAAAAAACACTGTCTACCCTGTGTTCAAACAGTTGCATTGATGGTAAAAACCTGTGCAGGCCTACTTTTTTCCCCACACAGAAAATTGATCAGGAATCAATAAGTGAATTGACAAAGAATAACCAGACCAAATGACCAATAACCAGAATAAATAATGGTACTGGTCTCAATAAAGTCTTTCCCATCCCAGTCTCTATACAGAAGTTAAGTGGCGGAGTCTACCATCCTGCTCTGGATTCAAGTTGCCTTCACATGTAAGAGAGACTGACAGAAAACGATGCACAAACTTAATCCAAATATTTTTGTATAATTCATAACAGCTGCACTGTTTACTTTTCACTCTCTTAACAGTGTCAGAGCTGTATTAAGTTACAATTATAATTCAAAGCAAATATTTCCATCTCCAGCTGCTTCACATTAAAAGCATTCAACTGGCAAAACACAGGCTGACTTTTATTGTGAAGCAGTCACAGGAAACACAACGTATTTATCAGTGCGGTTAACCCCAACTGCAATCGTACATCAAAAATGTGGCTATTGTTTCTTCTGTGGATCATTTTTAAATTTTTTATTGGAGTAATGGAGTAAGAAGCAGGCAGAAGTGACATCCTAAACACTTACAACTCCTCAGCAAGGTCACAGCTTCACTGTGTCCTGCTGTTTGGGTGGAAAACTACTCCCGTTAGGGTTAGTGTGCAGCATGAAATCAGACCGTGGTTGCTGATGTTATGATGAAATAAGGGCAGATGTCTTTATTAAAACATTGAGTTTGTTTGGCTGCAATGCAAACAGATACAACAGCTGCTCTTCTGCCACTCAAGGAGTGTTTGCTGTAGTGTTACACCACAACCACGGGTGTCACCAAATCAACCTGAAAAGGATTTTAAGTTAACTCGCTCACAAACTCACTCGTTCACGTTCAGCAGGCTGCAGACTTACCACAAGGGTCATTGCATACATGCCAAACTGCACAATAGGAAACAGTAACAGCAGCATTAACACTTAAAAATGTAGTTACCTCCTACAGGAAAAAAGTAAAAGCTGCTGTAGTTTTGAATACTAGCGCCACCTGCAGGCAATGGGTGTTACAGCTGCAGTTTCTTTCTCTTTTAAAGCTGCTGTTTTCTTTGTGTGTTTTTTTGTTAAAACCTTTACTTTTTAATGCCACCTGTCCACTTATATCATTGGAAAACAAGCGTAACACCCACATAACTGTCACAGATTCCATATATAGTTTTTAAGAAGCCAAGAAAAAGAAACATAACTGTAATAACAATTTCATGTAACCAGACTGTGTAACCTGACAGACTCATATCCACATCCACAACATTTAACAACCAAACCAAAATTTATAAGGACTGAAATACAGAGACATACAAGAGGAAAATTAACTCTAGACACCTCAAGTAGTTAAAGGACAATGGTAATTATTCTATCCAGCATATGGTCCATATTGTTTCAAAAGCAGAAGCATTAGATCAGATATACTGTAAACTAGATCAGATATAAAGTCCTGGTAATTCACCTGGTAGAACTGGTATCCATGTACCAGGGTTAAGTCCCTGCTGCAGCAGCCATGGGTTCAACTCTCACCTGTGGCCCTTTGCTATGTTTCATCCCCCCTCTCTATCTCTCTTTCTCCCCCTTTCCTGTGATTCTTCAGCTGCACTAAAGGCAATAAAAGCCCCCTCCCCAAACTTCTGTTGCAGTCCAGCTGCCTTTATCTTCTACTGTAGATATACTGCAACCTGAACGACTGAGAATCTTCACAGACAATTCAACTAGTGGCTTTTTTTTTGTGTGTTGCAGCCTGATTTCACGGCAGCTTTTCTTTTAAAATATTGCTGTTTTTAGCCACTTTTTGTATTATTCATTAAAAATTGAAATCGATTTGCAACTTCCTGGAGCAACTGCTATAATTTTGTCTTTGATAAACATCAATTACTTGGGTTTTCCGATGATGTTAATGTTAATATATTCTGTCGTTTTAACTAATAAACAAGAAATATGTAAACAAAAACATGCAAGACAGAACCGAAGCTTCAGTCAGTTTATTGTTAATTGTCTCAATATATTCTTGCATTCCTATTTTTCAGCCACGACCTCCTCCAAAATAACCCGGACAGAGGACATACGAGGACGCTCTGGGCAGTGTGTGACCTCTGTATATTTCTCTATATTGAGCAGAAAACGTACTTAAATAAAACTCTTAACATTTTGCAGAGCATGGACAAGCCTTTTGTGGCGTGTGAAGTCATCCCCGTGAAAAAATAGCCTGCAGGGTGAGAGAAAGAGACACTGACATGCATTTGTTGTACACGTTAGTCACTGTTGGCCAACCAGAAATAAAAATCTTCTTTGGTCTATGCAATGAATGACTATACCCACTTTTGATACCATCCTTAACCCGCATATCTAAACTGTTACCTTTCTTTCCGATAGGTGGCGTAGGTAGGACTGGTGCAGGCCTGAAACTGCTGGCACTGCTGTTTGCTTTGCCCTGGATTGTCCTTGTTTATGAAAGCTTTCCAGCTTCAAACAAATCCAAAGCAGAGAATATGTGATGTGGGACTCGTCTGTAATCTTAACTAATAAATATGTCAACAAGATGAAGCCAGCATCATATTGCTGTTTATCTCTGCGACTTCAAAGGAGCAAGAAAGATGTCAAAGTGTTAACAGTGCAAGAAGTGTAAAAGCTTGTCTTCCTCACAAACCTCTGGGAGTGTATGAGCTTCAATTTTCAGAGCCTGATATTCCAATTAGCTTTTCTCTGCGGGCCTGTAATACAAACTGTCATTATATGGATGCTCAGTCCCTGTAAATGTTGAAGTATTGCTACAGGCTAACAGAATAGAAGAGAGCAGAAAATAAAATGGGATGTCATTTCTTTATCGCTCAATTCAACACACCATGATTATGGAGTTACATAATTCCTTTTGGAGCACTAATGATTTCCGTCCCATTTAAACTGTATACTAACACGTCTGCTGCTGGTTTCTTAATCACATCAGCAGTGTCTGACCCTGAGGAACAAAATGCTGCTTCTGTTTTTATCTATTAACACTTTACAGCCAGGTATGAACCCATTACGACTAATATATAGTATTATATACATATATTATGATTATATGTTTACTATGGTAATTATTTAATTATTAACCTTAAATCTAGTACAATATCTTTTATTTTACATTTACAGGAAACAAAACAGGAACCTAAGCTGCTTCATCCAAACCTTCCCTTCAAAAAAAGACAAGAAATAACAATTGGTGCACTCTTTCGTGGGATTTCAAGTACATAAAAGACAAATGTTGAACTAAGAATAAAAACAAACATGTTTTCTTACATCTGGAGAGACTGGTTTGTAGACATCTCTGCAGCACTACAGTACTTCATTATAATTCTGTTTGTCACATTTTACCTTCATCAAAACATTGGCTGGTTTTGCGCTTTGGATATTGAATTTGGCCGAATTGCAGTTTTAATAATATTTCGACTAATTGTGCAGCCTAAGTGTCCATTAACATCTGAGTAGCAATTAAAGACTTCTGAACAACTCTTGTAGAGTCTGGTGCAGAACCAAAACACAAGCCAGAGTTCCCATTGTTTGCATTTAATACAGATATTAATTAACTACGTAAATCACAATGGCTGCTCAATTATTAACATTGATTTGTAAATGTGCTTTAACAAGTCTCTGGACTGTGTGATTCATTAACTAATAGTGTATTTCCAATTAAGGCTCAGTAGCTACTTGTCACTTGAAGAACAATACCTGAGAGACTCAAAAATTAATAATAGTTGTTAGCAGCAGAGTTAATTGTTAATAATTCTTTTAGAAAGTGTTCAGTATGCTGATTCACAGCTGGAAACTCGTCATTGCTCACTGTTTTATTGATACATCATTTGTTTGTGGGTTCTTAAAGCTGCACTAATCAATATCATTGTATTAATTATGGATCTTGTGAATTGTGTAATGTGCAAGCTGAGCTCATTTAGTAACACAGCGATTCATTGATGAACTGTTAGTTCCTTAGGTTTTCCTTAGTAACGCTTCAGGATTTACCTTGTTGTTTCTTTTTCTGGCAGAGACACAGCTGTACACTTATTGGAGTGATGGTGCATTTCCCCCAGTTACTCCCTGTGTGTGGAGGATGTATCTGCCCCAGACTCACATCAGCACAAGACTCATCATGGAAACTATGATCAGGCTTTTACGAATACTTCCTACAAAGGGTTTAACTGTGAGAAGTGATGCAGAACAGATTGCTTAAAGATGTTCACTGTTTAAAAGGTTTCTTTAAAAGACTCCATATCTCAAAGCTTTTCATTCTGGTTGCGCTGCCACGAAATGTTGAGGCATGCACCCTCGACTGATAAATGGGCTAATTGACCAGCAGAACAAACATAAACACACCCCTGTAAAATAAACTCCTCATAAACACACACACACACACACACACACACACACACACACACATAAGTACAGAGCAGAGTCCTCACTGTCAGCTCGACAGGCAGTTTTTAGTCTGTCAGTGTAAATCTGCTCTGCAGCTTGCGTTCATGTTTCAGCCTGTATGATCATACAGCAGTGGTGAGCCACTCTCAAACCATCTACAGGCACATTGCCACTGTGACTACACACACACACACACACACACACACACACACACACACACACCACTGAACACTCCATCCAGACTTGAGCTTTGAAGTCATTTCAGCTCCTCACTGCAGGCTACAGGCCCTGCTCTGTCTGGCTCCATCTATCTGGAGAGTCTGTATGTTTCCTTATGTCGGATGCTCTACTTTAGTTCAGTAGAGCTGCAACTAACTTATTTTCATCATCGATCAGTTGTTTCATTAATAAAACATGCAAAACTGTTGCAAAACTGTTGTTAAACAGTCTAAAACCCAAAGATACTTCATTCATACTGATGTGAAACTAAGCAAAAATAGCACATTCTCACATTAGAGAAGCTGGAAGCAGAGAATGTTTGAGATTTTTGCTTGAAAAAATGACTTAGACCATAAATCGATTATCAAAATAATACATATCAAATATTAAGTTGCAGATTCGTTTTCAGTCAGTCTACTCATAATATAAAGGTTGTAGCTCTACTTCAGTGTGTGTGTGTGTGTGTGTGTGTGTGTGTGTGTGTGTGTGTGTGTGTGTGTGTGTGAGAGAGAGAGAGAGAGAGAGAGAGAGAGAAGAGAGTCCTTCTGTTTTTACCCAACACCAGGACAGAAACTCTTCAGTAAAGTACTGTAAATATAGACCAGCATAAGATGTGAATGTCGTTTGCAGCAGTTTAATTCAAAGAGTTGTAGAACAGGTCGCTCTTGGTGGAAGCATTAAAAGAGGCGAGGAGAATTAAACTTACACTGTAGTTGCAGAGGCTTTCATTAGTGCCACAGTGTGTGCTCTGTGCAGGGAAACGTCCCCCAGATGCACACTGCACTCCCCCCGCTATCCACCCCCTCCACGTAAACACTAACGCGGTTCACCATAAACCAGCAGCCTCAAATGCAGCATGCACAAAAAGTGATTCACACACACAGAAAAAAAAACTTTCTCCCAACACCAAGCGTTTAATCTCAAATCCAGCCTCAAAACCAGTCACATCCCACTCTGCTTTCACCAGCCTGAAGAGAAGATCGATTATTAAGTCATCCTGGCCCCAGCGGGGGTTAACACTGTCCAAAGAGGTGAATGAGAGTGATTGTCAGTCCTTACCTTCATATCCGGAGCAGAAGCAGAGCTGGACAAACAGGAGCACCAGCGGCCACATGTCCATATTGAGGCGCGGGACGGACGCTCTTCCACATGTGAAGGGGAGCTTGCAGGAAAACTTCCAGCGTTACATTCCTGCTTTCCAAAGGCCCGCCTCTTGCTCCAGAAACAAGGGAGGATTCTCCTAATACAGTCAGGCCTGTTGGCCACCGGCATGAGGCACATACACGGAGGCTGTGCCAACCCCTTTGGGTCAACTGTGACATGTACTCCACTGTCCCCACAAGAGACTGAACCAACAGAGATCAACTCAGTGCTCCCTGACCTCACATACTCACTAACTCTGTTACATTAGTTCCGGTTTGAGGCTCTTGGACTTTACTTTTCATCCATACAGTTATATTGCACCAATTTATCCAGGCAACTTCCTTGTATGAGAAAACCTACTTGGCAATAAACCTGAATATTGATATATGTGATTGTTTGTGGTTGAATCAGCATATATTTCTGTCACCCCTTTAGGTCTCCATGCCACCCCTCTTGCTACCCCATTAATGTTTCTCTACATCGGTGTCTGACCAGTGGTTCCCAACCTGTGGGCCTGAACTATCAATGTCAGACTTATCATGGAGTATTTTTACATTGAGGTGTTTTATATAGTTTGTGTGTGTTGTATGTTTCACCTGTAATTTACTTTTTCCACAACAGTCATTGTAAAATGCTACAAACTAGAAAACCCATCAAAATACTAACTGTGAAGCCTAAATTCTGCAAATAGCAAGATACGCAAATCAAATTAACCAGTTAATGACCTGTTGATTAATTGGCTTTGACCAACTAGTTTTCCTGAAATGATAATAAGCACTTGGTTTTGATCTTTTTATCTGTACTTAAAAAACGTAGTTGAAAATATAAAACTTACTCGAACCTTAAAGTTGCGTTAATAAATTTTCAGCCACTAGGCGGCCACAGAAGAACTCCTGCAATTGACATGTAGATTGATTGTTATTGTCATTGATTATCAACAATATTGGGAAACCTTGTAGTAAAAACACCCAGGTTGAATTTGACTGAAATCTGATTAGAGATATTAACTTGTATGTTTCTCATTCATTTCTGGTTAATGAACTAACCCGAATCTTTACTGCCTCACAACATCACCTTTTTTCCTTTATTGTTCTCAAAAAAATCTGATTCACAGCAGACATTTTGAAATCTCATAGCAGGGAACACAGTTACAGAAAGGCCTATTTCAAGGCTGTCATGGAGTCTCACCGAGCTGCACAAAGTAGAAAATCTGCATTTTTCTGCTAATCTCTCTTATTCCAGAGGAAATAAACCACATTTACTGGTCTCACAAGGTGATTTTATGCTTGCCATTGCATATTTTACATCGCACATTAAAAGATACAGAACACCCTGCACCTACCAGGTCATCACTGGTTAACTAGTCTTGGGATCTCCACTTCATTCTTGAACTGTATATCCCAGAAACTGTTCAATACCTCTACTGTTTCTCTCTCTCTCTCTCTCTCTCTCTCATACACACACACACACACTCACTCACTCACTCACACACACCACAGACATCAATGAGAAGCATTAATAACAGTGGAAAGATTTTCAGTTTCAAATATGGATAGAAGTTTATTCCCAGTTTCCATTTTCCTAATGATGTGAACATTTTATAGGAAGTCATGTTGGATCCAAGTTGTTTCCTAGCAACGCTATCCTGATGAAATGTACTATAGTAACCATATTGTAATACATTTTGCACTTTTTTGGTCTCCCATAGTAGACGGAGAGTTGTTGTAGAGTGTGTCTGTAGTATCATTTAGATCAATTCTGGCTTGCATTTGCAGGCCAATTGTCTTTACCTGATTATTATTCTGCTTCATAAGAGCTACACACACACACACACACACACACACAACAGGGAAGCAGGGTGAAAGTACAGAGCTGTTTAAAGACTAATCAGTGTTTAATTTTCTCCTCCACAAGCTTGAGGTTTGGTTGCAGACCCTCTGTAGTTCATGAGGGGGCGAGTCCACACATGAAAGTGTTGAAGTGTTCTTGACAGGAAACAGAAAAGGGAGGCGTGCGGTGAGGTGACTGCGAGACGATCTCCTGAGCTGTAATTACACGCAGGTTCAGCCGACCATTATGACTGCTTTCGGCTGAAATGCTTCCCTCAGGTCGGTCAGGTGAAGAAAGAGTTAACTGACTCCGTCTTTGCTCACCTGGCTCTGGAGGACTTTGATGTGGTGTCACCGCCAATGATTTTGGATTAAGATTGTCTCTGGGTTCTGTTGTTTATACAGACTTTAACTTAGTTGGTGTTCTCCTTCAGTGTATTTATCAGAATTTCAGCTTTTAAAATCATTGTTTTTGATACAGTAAAAAAATAACATGCAGCGCACTTAAAGAGTACGTAATAAGAGCAGGGATTGTGTCACCATAAAGGAAGTGAATCCCCTAAAGACACATATTAGAGTTTGATTTTGGTGCAGAATGTACAGTCTGAACATTTGACGGCTACAGCTCATTCTGAGGTCTCACAGGCGTATAATCATCTTAACCAGAGACAAAAATGTAACAGTACGTGGGCAGAAACAAGGCACCTTCAGCAATACACATATTTATACATTTATGAAGTCATGAAGTACAAAATCAAGAACAAATCAAACAAACAGTGAGGGGGCAACATCATGTTTAGGCAATCAAGTGTGTCCAGTAATTCCCAGCAGTCACACTTAAGTCGGAAAAGTCTGGTAGAGCTTCACTGGCGTCTGTTGAAGAGAAGAGCGCTGATTTTACACATCAGAGTCTGTTTTAGGTCTTGTGGAGTACGACTGCGTGTGTGTGGAAAACAGTTTTGTAGAAAAGCTTTTCGTTGTGAGTTGGGTACATTAGCCACTGCTAGCATTACACACCCAAATCTTAGAGGAGAACCGTTTGCAGTCAAGTTGCATAGTGTCAATGGAATAAAAAAAGACCATATCTCTAGTTCTGCTTTTTTTAAACTGTCTATCATGAATCCAACAATGTGTGTGGAGCTGTCTTTTTAAAAACACAAGACACTAACAGAGTAACTAGGAGAATGGTGAATGGCAGATGTAAAATACCACGTTGTTGATCTAAATTTGGATAATCAGCTTTCTCCATTAAGGGCCGTCAACCCTGGAACACATTACTAACTCAAATCAAAGTCACAGATATGAAATAGACAACAAAGGTTAATCAAACCAGAGCTGTACCCACTTTAGTACTAAAATAATAATATAAATATAAATAGTGCTACTGCTCTGGATTACCAAGGTGCATTAGTGTGGTGTTTATGTTTTGTTACAGCTCCATATCTGTATGTCTACTGGTGTATTGTGGTATAATTATTATTATTATTATGTGCATTTTATTGCATTTAAAGCTGTATATTTTACTTACACTGTACATATAAAATCCCAACTAGGGACAAGAGTTGAAAATTAGCACTAATTATAAACTCTCTGCAGCAGTTTCATGCTTTGTATGTGAAATTTGTTAAAATCCCTATCAAATACATACATTCAAATTCAATCTGGTGCTTTGGGTGACAGGTTCCGTCCTATGAGGAACATGGACATTGTAGTTTATTCTGAGTTAATCCCACATACATACTCTAAAACTAATCTATAATGTATTAATCCACAACAAAAAATAGTCCCTGACATTTTCACTATTTCCTCTCTAGGTTGCTTTGGTAGATTCGTGAGAGGGCTGAGAGCCACAGACAGGTTGTAAGACACTGACAGACAGGTTGGTTGTAAGACACTGACAGACAGGCTAAAGCACTGCTGGATTTGGCCTTTTAATGGATTCGTTGACAGAAAGACGAAGATGTTTCCATCGGACTCACAGCGTGCAGGTCTGATGACGTCGCAGCAGGTCGAGGTCGCTGCAGGTCTGATGATGTCACTGCAGGTTGAGGTCACTGCAGGTCAAGGTCACTGCAGGTCTGATGATGTCACTGTAGGTCGAGGTCACTGCAGGTCTGATGATGTCACTGCAGGTCGAGGTCACGCAGGTCGAGGTCACTGCAGGTCTGATGATGTCACTGCAGGTCGAGGTCACTGCAGGTCGAGGTCACTGCAGGTCTGATGATGTCACTGCAGGTCGAGGTACTGCGGCAGCACGTCGTCCCAGAACTGCTGAGAGTCGTCGGGTCTCTTCTCCGCTGCAGCTCTCTGCTTCGTCCTCTGTGCTGGTTTGGGTGTTTCTTTCTGTTCAGGAGACTTCTTCTGGGGCTTTTCCTCCTCTTCCTCCTCCTCTTCTTCTTCTTCCTCATCGCCTTCTTCCTCTTCCTCCTCCACTTTTGTGTTTCCCACACTCTCATCCTCCTCCTCAGCATGCTTCTCACTATGTTTGGCCTTTGCAACCTTTCCTTGTTCTTCACTCTCCTCTTCTTCCTCCTCTTCCTCTTCTTCACTCACTTCTCCTTCCTCACCTTCATTTTCCTCGGTTTGTTTCTGTTTTCTTTCTCCTCTCTGATTATCAGATCTTTGTTTACTCTTTGTTTCATTCTCCTCTTCCTCATCTCCCTCTTCCTCTTCTTCCTCTTCCTCCTCCTCATCATCGCTCTCCACCATCAGCTTTTTATTAGCTTCAATACTTTGCTCTTTTCTCTTTATTTTTTCTTCTTCCTCCTCACCTTCACTCTCTTCTTCTTCTTCATCTTCCCCTTCCTCCTCTGCTGTCTCTTCTTCACCCTCTTCTTCATCCTCTGCAGCCTCTTCCTCAACTCCTCCCTCGTCTTCCTCCTCCTCACCAGGTTTTTCCTCATCTTCAGTCTCGTCCTCAGCTTCCCCCTCTTCTAAAGATGCTTCTTCCTCACCTTCTTCCTCCTCCTCTGTAACCTTACCCTCTTCCTCTTCCTCTTCCCCCTCCTCTCCAGACTCTTCCTCAACTCCTCCTTCATCCTCTTCTTCCTCTGAAACCTCCTTACCCTCTTCTTCCTCCTCACCCTCTTCTTCTTCCCCCTCCTCTCCAGTCTCTTCCTCAACACCTCCTTCATCCTCTTCTTCCTCTGAAACCTCCTTACCCTCTTCTTCCTCCTCACCCTCTTCTTCTTCCCCCTCCTCTCCAGACTCTTCCTCAACTCCTCCTTCATCCTCTTCTTCCTCTGAAACCTCCTTACCCTCTTCTTCCTCCTCACCCTCTTCTTCTTCCCCCTCCTCTCCAGTCTCTTCCTCAACACCTCCTTCATCCTCTTCTTCCTCTGAAACCTCGTTACCTTCTTCTTCCTCCTCCTCGTCCTCCCCCTCTTCTTCCTCCTCCTCGTCCTCAGCCCCGTCATCTAAAGATGCTTCTTCATCCTCCTCATTTTCTTTATCGCTCTTTTCATCTTGCTCTTCCTCTTCTTCATCAGCCTCACTCTCTTCTTCCTCTTCCTCCTCATTTTCAACACTCGATTCGTCCTGGTTCTCATCTTCCTCTCCTTTACTCTCATCTGTTTCTTCGTCTTCTTTGGAGTCTTTCTCCTCATCCTCACTTTCGGTGGAATCTTGATCATCTTTTTGTTCCTCACTTTCACCCTCTTCTTCCTCTGCGTCATTTTCTTCATCTTCATCAGACTCTGCAGTTTCACTTCCCTCTCTGTCCTCCTCTGACTCGTTGCTCTTGCTGCTGGCTGTACTCCCCGATTCTTCACCACTTTCATCTTCTTCATCCTCACTCACCTCACTTTCTTCCTCTTCTTCTTTATTCTCATCTTCACTAGACTCTTCACTTTCCTCCTCTTCCTCTTTATTATCTTCTTCACTAGATTCTTCACTTTCCTCTTCCTCCTCTTTATTCTCTTCTTCACTAGATACTTCACTTTCCTCCTCTTCCTCTGCTGCTTCACTTACCTCAGAGCTACTTCCTCCTTCACCTGTTTTCTCGCTGCTTTCTTCTTCCTCCTCTTCAGCCTCTGTAACATCACTCTTCTCGCTTCCTTCATCCTCTTCCTCACTGCTGGAGCTGCTTTCCTCCTCACCCTCTTCCTCTGCAGTGTCAGTATCTTGCTCTTCCTCAGCCTCTCCAGAAACGCTCTCCTTTTCCCCTTCTTCTTTGTCTTCCACATTGCTTCCACTCTCTCCATCTTCAGTGTCTTTTTCTTCTACCTCGTTATCCTCTTCCTCTTCGGAAGGCTTAGTAGGAAGGAAGTAGGTTTTCTCATCTTCTCCATGTTCTTGCTTGGAAGTGTCTGTGTCTGTGCCACTGTTCTTAACCTCTGTTTGTGAAATGTCTTCACCCTCAATCTGCTCGGAGTTGTCACTTTTCATTTGTGACTGATCGTGACTGGTATCATAACTTTCTCCTTCTTGAACCGCCTTCTCTGACTCTGATAGGACACTGAGCTGAACATCTTTTCTTTCTTCTGGTGGATTTGATGCTTCTGCTGAAGAAAAATCTGATGACGAGGAAAAGGAAGGTTGCATAATTGCACTCTGCTTTGTGAAATGCTTCACTTGACTGGTTGTTTTAGGTGATGTAGAGGTACCGGTGTCACTGTCAGACTGAAAACCCCCAAAGCTCGTCACTGGATCTCTAAGGACCTCCATAGCGGCACCCACTATCCCAACAGCAGGAAGAAGAGCAGCTGCTGTACCGAGAGTTTCCCCCCACTTTGGCTTTTCTTCAGTCTGGCCCTGAGCATCCTCTCTGTTTCTCTTAGACACAAGCAAATCCGTATCAACAGCTTTGGGCTCTTGCAGGGATTTGGCACCGCCAGTGGAAGCCACCACTGTTCTCTTAGGTTCTCTTCTTTGTGTGGAAATAGTGTTAGACACCACTTCAATAGGTGTATCCTGCTGTGATAACAGCGGGCTGGAAGCTTCAGTCTGCTTACTCTTCGGCTTGGCCCTCGTATTATCTTTAGAGTCTCCATCAGCATCTCCTTTAACTTTAACTCCCTCTCCTTCTTCTCTCCCTGGCTTTGTCTTTGCCTTCAGTTTGGATTCCTTTGACTTCTTTTTGTCCTTTACTTCAGAGCTATCAACATCAAGTATCTTTTGCTTTTCTGCAGTTCTGCCTTTCATTTTCTGAGTTTTTAACTCATTTTCCACAACTTTCCCTTTGCTTTTACCTTTAACAGGTGTGTTTTCTGCAAATTTACTTTGATTTTGGACTTCAGTGGATTTAACCATTTGTGGTTTCCCTTTAACTTTGACAGGTGTAGATTTCACACTTATGGATTTCTTAATATCAAGAGCAGGTGTGGTTTCTAGTGCTTTGCCTTGACGTTTTCCCTGTGCCAATTTAACCTCTTTTTTTGGAGTCAAGCTGACTCGCTGTGTCTCCCGTTGCGTTGCCATCTCCTCAGTTTTTATGTCAGTGGTTTCTGTATCTTCTTTTGCAGTGTTTTCTGCGGATGTTGAACTTCCTCTTGGGACAGATATGCTGGTTATTTCATTTCCTTTAGTGACCATAATAACAGGAGATGTCTTGTCCAAAGCTGAAGATTTCTTTCTCTCCTTTTTTGGTGTCTTTATCAAGTCTTTCTTTAAAGTGCTGGCTTTCCTATCCTCTTGGCTTATATTACTTTCTTTCAAATTTCTATTTCTCTTGGCATTTTCCTTCACTTCAGTCGGTCTCTGCTGTGTTTCAGTCAGTGTCTTCCGGACAGACTGTGGAGTTTTGGGACTTGATTCAGATAGCCTGCTCTTATCATGTTTTGGTGATATAAAATAGGAGGGTTCCTTTTGAGCTTGTACGTCTTCATGAGTTTTGATTTTATTGGACTGCTTGGTAATGTTCTCTTTGCCTTTAGATGTGACTTTGGGGTTTTTCAGACTCTTTGAGCTCTTCAGTGGAGACACTTCTTTCTTTAAAGAGCCTTTCAGGAGCTCTGTCGGTAAGGCTTTGTGAGCATTTTGTTCTGCATTCCCATTTGACTGGAGCTGTTCTGCCTCTTTCGCAGTTCTTCTAAGAGCTCTGCCCTTCTTCTTTTCCTATAATAAACCACAGAGAAAATAGTCGGATGTATTTAGTCAGATGTAAAAATAAAAACAGAATCAGAAAGGTCAAATGCAATACTGTTATAAAAAGGTTGTACAAACACAGCAGCAGACCTGCAATCAACGTGACTGTACATGTAGTTGTGGCATTTGATGTTTTATGTGATGTGCTTTACTGCCAAAAACATGTCATCTCTAGTTTGAGGAAGTGTTTTTTGTTCAGTAACACACTATAATAAAGCTCATGGGGGGCAAAAATAATATTTTACCAAAACAGAATCAGAATATCAGGATTTGTTCGAGTTTTAGTAGTTTTTGTGGGCATAGATGTCATTCATTTAGAATATTTTGAATATAATAACCAACATACATGCATACATACAAATGCATGAGAAGAAAATATATTGCCAGTATACAGCAGAATTCAGTTTGTTAACATTTTTAGATTGTAACTGAATTTAATAATAGAATGAAAGAATATCATATGACATATGTGCGTGGTAGGCACACACACAACAAATCTGTTAACAGGTTGAATTACAGATGTGGGTGGGATGTGAAGAAAACCACGGTCATGAGACAAACAGACGGTAGTTAATTGGGGGTCAGTGAGGTGTGATCTGAAAACAGCCTCATTGAATCACTGTCCAAATGCAACTTGGGAGCTTTCTTTAGAATCCGCCGACTTGATTGATTTCATATAGTATCCTGTTCATGTAATAAACAGTGTATAAATCTTATTCTTAAAGCCCACACGTGTACTTAAGTACTGTACTTAGAATATTGTGGTACTTATATGTTGTACTTTTTACTACTCCTTCTTCCTTCCTTTTATCATTCTACTCTAAGGTAACATAAACACCACGATTCCTATATTCAGCCGATTACACACTAATGAAAACTTGCCTATGGATATTATATTCGATTTCTGCCAATAGATCCTCCTGAATGTTACACACTGGACCTTTAAGTAAAGACGTCTTCCACCACTGCACATTGAATACACATACAGACACAAGCCCATTTAACTTTACAGTGAGGACAGGAACGGGTTACCAAGCACCACCACATCTTGCACTATGACACGCAACAATGTAGGAGACTCCTTCACAGCTTGCTTCATATTTGGCTTTGGAAACACTGATGAGATGTGGCAAGATTCCTGCCAACTTTTCCAAAAGCATTGTGCGTGTATCTGTGTGTGTTTGTGTATCTGAGGCTGGAATCCAAACACATTTGTGTATTGGCAGAAACACTCTTGATCTCTAAATCTGCTTTGAGGAGATTCATAACGCAACATCTTGGAAAAAAGCAAATGAACATGAAAAATTAAGACCAAAACACTTAATTCACCTCAGTGTTACACCAAGTGGAAAATATCTCCACATACACACATACACACACATACACATGCTTTCAAGAACACAGACGCACACATACAGTGTATGTATGCTGAGCTATGCACATTTCCTGGAAAAGTGAGTGAGTGTTCAGCGTTGCTGCTTCCTGCCCTGGAGTGCACATAATCTAGACCACAACCAAGAAGCTTAAAGGGGGAAAAGAAACATTCAACTGACTCTGTGTTTATGACTCTGTGCACAATATATTGTATTGTATTTCTCTACTCTATCAAAATGAAAGCATTGCACTTATCTCACCATATCTGGCAAAAAGTCAGCGTCGACTTCTTTCTCAGAGACGTTCTCCTCCACATCTTCTGTGACAACAATTTCTCCCTCTGAAAACAGACAATGACTGGGTCAGGCTGAGTATCTACAGCTGTATTTTCATGGATTAGCAAGATAAAACTCAAGTCAGCACTGGCTAAAAGAGACATTCCAGTCTCTTGTTCAAACTATAGGTTGAAAATACATTACCTGTTTGTGGTGAAGCACGATGCTTTTCCTCACTGAAGAGTTTATTGGAAATATCACTGGAGGGTCTACTGGGTTCTTTAGGTGGTGGAGGAGGTGATGGTTTTTCAATTAAGGCCTTTTTAGCGGTTGCCACTCTATGCAGTCTCTTTTTTGCAGTCTGTTTAGGGGATACCAGGATGTTAGGGTTACGTTTCTTTACAGACTTTGGTGTCAGTAAGGGAGAAGGCAACTCTTTGGATTTAGACTTAGAGGTAGAGGATTTATACTGAAACATGTCTGATGATTGGGAATGTGGGCTCGATGACTTAGAGGATAACACTGGACTCTGTGGGAGGTCGGACAGAGATGTGGGGGAGAGTGGTGGGCTTGGTGTCACTCCTACTTGCGGTTTGGGGGATGAGGAAGGGGTACTAAGGTCCCTTGAAAGCATTTTAGGGGTTGGGATATTTCTGGACGTTTGCCAGGAGGTGTCGAGGAAGCCAGAATTTAGACGTGGGAGGTTTTGAAACATCTCCCCAAACAGCTCCACAGAGCTTCCCTGAAAGACAAGAGAGCAAAAACAGCAAAAACATTACTGAGTAAAAAGGGCTGAACCACATCTACAGAGCTCCTCCAGCTGGTTAGTCAGTGGCACTACAGCAGAGATACATTTTGGTGTAACACTGCGCCCTACTGGACTACAGACTTATTACAACATCAGCAGTATATAACAACATAATATAATATATTTCCCACTTATATAATTAGTTAAATGAATGCGACCAAGACCCATAAAAGCACCATGAAATGAAAAGGTGGATTAACCAGTTAAAAATGATTAATTCAGTATATTTTAGTGCTGCAATGATAAGTAAGTTAATTGATTATGTGATCAAAAGAGAATTAATTGGCAACTATTTTGATAATGGATTAATCATTTCAGTAATTTTTCAAGCAAAAATGCAAAGTATTTGATGGTTCAAAGAAAAATTCAGATTTGGGTCACTTGTGTCTGCAATGTGAACGCAACCTGAGCACCAAGGGGCAGGTTCTCACTTTTTCTCTGTGGCGGGCTCGAGCAGAGAGGGCTGACAGTGGGACTAGTAGATTAGGATCAGTCAAAGCGTCCAGCAGGAGGATTTCTGTGTAGCTTGACTCCAAAAGGTTCTCTGTGATTGCGACATCCTTCTCTGGCACAACGTCTTGGCTCTCTGGTGGTCTGGGTGCAGCCAGTGCCAGCATGTGGTTCCCGCCACAGGACACCTTAACGTATAGAAAACAGTCAGTGTAGTTTGTTACTGTGCACTGAGTACTTCCTCTCAATCTGCTCACATACTTTATACCCTGAGCCCTTTCATCACAGTCACTTACTAGTTGAACATTGTACTTGAGAAAACGTTTGCAGAGTGTCGGGCTGAACTGGTTGATGAAGTTCTCCTCCCCTAAGGCCAGTTTTCCATGACGACCATCACCAAACGTGTAGAGAAGCCCGCTGTCTGTGGAGGAAGGAAGACAAATCTGGAAGTTCATCAGCATCCTCATCCTTACACACTATTACAACTATAATTCAGCAGCCTTATGCAAGAAGAGAAAACATCCTTCTGTGACTGTTTTGAGAGGATGGATTAACATTTATTTGAATAATTAGAAGGATGAGGTTAACAGGCAGCACTGTTGAGCTTAAGAGATTGCTTACTTGTGATCACAGCAGTGTGGTTCTCTCCACAGGCGATATTCTTGATGCTACCGCTACAAAAGGGCTCCAGCGGTTTTGGCAAATCAACTTCAAACAGAAATGTTCCATGGCCCAGCTGACCATGCTGACCCCTGCCGAACGTGTACACGCTCTCCTCTGGCGCAGCAAAACAGACACAAAAAAACAGACTAATTAATTTAATGTAAACAGTTGTGGTGGAAAATAACTACGTACATCTACTCAAGTACTGAACTTAAGTATAGTTTTGAGACAAATTTGAGAATTTTCATCTACAATTCAGAGGGAGAATAATGCTGTAATTAGTATGTAATAGTAATTTGTGTCTATTATTGAGTCCTACATTTGCGGTGAGAAAATTCCAACCTGTTTTAACAGAAGTCAACTAGTTTGGTTAATTTTCAACCATAAGGTGACATCTTCTAAAGCAGTGATCCCTTATTCTGTCTTCTTTAAAGTTTCTAACTCTCTTTTCTAAAAAGTTCTGTAAAGAAACTGATTTCTGTGGGAGACAGGTTGTTATTTTAAGAGAGACACACAATAAGATCAGCATAATAAATAGTTCAAATCAGCTCCACCTTGATCAGCTCAGATTAAAATGCTGCTTACATGTTAATGCAGATGTAATGCAAATTCAACAGACAGGTTGTTCTGCATGAGTACCGGTACTTTTGATACCTTAATTACATTTTAGTGATAAGGCACTTTTTTCAACATTTCTCTGATTAACAGACTAGGAGGTTAAATATTTGTATTTCTAATGTCTGTAAATTATAAATCATATAAAAGTATATAAAACAGTAGAGATGTGTTAGTATTTTGTCAGTGCAGTGATGTTTGGAACAACAAGTAAGTTACCTGTGAGTGCCACTGTGTGCGCCCCTCCACAGGACACCTGAGTGACACGACCCAGAATCCCTTTCACCCGCTGAGGGACTCTGTGATCGGCCAACTCCTCCACCTGGAGACCGAGCCTCCCGTTCACACTCTCACCAAACGTATAGAGATCTCCATCCACTAAAACAACGCCAGCACGTTAAAAGACATTAAAGTCAAACTGAGTGACGGTCTCTGCTGTGCTGTGTCTGGTTGGACCGTGCTGTACCTGTGACTAATGCTGAGTGGTGGTACCCACAGGAGACCCACGCCACCGCCGCCCCGACAGAGACCTCTCTGGGTTCTGCTGTGAATCCCTCGTCCCCTAAACCAATCTGACCCACAGAGTTGTCTCCCCACATGAACAGCCTCCCGTCCTCTACCAACACACACAAACAGAGAGGAGAAAATCAAACGTCACACACACACACGTACAGTCTGGACCTTGACCATCATTAGCATCTTGGCTAACGGAGACACTTCCATTATTACGTGTCACTGTTCAAACCTGTTAAAGCCGCGGACGTGTTGCATCCTGCAGAAAGCATTTTGATTGGTGCAAGCTCACAGAAGGGATTCAGCAGGTGAAAGGCTGTAGTGTTGTTGCAGTGGCCCAAACCGAGCTGCCCCTCCTGGTTACTGCCAGCACCATACACACTCCCTCGCCCTAAACATATATATATAACATATATAAAACCTGAATTACATACAGGAACAACACATTTTGGGCTCTACTGCTCTACTACTATTTGTTCTTACATGTGCAGACAATTGTGTGATCTCTCCCGCAAGCTACAAGCTTCACCTTCTCAGACTTTAAGGCTGAAAGGGAAACACATATTCATTCATTATAGCTACAGCATTAATAAAAATGATCATTAGTTGCAGCCCTAGTGTAAAGTAACTTACCTTTCACGGTGGCAGGTTTGCTGGCAGCAGGCTTAAATCCAAGCCCCAACTGGCCCCAAGTATTAACACCAAACATGAGCAGCCTGCCATGCTCTGCAGATCATTACAGACACAAATGTTTGATAGAGAAATATGTCTACACAGTAATTATTCTCATTAAACTGAGCATAGATTGTCTGTACCTGTGATGACAGCGCTGTGCTCTCCGCCACAGGAAACGTGCAGCGGCTGGTCGTTCTTCAACCAGAATTTACCAGGCACATTGTCTGCAAAGCTGCTCTTACCAAATGTGAAGATGGCTCCTGTTTCTGTGGACAAATGAGTGATTCATCTTTAGAGAGTGGGGTAGAGTATATACGCAGGTATACGGGCTGCACCCACTTATTGTTTCAGACCATATTGGATATACCCACTGCTAAATGCTCAGTTGTCCCATTTTTCATGAGTGGATGGAGGAAGGAATAAGGAATACTTTACTAAAAATGCGTAATTATGTAGTTTCTGCACCCCTTCTGTAGTTAATGTTACTTTAATAATGACCCTTACTGTCTGCCTCAAGCAAGGGACAATGTGCAGATGCAACTTGCCCATTTTTAGGTGAACTAAACATGCAATAGTAGTCTGACATGTTACACAGTTTATGATACAGGGCGTTTATCCTTTGCTTTAAAATAGGGGTATAAATTAAAAGTATACAGAGTTCTCCAGATACTACCACACCACTGAGAGCCTTTATAGGGAAAATGCAGGACTTGAAAGCAACACTAATTTACTCTTCTCTAACTTAACACCGGCTAAATCCCGACCCAACCTGCTGTTACATCTCAAGCGATTTAAGTAGCAGCCTGACAGAAATAGCAGCAGGTTAACGACACACACACACACACACACACACACACACACACACACAGCTCTCAGTATGTGGAGACCATTTGTAGAACAGGTAGGTATATAAATCTACGTGCTGTTTGCTGTCTAACGCCATTAAAAGTCTCACCGGGTATGTCCACATCTTTCTGTCCCGTCATGTCCTCTCCTGTCCCCCTCACACCTCCTCACCTCTCCCTCACCGTGCAGACAGACACCTGTCCTGATTGACAGGTAGATCAGTCAAACGTCAGAGAGGGGCGGGGACAAGCTAGCTGACGTTAATTATATTTGATACATATTGTTCATATCAGCTTTAAAATGTGTGTGGTGAGCAGAGCAGCATATTGATGGTGTTATAACTTTGGAATAATGAAACACACTAAAAATATATCCTGAATGTAACCAAACATTTCAAACACATCTGTGACTGTATAACAAGTAACTTACATTAATCCACCTAAAAGTTCACTGTAGTAGAGGGTTACTTTAAAAATGTAATCGATACAGTTACTAATTAATTAACGTTACCTGTTAAACAATTTAGTCAATAACCTAATGCAAGTATCACAATATAAATATAAAGTAACTTGATTACTTTTGTAAGTCCTCAACAACAAATATGCAAATAAAAACGAGAAAAAGAACAAATGGAAATTGACAATGTGTCGTCTGTTCAGTGCATTTTTAAAGAAAAACTGATGTATTTTAAAGTTGTAATCCTGGTAAATAATCCCCTTTATTACTAAATGTCACTGTAATCTGATTACACCTTTTCTTGTTTAAAGACACACTGTCAAAAACCAGCGTTTGAATCCTGAATACTGTCATTGTTAGATCCAGTGTTTCCACCTTATATTAATACTAACACTAATAATATAATATTAATTATACTGTCAGTGGTGTCCACAGTGCCGGAGTGCAGTGAGGAGGGCTTGTATGTGTTGCCTCAACCTCATTAAAAAAAAAAAAAAAAACTAACTGGAAAACTAGCGTTAAATATTATATACAGCCAACGGTTATTATTTATTTTCTAATAATAAAAAAAGGTCGTAAACTAATTTTAACTTTTAAGACATTAAAAAAGAAAGCAGTGAGCACGAGGAGTTAGATGAAGCCACGCCTCACTTCCTCGTACCGCGGTGACGTCAGTGTCAGCCAGCACGGACAGGCGGTGAATGAAAGTTTACTCTCTGATGAAATAGACACACAACATTACGCTGTCACTGTATTTTTCCCCCATTTTGAGCCGCAATGTCCTCTAAGCTGTTCTCTGTTAACAACGCCGTTTTCAAATGTTTGAAAACCTCCCTGAACACGCGAGGGTTTAGGTAAGAAACTCCGGTTAACTTTATGTGGATGTTTTGTAGTTAGCTCCTAGTATTGTTACTGTTAAGGAGTATCACATGCATTATGCCTTCATGTGTTTCTTCTTTTTGTCAGCATTGGAGCTGCTTCCCTTGGTTCCGTTAGTTTAAAGGGTCGCAGCTGTCTCACTCTGAAAGATTTCAGCTCAGATGAGATCAAGAGGCTGCTGTGGGTGTCTGGGGATCTGAAACACCGGATCAAGCATGAAAAACAGGTAGCTTACATTAGCTAACCAATGTTAACTGCAGTGTCCATTCATTAAGAGTCCTCTGTTTCACTGTGTAGCCTCTGGGTGGGTCTTTTAAGGAAGCTAACTGTCATTTCTATTTCAGTATCTTCCTCTTCTACAAGGAAAGTCGATTGCTATGATATTTGAGAAGAGGAGCACCAGAACAAGAATGTCCACAGAAACAGGTGTCTGTTTTGTATATAAGCATCTACACTGGTGTATGCCATGTGCTCCGGTTAAACATCCCCCATGAATCACAGAATACTAGAGGTGGGCACATTTTATAAAGGCAGTAGGCAGCGTTCAAGTGTCAGATTTACACTTGAAATTGCACTTATTGGAACAACAACAACAGAAATGTTAGATCCCGTACTGTTAGAGGGGCTGATACTATTCATCAGTGTGCTCAGCGGTGTTAAAGCGCTGTAAGTATGGACACAAAAGAACTGCTGAAAGGCGACTCTCTGTTGGAACAAAACAGTCTACATCTGAACTATTTCCACTCCTCTTGTCCCCTGTATGGTCCCCCTTCACACACAGGTTGTGTGCTTATTTGTTTAAAAATATTCATAATTGTTTTTTAAGCAAGAGGGAAATTTAAGATGCCTTAATGTCACAATTCTAGGTTTTGCTTTGCTGGGCGGGCACCCCTGTTTCCTCACCTCTCAGGACATCCACCTGGGAGTGAATGAGAGTAGCACAGACACAGCTAGGTGAGTCTTATACGTACGCTTTCACTTGTTCACTCAATAATTGAATTAATGTCAGTTAATCCTCGTTAGCATGGTGTTTTTAGTGTAAGTCTGCTTTACATATTGTAATACTGGTGAGTTTTTTCACTGTAGTCATCGCATGTTGTCTGCTGAAGCTGAAGGGAAACAACAGTGTTGGTGGGCCAGTATATGAAACACAGCCCACTGGGTATCCCTCTGTAATCTCTAAACCTCCACCACAGGGTTCTCTCAGGACTCTGTGATATTGTCTTGGCACGAGTGTACAGCCACTCCACGCTGGAGGAGCTGGATAAGGAGGCCTCCATCCCCATCATTAACGGTCTCTCTGACCTCTACCACCCAATCCAGATTATGGCTGACTTCCTGACCTTACAGGTTCTTCAGATCATCATTATGCTCCATGTCACTATCATCCAGTAAATGATAGTGACATAGTATTTTCTAAATTACTACCATTCTCCTCCAGGAGCATTATGGGTCCCTTAGTGGACTAACAGTGAGCTGGATTGGAGATGGGAACAACGTCCTCCACTCCTTCATGATGACTGCAGCCAAACTGGGAGTTCATCTTAAGATTGCTACACCAAAGGTTTGCCTCGTTTTACGTGCTCACAAACTTTAAACGTCTCTTTTAGTGCATTGCTCTTCTTTCAAGTAGGTTATTTTTATGTAGTTTGCAGGTATAGATGCAAGTTGTTAGCCGTGAGCGTCTAATCTCCCAGTTGCTTCTTGTGAGAAGAGACCTGTGGTTCTGTAATGTACATTAATAACCCTTCTACAACTCTACCTTACAGGGGTATGAGCCAGAAAAGAGTGTCATTCAAGAGGCACAAAGACTCTCCAAAGAGGTGAGGTCTTCTTCAGGTGTCATTATTATAAACAGACCTCTTGTCAAAGGAGTTCTTATTAATTCAATTCATACATTGCGTTTGGTCTCAGCATGGGACCCAGCTTGTTCTGACCTCTGACCCGATGGAGGCCGCCCACGGCAGCAATGTTTTGGTCACCGACACCTGGATCAGCATGGGACAGGAGGAGGAGAAGAAAAAGAGGCTCAAAGACTTTCAAGGTTACCAGATTACAATGCAGGTAAAGAAGGATATTGTCTTGGTGTCATTTAGAGTCAAAATCCCAATTTTCTTTTTTTAGACTCTCTTTGTGGCTTAATACTGAATAAAGATCACAAACAACATACCAGTTGCTTTTGGATAAGTTAACAGTTTTCAGTCAGTTCCCGAATCAGTCCCTTTTGACAGCTGTACACACAAGCAAATCAGTCCAGAGCAAAACAATTTCTCCGTCTCAAACGTGCTCCTGCTGACGGCTGCACACAGAGCAGTAGAATGTAAACCTCTGCAAATAGTTTGTATGGTAAACTAGCTTAACACTAATTACAGACTTCATATGACATATAAATCAGAAAGCAAGCTTTAAATAAAACTCTTGCACAGTACATGATGACATACTGTAGGTGATATCTTTTTCTGAAAAAAAACAAACAGTAATTATTTATATTTGATAAACAATATGTCTATTTTTGGAAAGTAAATACATTTGTCACTGTGCAAAGAATCAGAAATGTATGTCGAGCACGCACAGTGATTGTACATGGTCTCTTTTCTCCTTGTATTATGAGTTGAAATTGGTATTAACTCCATGTTTTGGCTCTGGTCCACTACAGACAGGAAGTGTGGCCAAACCAGACTGGACCTTCCTGCATTGTCTGCCCCGGAAATTGGAGGAGGTTGATGACCAGGTATTCTACTCATCGCGCTCCCTCGTCTTCCCCGAGGCAGAGAATAGAAAGTGGACCATCATGGTGAGTAACCTGATTTAAACACTATTATTTAATGTTTTATACTGGTATTGGTTTAATCTGATACTTACAACCGTCTTCTCTTTCAGGGTCTGATGGTTTCTCTTCTGACTGACTACTCTCCACAGATCCCCATGCTCAAGTTTTAATTTCAGGTCTGAAGGTGGACACATATTGATTTATATGATTGATACAGAGTTCATTGTCAGATTTGACCCATTGAGAGCACCATCACAACACTATATGGATTACCCCAAGGTAACTTTGTTTACATTGTTTAATTTACTTTCTGATTTAGAGCAAGGATGACATTGTTTGTATTTGACAAAAGTTTTACAAAGTTATGTTTACGTTCTACATGTACTGTGACAGAGAGCGAGGATCATGGCGGTGATAGCAGTGAAGGTTATAGTGGAAATGTATTTGTTAGACATGTGTTACTGAAAAGGAAAAGATTACTGAGCCTCTCTTCAATGTGTTTAATGTTGTTTTGACTTCACAAGTAGCATAAACATGAAGAGAACCCAGTCAGCTCGAGCTGACCAATCACATTCCTTGCAGTCTTCACATGCTATTTATGTAGCTGCTGTAACCCCAACATCTCGTTACATTTTTGAGGAAATGCACATTGTTTATGCCTAAGCTCTTTAATGTACATGTATAAATCTGTTTTTACTGCCAAATTCATTGTTAACACCACACTCCTAAATTACTGCACCACTTTAGAAAAAGAGAGTACAGCAAACAGTTTGACATTGATACAGTCATAAAATGAGTTTGTAAACATCTGAAACAGGCTTTTGTTAACGTAATGCATCATAAATAGCAGTATGGCTCAAATGGTGTTTAGCAAATGGGCTGAAAAATGGACAAAAACACCCGTATCTCATATGATTAAACCTTAAATTTTTCATATCCTTTTAAGTCTGAATGTATACAAATGTGCCTTTTACATCATTCTCATCACGTGTTGAATGACCTCTCTGAGTGTTGTGTGTTGTCCCTCGAGAGCCTGTGATGCATGAATGATGAAACAAAACTGAGAGAATCAAATTATTGTTCACAAACTATAAATAAAGACGTTACTCTCTGTTCATAATTTGAAGCTAAAGTCTTCACTAGTCCAGATTTTGTTACTGTGGAACCGCAGTAGTGTCTAAAATCCAGGGTTTAATGATTAATTAAATTAATTTACTGTTACTATGACAATTAGAGGTAGTTACTTAATTTAGGTAGTCTGAACTTCTGCTGTAGTAAAAATACACTAATTAACTAATTGGGTAAGGCATTGAAAATATGTGGATTTCTTTTTTTTTCTGTGAACATTTTTATTTACTTTTTTAGTTGATGTTTGTGAAGCCACAAAGCCAGCAAACATATGATAGATGTCTAAAAATAATCATACAATAACCAAGGTAAACTATAACTTTCGAGCACTGGTATTGTACTCCAGCCTCCCTCCTATAAAACCTATAAACACATTTACCTGAAGACCACAACCCCATCTCCCCTTCACACCTAACGGAGGTGCAGATCATCTACAGAAAGGATTTAAATAAAAACAATATATAATAATCATAATACTAATTCTCATGTTGAGCTTTAAAGGTGAGACACATCAGTCGGTCTGTGTTTGACATCCTGTGATACATTTGTTCACCTGGACATATTAAATACTTTCACAGTATTTGTAAACAAAGTGCACATTTTAATCGGTTTAATCTTGCTTTAATCGACTTATTGCACATTATCAGCACCAGTTTAATGCTTCATGACTCAGAGTTTTAAAGGTTGAGGCTTGTGATTATTGTGCACATAATAAAGCCTGCAGAGCTCACAGCAGTAACTCATGGTTGTGACAGTCAGGCGGAGTGCGCCCCCCAATGGCTGGAGTTGGTATCGTCCCCGTGTTCTGATTGGATGGCGGAAGACAACGTGTTTGTGCGGGAAGCTTTGATGTCCGTGGGTGGTCCAGGCGGATAAAACTGATGCTGCGTAGTAACTTCATTCATAAACACCACCAGGCTGCTATTAAAGAAATACACATGCGTACATTGTTTTTGTAAACATAAATACAAAACGCCTACACTAACCACACGTTGTATCCCAAACAGAATAAAAATGTACATTTATGCCTTTCAACACACACAGTTGTCATGGTGATAAAAAAAAATAATGGGGGAGAAGAAGGAAAAAAAAATGCACATAAATGAAAAGCAGCAGCAGGACAAACGATAACCACAGAGAAATGGCGTTAGCAGCTCCAATGGCGATATAAAAACAAGGCAATGCTTCCTCGGCGACCACCCACACACTGAAGGAGTCAGCTCTCAGAGGGAGGTGGGAGGAGGACGCCATTGCAGCCGCAGCTGGCCGTTGGTGATTCGGCTGAGGAGGGACAAACGGTAACAAACTGAACAATGTCGGGGGGCTGTCGGAGGTTTCTTCCGCCTCAGCTCTCGGTTACTGGGTCAGACTGTGGAAGCGGACTCGTAGGATGGACGAGTTGTCTTTGAGGAGGAGAAAATGTGGATCCACAGCGCCGAACCAAAGCAGGTATAAGAGGGATAGAGCAGTGCCTGTCTGTCTGTCTTCCTGTCTATCTGTCTGCCTGTCTGTGTGTGTGTGGGGGGGACAATGGGAAAAAGTTTGAGCTAACCTAGGCTAACTAACGGTAGTTAGTTAGCGGCGGTGCTAACTGGTGTCAGTCTGAGAGCTGCAGCCGCTCTCTGCTCTACCGCTGTAAACAAACCTTACATATCGCTTGGTTACACGTTAAAAGTCGACTTTAAACGAGTAACTTAACGCCATGGTGAAAGATATGGGTTTCTGCTTCAAAATAAGGGTGAATTTGAGACATTTCCGCGACTTTGCTGGGCTGGAGCTCAAACTGTGGTCACAGGCGGTTTATCAGTGAGGATTTCAGCCTGGAGGCTTTTGAGTTGGTGTAACATTGAAACTATATAATTACTCAGATATATGGTAAACTATTAACTTTATCCGGTGGTAGAAACAGTGTTCCGGTCTTTTGCTTAAAAGTAAAAGTAGCTTACTTACAAAGAAAAGTCCTGCATTCTTAATAAGTCTTATCTGCTTTATTATAATTATAATTATTATTATTATTATTATTTATTAAATCATTGGATTATTAGTACGGATGCCGGTTGGAGCTACTATTGACACATTTATATACTGTTGGCTAGTTTAATCTATGCAAATAGATCTTATTTGATACATTTGATATGTGTTTTGTATGTAAAATGTTAATCTGCTAAGTAACCTGTAACTAGAGCTGTTAAGACAAATGTAGTGGAGTAAAATGTGCAGTGTTTGGCTCTGAGATTGAGTGGAGTAGAGCTATAAAGAAGCAACAAAAGGGAAATACTTAAGTTAACTACAAATACCTCAGAACTGGGTTTTAAGTGTAATACTTGATGAAATGTACTTAATTACTTTCCACCACTGCTTTAAAGCCATGAGAGGACAGTAGCTAAATGTGTTCATACATTTTACAGGCTTCAATCCAAAGACATATCCTTCCAGGACCACATCAGTGTTTGTTTTTTATGTTTGAGGACATTTACTTAAAATCACATTACATCACAACTAACCATTCTTGCAGCCACTTGTTTCAGTTCATTTCTGTGCAGTATGAAAAGCAAATATTAGGCTCTTGAAACTTGCTTGAAGTGTGTAATGTCTCACTGTGAACATAGTCAGTGTTAATGTTTGTCAAAGTTACATTATTCTGCAACTATTTTCATATTTGGTTACTTGTCAAAAATCTCAAAAATCCTCTGGTTCCAGTTTCTGAAATGTCAGGATTTGCTTCTTTTCTATGTTTTATATATAATTGTAACTTAAATATAATTGGGTTTTATTCTGTTGGTCAGACAAAAGAAAGAATAAATCACTTTGGGGTTTGAGAAATAGGGTTACAACAGTGTAAGATTTTCACAGTACAGTAAATGTCTCAGAAAATATCCCGGTTTCGCAATATTACACAATTATTACTGTTGTCAGTTACAATGATCCTTAAAGGAATGAAAACAGAAAGGATGTTTGGTTGAAACACAAAATATTATGTCTTGATAGACATTAGACTTAAAACTTTATTTATTATTAATAACACTTATACAGTACAGTTAGAAAAAAACCCACTAATACAGTAAAATTAGAAGAAAAAGGAGATTTTTTTAGCAATGCCGTCTCTGTAATATCCTGGGACACCATTTCTAACCACGTTTTTCTCCTCACAGTGTCCTACCAATCCTTCACCTGTCTGGTGGCCCAGTCTCTCACCATGAACACCAGTAGGAACTGCACCACGGTGGGGAATGGTGAGGGTCTGTCTGCCCTGGAGTCAGTCTCCATTGTGACCATCACACTCCTCGCCTGCCTGGGGAACCTCTTGATTGTGGCAACCCTTTATCGCAGGCCTTATCTGCTCACACCCAGCAACAAGTTTGTGTTCAGCCTGACGCTGTCCAACCTGCTGCTGTCCATGCTGGTGCTGCCCTTTGTTGCCGTGAGCTCAGTAAAGAGAGAGTGGGTGTTTGGGGTGGTGTGGTGTAACTTCACTGCCCTGCTCTACTTGCTCATCAGCTCTGCCAGCATGCTCACCCTTGGAGCTATTGCCATTGACAGGTTAGTGCTGGATAATTATTGAACTCGTACTCAGTTGGATAATCCCTGTAGAGTCATATATTTAAATCATTTAAAGACAAGACACTGGAGTACTATGACCAGTGCAGCTGCTCACTGGCCCAGGTTAATCAGAGAAATAAAACATTATTCTTTGATTGTTTCACAGTGGTTACGTTTAAGCACAAATAAGACAAACAAACAAACACTGCCGCACTAGCCTGTGGCTAATCGCTGCAACGTCTGATTTGGTCTGAATACGGCCTTTTTAGGGAGAGCATAGCTGAGAAGGAATGTTTGAATTGAACCCATTTGTTCCATTGTAATTTAATAAGTCATGACCCAGACAAAGTGCATTTTTAAGAGTGATGCCACTGTTTTCATAAAAAACAAGTGTTGTTGCCAGTGGAGTAGTTTGAGTATTTATGTCTGCAATAAATACATAGATCCATAGAAAATGCATAGATAATCAGTCTTAAGTTGGTGGTTGTTATGTGATTATCAGTTGGCCATGTTACCTTGCAAAGCTGTGGTAAATTGGTATTTTGTTTAGGTATACATGTATGGTTACATTTCAATATGAACTATTGGAGGAGAGGATTAAATTCATTCAAACACAATAGGCTTTTTATTCATAAGCACAGATGGAGGTCTAGGAGAAATTCAAATGTCTAATGTTCTCAAAGGCGAAAGTGTTAATTTTCACAAGTGAGCGTGAGATGTAACAGCAGATATTTCAGTTATAAGACTGACTTGAGTTTGCATTCAGTTTATTTTTGGAACTGTCATAAAAATTTCTTCCCAACTGTTTTTAGGCACATCTTTATGAGGTTAGCAGGATCCCGATTACAGCTGTCACAGTTGGTATCAAAGTGAACAACAAAACATACAGTACTGTAAATGGTGTCATTCTTTATGCAGTGATAATATCTTTCACTGAGTGACAACAGTTAACATATTTTGTGGCTGCTACCACTGAAAGTATTTCATAAAAGCCAACAAAAGGGGGATTTCCCTAAACTTCTGTGATCTCCTTTATTTTCTCTATATAAAGCACAATTATCTATCCTTTCTATGTGAGATGTATCTTTACCTCATTCTTACGACAAAGTGAATGTGAGATTTGACAATGTTTGTGGTGTTACTGGTTTTGGAAGAAACATATCAATGTTCTGAAACTTTTAGATGTTGTTTTTGGTGTGTTTCCCTTTAAGGTCAGTATGTAGCCTTGTAAATAAGATTGGTTAACCACACACTTAGGTCGTGGTATTTTTCTGGAGATTTTCCCGGCTCAAGTGACGAGCATTAGGCAGGCTTACACAAAATAACTTTGAATGTGAACCGACATGAATGCACCATTCATCTGCAGGGCACAGATTATTTCCATTGATTCCTATTTATAGAAATAAGAAACTGATAAACCAATAAAACCCTACAAAGATAAAGCTAATTCAGCACTTTCACGACTTTGTAGTTAGTCACAGACTAACGTTTTTCATTGCTTATTCTTTGACTAGATATTCACTCATTTTAATAACAATTTTGTTCATTTACACTGTTTTTGTTTAGACAAAGATTTTTTTATGTTGTTTTGTGTTAAGATAAAATTACACAGTTATGTATTTGGGGAAAATGGGCTCAAAAAAGGGGAAATGTTTATATTCCTCAATGTAGGTTATACAAACTGTTTGTCTTTTAGTATTGGTCCTGTAAGTCCGGTGTCATTAAAACTATACCTAGCTCTATTAAGAGGTAGTGAGCCATAAAAGAACACAAATAATAAAGATGATTGATTAAACATTTCAAGTAATTTTTATCAATTATAAAGAGGCCGAACAAACATTCCCTGGTTCTGGTTATACAAAAGCTCGGATGATGTCCCATGGGGCTCTGGGAAATTGCCTATTTACTATGAATGTTATACAGTGGGGGGGGGATATTTAATAAAAGAATAATTAACCCAAAATGAAAATAATTGTTAGTTACAGCCTTAAAGTTAAGTAAAAAATATTTTTTAGGGTCATTTCAGGTTGATTATCACTCTGGTTACAGTTATATTGTGATCCCTGTTGTCAGGTATCACAAAGGACTATAAAATGTAGTTACTATGATCTACTGTAAATTAGCTCAGTAGCATACAGTCACTGTTCTCACTGCTGTCCTAATTACCCTCAGCACCTTCGGGAATTTTTGATTACAGTGCATGTTTTTGTTCTCCCTGCCAAGCTCTCCTGTTCTGTTTGCAGCTTTTCAGAAAACACTTTTCACAGCATTGTTGTTTTGCTTCTGTATCACTCACAATGAGCAGTCTTTCTCTGTTACTGGCACCAGACGGCTCCCTTGAGACTAGTGTTGAGTTTCCTTTCTGCAGGGTTTCTTCACTGTGTTGCCTTCTCGTACCAACAGGTACTACGCAGTGCTTTACCCGATGATCTACCCCATGAAGATCACAGGAAACCGGGCGGTTGTCGTCATCGCCTACGTGTGGTTACACTCCCTGATCGGCTGTCTGCCTCCTCTTTTCGGCTGGTCGTCCTTCGAGTTTGACTGCTTCAAGTGGACATGTGTTGCGTCTTGGCACAGAGAGCCGAGCTACACCGCCTTCTGGGTCACCTGGTGCACCCTTCCCCCGTTCATCATCATGCTGGCCTGTTACGGTGTCATTTTCCGTGTTGCCCGCATGAAAGCCAGGAAGGTACACTGTGGGACAGTTGTTGTTGCCCAGGACGACTCCAATGGATCTCAGAAGAACGGACGAAAAAACTCAAGCACCTCAACTTCCTCTAATGGAAGCCGGCGGAGCCTAGTGTATGCAGGGAGTCAGTGCAAGGCCTTTGTCACCATCTTAGTGGTGATCGGCACTTTCCTCATGACCTGGGGGCCGTATGTTGGAGTGGTGTGTACCGAGGCTTTGTGGGGACAAGGGAGTGTGTCTCAGGGACTGGAGACTTTGGTGGCGTGGCTGTCTTTGTGCAGCGCCGTGTGCCACCCGCTTATCTACGGTCTGTGGAATAAAACTGTGAGGAAGGAGCTGCTGGGGATGTGTTTCGGAGATCGCTACTACAGAGAGTCATTCGCCACGCGGCAAAGGACATCCCGTCTCTTCAGCATCTCCAACAGAATCACAGGTGGGAGAGCAGCAAGTGGCTCTGCTTGTCATGAGTGGCTTTCAGTCTACTGTAGAACAGTGATCAGCAAACATAAACGTATAACTATTATGTACATATGTGTTCAACTGTTTCTGTAAACTGTAAACAGGTATACAATAGTGGGAGCGTAGGTGTAAGTGCAGAGAGTGCTGGGATAGATATTGAATGGGTAGTGTGATAAGTAGATTCAGTGGGTGGTTTATGTATAATATATACAGCCTGTTTAGATCGTGTTGTTGTGATTCAATGTGTTGTATGACGTTGTACAACTAGAACTTGCTTGTGTTCTTTCAGACCTCGGTATGTCCCCACACCTGACAGCCATGCTGGCCGGTGGAGGCCATCTGCTGGCCCCAGGGAGCAGCACAGGAGACACTGGCTTCAGTTTCACTCAGGACTCATGTAAGTATTGCACACTGGACGCAGAAGGGATGGCTACACTACAGTAATCAGTGACTTCTAAACAGGAAGTGGCTCACAATCTACAAGTATAGAATCTAAATCCTGGACCCTTTAACTAGTCATACTTTAATAACTATACACACAACATAGACCAACTAACAAAGGTTTCCTATGCTTCTGCTAAGAAAGAACATAAAAACTGGTGATTTGGAAACAAGGTGACAGCTTCTCTTTCTTTGTTTGAAAAAAAAGAAAAAGATCTTTTGTTTGTTTTGTTTGAGCAAGAGTCTAAAACTCAAATACCGTCAATTTACAGTAACATAAAAAAAAGAATTATCACATCACAACCAGAGATAATATATTTCTTAAAAAATGAATGAGACAAATAATCTGCCAAATTCTGATTTAAAAAAACTGTCAGTTGATTAATCAACAATCAATGAATTGTCTCAGATCTACAATATACTGTTGTCCTGAGTTATATTTAATGCTAATATTTAGTCAACAACCAGGCAGCAGTGATTGTTATACCAGCAGATGTTGCATCTTTACTGACAGATGTGTTAATGCCATTAAACTCCTGTTTTGACAACCGGACTGTTGATCTTAACTTGAACATAAAATGGAGATAGTGATTCACGGCACGTGTAAACATGATGTTTCGAAAGGCTGGCAGATGGTAACTCTATTGCGTCATACTCCCACAGCTTTGTAACAGTCAGTCTCACATTCCTGTTTCACAGCTCATGGTGTTCAGTTCAGGATGGCATAGGTAGGGCAAGTAATGTCATGTATAATACAAATAAATGATCATCCAACTAATTTGTGTCCTTTTAATTAAGATGGTTGCTGCTTTCACATTTTGGGGTTTCTGTAAATGACTGCTCTCAATTAAGCAGCCTTTTTTTGTCTCTGCAATGTTTCCCATGCAGGCACAGACGTGATGCTGCTGGATAACTTCTCCACAGACGGCTCCTCCCACACACAGCACCACGGGCATCAGTCCGGGAAGAGGAGGAGCTCGGTCACCTTTGAAGACCAGGTGGAGCATTCCAAAGGTATCTGTCGTCATCCTGCCCCACTAAAGATTAGAGGGAAGGGAGTTTGCTTTATACTCCCTGAGGGTTTGGAATATCACTTTGTGGTCCCTCAACAAAGCGTCACACTGAGCTTAAGATTTGTTTACTGTAACGTTTGTCTGTTGAACCTCACGAATAATCTGCGTTGTTCTCCTCAGCTGAAAACACCAACACGTCCTCAGTTCAAGTCCACGCAGAGGTACACAAATCTCTCGACACCTTTGCCTCCTGTCTGGCGAAGGCTATTGAGAGCGATGCTAAGCTCACCCTGTTTGGGGAGGATCTAGGTCTGCCGGGGGGACTGTTTACAACCAGGGCAGCACCGAGACCCAGATACCTGGACGGTCAGAGACTGAGGCTGGAAAGCATCGATGAAGGGATCGTTAAAGACGACAGAGATGAAGAAGAGCTCGATGTGGAAGAGAAACCAGCCTGAACACAGCTGTACATGCTTATAGGCCATACTCAGTTCATTAGTGAACTACTATATGTGACCATTCAGAGCGGTGCTTGTCCTGCTCTGTTTATGAAGTCTGATCACTCTACACATGGGTACTCCATACTTGAAATTATTAGAAAACAGGAAGAAGCGCATTATTCATTCCACTAAGTTGGACCAAGTTCACACCATCAGTGTCTTTACAAGTGTTTGTATGCATTAATGTAATCAAATAGGAAGCCTTAACTACTGTATCCTAAATGATCTGATTGTAGTAATTGGTTTATTACTATATGTTATTGTATGACCTCAGGACAATAACATGTGCCTCATTAGGGCTGGGCAATATGAAAGAAATACAGTTGTTTCTAAATCACTGTTATTAGATCTCTTTAAAATGTCTCCTTTATTATATGTTCAAGTTTGTTTGGAAGCTCAAGTTCTCTTTTATTCAGGAGCAGACGAAGAGTCAATTTAAGCTTGTACTGCACACTGATGGTCCACATATAGTTTCCACTTATTGTGCTTGATGAGATCGATCTGTGTGACTGTGGTCAAACAACAAACTAAACTTGATTTATACTTAACTTGTACATTTATAAGTCTTAAAAATACATGATGACCTCATAACTCCCAACAATAATGGTTTTAATTACCTTGAATGACAGACTTTGGCTGATGTGAGGGATCCATATTTGGATGTTTTTCTGTTATATTAAGTGCCAAGTTGAACATATCAGAGCTGTGAGGAAAATCTCAGTTCCTCAGTCATACAGTAATTAAAACCTCGTTAATAACTGATATATAAGTAGAGGTCTAATCAGTCAGAATCAGTGAAAATGAGTGCAGAGCCTTTAATGTAATGCAGCAGAAATAAGTGTCCAGAGTCGCCGGGGTGACCGAAATCACAGTTCTAGTTTTTTGTTTTTTTTATTTTCACAGGAGACATTTTGACACGTCACAGTAGGAAAAGCTCAGGTGTAAATAATAAAGTTAATGATGGCTGACTTCCATTTAGCTGCTTCAGTTTCCTGAAAGTCCTGCTGTTGTTCTCGCTGACTCACTGTGACGACTCACTGGGACACTTGAATACAACAGAGACATCGTTAATGTTATTAGTAACACCTGTGATCTTCCTACAATGACAACTCATCTCAGGTGAACTGAAAACACTCAATGTTTAAAATAAATAATGTAATTCATCATAAGAAAACCTTAACATTATTGTAAATGATACAGTATGTCCACGTATTGCCCAGCCCTGAGCTTCATCATATGAACTGAATGTGTTGGCCAACACTTAAGCAGAGTGACGGGGTGCTTATCGTGTACCTGATGTAACCACAAACGGGGATAGTCCTTACGTTTCATGATTATCTGCTATAGTAATTGCACTTGAACAAGTAGTGTGTACTTGTTCTCATAGAAACCACTCTCACCCAACAGATGGGTTAATGAGTAAATGAAGTCCAGTCATTTACTTTATGTTGCTCTATTGGTTGATTGAAGGTCAACTCACAGAAAAAGAAAATTGTGTTTGGTGTCAAATTGGAGGACAAGTTCTGGTCTTTATCTACAACACTGTAATACTCATCGGTACTTGTGGTTTACGTCAGTTTAGACCCTATACCGCTCCCTTTACTAGTCTATAAGGAACTCAGAAGACATTTGTAATAAGTAGAGCACAATTCTGGTGCTTCAGTCTTACCTCGTCATATCTTCATATTATGTTTGAATGGTACTACTTTTGTAGGAAAAAGCTATACACCTGAGATGTGATGTAATCTTTTGATTTTCACTATACAGTAAGTATTAATACAAATATTTGCATTAAAGTTTTGTATCAAGATTCTTCTATTAAAACTTTTTACATAAACATTTCTGAACCAATTTTTTATTATTTTTTCCTTGTTTGCGTTTCTTTGAGTTACTGATGTTCTTGAAGGGAACTCCACCTGTCTACTCCATCAGTGCCGAACGAGCACGACGGCGTATGTGAACAAAGTTGTATAAAACCTTTCGTGGTTCCAGGGGGAGCTGCTGGTCTGATAATGATAATGTTATAGGAATGCAACGCAAAATCAGTGAAGTGCTGTTTTAAGGTTCCCAAGCCCTTAAAGACTCGAACCATCCAGATGGAAACATAGCTCCTTCCACAATTTGTATAATGTAAACCACGTTTTAAAAAATGATCTAGATTTCATTAGATTAGATCCTTTAACTATGTGAAATTAGCGCGTTAGAAATCTGCCCTCACGCTGAATTTCCTTACTTTAAACCCCAGTTAGACCAGTCTGCAGCAGGTTTACGTTACTCCTCAGACACAAGGACCTCTACTGGAGTTTAAGTGCTTGTAAACTGGGTTTACAATGAACCACAGGTCCAACTGCTGAGGACAAAGAACAGGTTTAAAACTCTTAAACCTTAAACGGAAGCTAACAACAGAGCTAAAGTCCTTCTGGACCGTCTGCATCACAGGACGGGTGCTGTCTGTTTCTGCAGTATAATGGATGTTCTCTACGGTCTCACTGTCAGGAATCATGTGCAAAGTACAGATTGTTGTTTATTTCTGGAGACATTTTCAGTTCATTTGCTTGTTTGTTGCACATTTGTCTTCAGCTTTTATGTTCTGGACCCAAGGGCAGACATCTCTGAGATGCCACAGCTTTAGTTTTCAAATTCCTGTAAAAGATTATAACTTATTGGCATGTCCCATTGGGGAGGAGAAACACAGCGTTGTTTCTTCTCTTTTCTTTCAACAAAAAAAATTAAAGCATTCTCCAAGTATGTTTTACTTAAAGTCCTTGTTTACATGCGTAACTGCCGGAGCAGCACATCAACATTTTTTAGCTTTGTGCTACAAATTCAAAATGTCACACGTTAACACTGATCAAAGCTCACTTTCTCCTAACAAAATAATATTGCACGTAACATCCTTGCACACCAGCCGCCATTATTCTCACACTTAATATATATATACTGACGTCCTCGCCTTTTGCATTCACACAGATGTAGTTTATCCTCATACACAAACATCAGTAAGAAAGTCATCTTAAAAAAACACAGGGGGGCTAGAAATTACACTAATTTTCAAAAGGAAGTATTCTACACTATACTTGTACAAATCTCAGTTTTTTTTCAAGTGCTATACAGCAAAAAGAAATAGTGTTTTCTTTAAAATAAAATGCCAGCAGGCTACTGCTCGTCCTCATTTTCCTGGCCCGAACCTTCGGAGCGATCACCTTCTGGTCGATCTGCAAGAAGAAAAATATATTTAAAAAAACAAAAGAAAGAGAAAAAGCACCACAAGTAAACAGAGAGCATCAATAGGCACAAATATTCAACAATGAATGAAAAAAAAGTTTGTTTGTACCTGATCTGATGTGATTAAGGGAGGCCAACATTCGGAGCATGAAAGAGGCTGGGACTGTGATAGTGTTCCTAGTTTCCTCTAGCATCAGCTCGTTCCGAGTTATTACCTTGAAACAAAACAGGTGAAGAGAATGTGAAGGAAGTTGAGTCCAACAAATGACAGGAAAACAGGAAAGAAAGAGTTGGAAAAGACGCTTTTTCAAAGAAATCCATCAATCTCCATCTCATCTTCTATCACATACAGAACCATGAACTCAATCCATAATGCCCCCATGTATCTATCTATAAATCTATTTGAAAAACATCTGTCAAGTTTTGATCTTTCAATTTTGGCTTATTTACTTTGTTAGCTTAGCAAAAAGATTGGAAACAGTAACAACAGTGTAAACATTAATTTATAAGATCGCTCATTAGTTTGTTCTATATGGTTTATGTACAAAATGAAACATTGCAGCGTTACAGAGGGTTATGTGCCCGACTACTTCTTGGCCAGGAGAAGTGACTTTCTTAAGTCACCATGAGGTTATTTTGGTTGTATGAGGGTAATATTTCTGGAGATTGATAGAAAAGCATCATGTATAAATGGACACTTCCAATTAAGCCATTTGAAATATAGTTTTTTTTTTAATTAGTGAAACTGACTATTATTGTTTGCCATGTGTTCATTTTGGTTGTTGCTGCTGTTTAGTGTCCTGTAAGTGCAGCACCCTTAAATAAACCAATCAATCAACAAATTCACTGATTCCACTGATCTCCCGGGCGTCATACCTCATTAGCAAGAACTCTGTTGAAAGATGGTGACTCTTCCAGCGGTGACCAAATCTTGATATCATAGTCTATCCCTGAAGAAGCCAGAACTGAAACAGAACAGAAAACAAGAGATGAACATACATCGTACACATCATCTTGGGGCAGAGGATCTTCTGAAGAGCAGAGTGGGACTCACTGGGGTCGTAGGGGTGTGGCTGCAGGCAGTTGACCACGTGGTTGTCAGCTTCCAGCAGCATGAGGTGCTCTGCCGTGTGTCTGTCCCAGATGAAGATGTGACCGCAGTCGGAACCGCTCATCACAAAGTTGTTGCCCCAAAAACAGGACTCCTTTATCTAGACATAAAAGGAATAAAAACACCTTGAATTATTCTACTGCTACTCGTTAAAGGGATAGTTCGACATTTAGTAGTACTTATAGTAAACAGTACAGGCATAGTTAGTAGTAGTTAACAGTGATGACAAGAGTACAGGAAGTCATTACACCCAGTTGTTGTTAGCCAAGAAGTATTTATGTCACGTATTTTTCCCTAAAACCAAAAATTGTCATTACATTTTGTTTGTGTACAAATGACACAAGAAGACACAACGATAGCTTTGGCCCCAGATCCTGTTTTTATGCTAAGTTAAGCCAACTGCCTCATTGCTCCAGCTTCATATTTAACACACAGACGTGAGAGTGGTATCGACCTTCTCATCTAACAAACAATATTTCCTAAAATGTCAAATTGTTCCTTCAACAGTCTCACGAAGCTGCTAAAGCTACTATGATGTAAATGGCGTGAGATGTACCATTGTCCTGGAGTTACGGTGGCCTTTGTAGACCATTTTGACTGAGGGTCTCCTGATATTCTGGGTCTCGCTCTCCTCCATCTCCCTTCTCTCTTTCCTCCTGCGAAACAGCTCCTGGATACGAGCAGCTGCTGAGCGTCTGTGAAACACAAGAAAACCAAAACATGTGATTATAAAAACACACAAAAACGATACACAAACCCATGCTGTAACCGATGCTCATGAACCCCATGCTTTGAATCTTGAGTGAAATTTATATGCTGGTATAATCATTTCAACCAATAACAAGCTTGGTTTAAACAAACCCCAAGCTAGAAAGCAGCCACTTTCAATGCAAAACACCTGCTGCTCCATTAGAACTGAACTGAGCCTTTAATAGTGTTATTCAGAGTCTTGTCCATTAACTACAGTGCCACTAAATTAAAAACAGACACACATCAGGTCCTATTGAGGAAATCAAAACTTTATATTTGTTTGGCTCCATGCACACATTCTTTGATCATTCTCCATTTCTCTTCTCTACAAACTGCTTCAAAATGCTGCTGTTATGCTGCTACCACCTGTGGAGTCAGTACTCACATGCACAACCCTCTAACTCTACCGTTAGCTGTGTGTATATTAGTTGGGTTTTTTTTGTGAGTGAGATGACCAAACCAAGACAAAAACCATTATCTTCATTCTATACACATCACGATGTGCTGTTGAGTTTGAATGCTTTGCTGCATGTCACACACCTGACAGGTTAGATGCTTTTAGTTGCCAGTGCAAAAAACGTTACCTGATCATCCTATCTCCTACTGCAGATCCTCTGGAATTAAATCTATATTTGTAGTAAAACAGTCAATGGCAAGGCATGACAAAAACCCTTTAAACGTCATATTAAAACAAGAGTATTATATCTTAATCTACAAGATAACAACCCGCATTCAAGTACATGAGAGTTGTGTGAGACGTACCTCTGTCCCTGACCTCTGAACCTCGTCGATGGGATGAGAATGGGATCGTCATCGCTGTCGTCAGAGTCCTGGTTGCCTCGTGCAGGCTGACTCTGGCCCTCCTCTCCCTCCTCTGCAGTGGGCTCCGCTCTCCTGCAGCCTCCTGATGTGTCCTCCGTGCCCTCGGGGTGACTCCTCTCAAGTGGTGCAGAAGCCCCAGTGCCCCCCTCGGAGGATCCCTCCGACGGGGCCTGAGCTGACGAACTGCCAAAGGCACTGGAGCAGGAGGCGTCACACGGCGGCTCTGTGGAGGCAGCGGGCGCACTCTGCTGCCTCGAGGACTCAGAGGGAGCTGATGGGAAAATGCATATTAATATATTTTGCTGACCTGCAGTGGTTTAACTTCACATCTTCTTGCAGTGATGCACAGGTGTACTTTAGCACAGTGTGACATCAGTGGTTACAGCCGCAGCAGAGCGCACTTCTAACCACAACCAACCACACCCATCAGTGGTGCAGGTGAAACAGGCGCGAAACATCCCAACGCCACTTTTCATTCTGCTGTTCAAATACAATTTAATTTGAAATGTTCATGATGCTGCAGGACTCACCTTGCTCTGACACTGAACTCTGCGTCGACAGACTCTCTCTGCTCTGTACCGCCACAGACTCGGTTGCTTTGGGACCTCCACTGCCCATAGAGCTGGATGTACTACTGCTCCTGTGGAGGAAGATTAAACAGAGGCTGAGTCCCTCCCAAGGTTTGGCTGTGTGGTTTACAATCGTTTTCAAATTGTTTCTCAATGAGTTTGTTGTGCAAGGCGGGTGATGTGTCTGTATCTACATTATGATGCTTGTTATTTATGGTTTCCTTTTCAATGCCTTGTATTTAATTTGCATGAAGTACAGAATCATTTCACCTCTTTGCTGGGTATTAAGCAGCCTCTAGAGGAATTATTATCACATGCTTCAGGAATAAAGAGCTGCTATATAAACTAAGCTGACAATGGTACAGCAATTATAGATTCTATCATAACTGAGAAATTCTATTTGATCCTTAAACTGACTTTTTATCTCTGCATGTTCAGGCAATCACTCACCACTCATCAGTAAAGTCCAGCTTGATGGTGCTGGTGGTGGTTCCCTCTGAGCTGTAATGTAGGCTGAGGACTGGCTCTGCTGTACTGGGTCGACTGGTGCTTGTCGTGGAGATGGTGGCAGAGGTGGTGGGAGCGCTGTTGCCGACTGGTACAGAAACAGGCTGATCAGGATGTGAACCTGCAGCTTCTGCTGCTCCTGAGAGAAGAGAGGAAAACAAAGGCAAAGCAGGCAAGAATGATTTATTGGTGTTGTTAAAATCTGTTCTGCTTAACTCAGTTATGATTCTGATAAAATGTTTTAGCTGAGAGTTCACAGCATGTAATTGGTTTAAAAGCACACGGGAAACATGCAACCTCCTGTTGCATCACTTCCCTCTAATTAACAACAGAAATGAAGACATGCAGCAGACATTAACAGAGCGGACAAAGGTAGACGCGCTGTAACAGACGTATCGACTACCACCAGCCACAGCAACGAGACAGGAACACAAGATACACAAGTCAAAGCCCCTGAAGGATCATAACACACCTCAGCTGGTTATTACCGTCCTGTAACAACCTGGGTTATATTCATTTGTTTAAAAGGTCAAGACAGTTAGTTTGACTTTCTAAACAAAAAAGGGTCCCAATGAAAACTGATGGTATCTGTGTATTATTAAGAGTTACAACAAAGTTTTTAAAAGACAACTTTTAGCTTTGGGGGAAAAAACTAATTTCTATACACCCTGCTTATATTAATGTGAAAGAAGAAGCTTTACGAGTAGATATGTACTCACAACAACAGCTGCAATGAATAGTCTGCAAAATTCAGATAATCAATTTATACTTAAAGTCAATTCCAGCTGACTAAAATTACCAACAATGTACTTACTCCAGCAAGTAAGGCATTAATTAGAACTGTACTAATAAATCAGCCAGGATATTGACTTATTGCAGATATTTGGTGGAAGTAAATATGTCAGCCAGTAAGTAAAAACTGCAGAACAGAAATATGTTGAAGAGACAATTTCAATGTTACATAGTTTATCCAGCAGAGAGCACGGTTTACATTGTAAAATACCCAGCTTAGTACACATCTTCTACACAGCTCTTTAAAGAGAACCCATTTAAGGAAACCTAATCAGAAATGCTCATGAACGTTTGTGTAAGAAAACGAATATCAGCAGATATATTGTGATCAAGTATCGGTCAGGCACTAGTGTAAATATTTGCTGGTTTTCTTAAGTTTTTCATGATATTAAACTAAAAGTCTTTGGGTTTTGGACTGTTGGAGAGAAAATAACTAACTCATAATCAACAGATCAAGAAAAAAGTAACTAGATAGAAGTGAGATAATATGTTTTTGTTTAGTTTGTTTGTTGTTTTTTGGTGTAATTTAGGTGAACTAACCCTTTAAGTAGATACAAGCAGTTAGTTAGAGATCTATTGTTAGAGTATTATATTCATAACTATGTTTTCATTAGTGTATAATCACCTGAAAATAAGAATCGCTGTGTTTTTGTCACCTTAGGATAAGACGTTTTTATCTGTGGGTCGCCTTCCATTGGCCATGTTGAAATGGCTTGTTTTACAGTAGTATAGAAGTGACTGGGTCTAGATAGGGTCGTTCTCATTTTCCACATGTTTCATAGGTAACAAAAACAGAACAATTCTTATTTTCAGGGGATTATACACTAATGAAAACATACCTATGAATATTATATTCAATTTCTTACAGTAGATCCTCCTGAATGTTAAAAACTGGACGTCTACTTAGATTTTTTTTGACAGACATGCTCTGTCTATCTGCAGGTGGACAGAGAACAGTGGGACAGTAAAATAGTGGACAGAGAGAAACACAAAGCATGACAATGGAAGACGGACTGTGAAGAGGTACGAGAGAAAAGTGTTTATGAGGGAAGGTGACGAAGACACAGCGAGTGGCAGGGTGGGGGGGAGTGGGGGGGGAGGACGCACCCTGCTGTTCATCAAGAGTCATGGATCCCAGCTGTTTGTTTACCACAGACGAGGGGGAATCTGGAACACAAATGAGACCGACTAAACATCGGACACAGAGGTCAAACCTGAGGGCTCACACAGTCAAGGCGCACAAGGGTTCAAAACTTCAAAGTCATGTTTTAAAACAACAACAACACACAATCCAGTGCCAAGCAGGAGGAGCTGTAAAATCAGCCAAAGGAAAAAAAGCTTCATCTGATAACAGGGGGTCATTTCACACACTGTATGTGCAGCTTCAGCTTTTATATGCAAAATGAGTGTCAGAGATTAGTATGTCTGAACGAAAACATGACAAGTTCACACACACGTCCTGCTTACACATGGTTAACTTCTATAATCTTATGATAACCAGCAAGCTTACTATAAGTTCATAATGTAAAATATAAACTCTAAAAGTAATTTCTGTTCCAAATGTCTGTTTTGCTACACACTGGATGTTCCCCAACACATTTTTAAATGATAAGACATTAGTGATAACAAATGTGACAAACAAAAGCTCCAATTGTCTGCTATTCAGCAGTGCAGCCTGGTTTTAACATAAAAATAATGAAACAATCGCCTTTTATTCAATTAAAGAATTGTTGATGTATCAGTGATTGAATTAAACAACCAATAAAACCCCTTTCAGACACCTTGTTACATAAATCCAATTACAATTCATGTAATTCAGTCATTCTCATGTTGGAATAAGCCACCGAATCCCTTTTACACAACTTCAATCTTACTGGGACAAACAACCTTTAAAAAGGTCCAATGTGAAACATTTAGGAGGATCTATTGGAAGAGGTTGAATTTAATATTCATAGATTTCTTTTCATTAGCATATAATCACCTGAATATAGGAATTGTTGTATTTTTGTTAACTTAAAATGAGCCATTTTTATCTATAGAGGAAGCGGGTCCTCTTCTATGGAGTCGCCATGTTAAACCACCATGTTTTCTGCAGTAGCCCAGAAAAGACAAACCAAACTCTGGCTGTAGATTGGGCCTTTGGCTTTTCTGTGCATTTTGTGGCTACCGTAGTTTCTGCTACACGCTGGGAAGGGGAGGGTGAAGCGAGGGAGTTGCAATCTGCAGCTACACCACTAGATGCCACTAAATCTTACACAATGGACCTTAAAGCCTCTGACTATAGTCACTGATCACTGATCTGAACTGTGAATATTCTCCTCCCTTCACATAGGGAACATTTGCATAATGGACACCAAAGCCATCGCTTTAACAGATACAGTAGATAAAGCTGGTAACGTTACGTATAATGTCTGAAAAGGGCTTTAGTTTAAGTGAATCGAGTCCTAAGACAACTGATCAGTAAGTATCATCAAACACATGAACGCTTCATACTGGCTGGTGCCACTCCAACAGGAGAGTTTGCAGGTGACAACTCAAGCAACAAGTGGAGTGATGGAGTGAGAGCATTAGTGAGTGAGGGGATAAGCAAACAGTAGAGAGGCGACAGTGACAGCTACAGAGGTTAGTAAGCACAAGGTGTATTATTGGGGAATGGAAAGAGGATCACTGTAGGATTAGTGGTCAGTTCTGGCAAGACCAGGTCTTTCTGAAGCCTAATTGTCTCTGCAAACAGACATGTCTGTATTTCCTACATAGATGGGTAAGATGGGAAAGGAGGGGGCCCAGGCAAACAGCCCGTACAGGGGGAGGTGCTGCAGGGGGGCGGGGAACTCGGAGGGGAGGGTAACCTGTAAGGGGTTGAGCCTCGGCAGCAGCGGCAGTAGCAGCAGCTCTTTGTGACTGTCTCTCAGGGGCTGCAGAGGAAGAAGAAGAAGAAGAAGAAGAAGGGGGCCGCTCGCTGACCCTGTCCCGGTGGGTCGGCCAGCCGAAGTAACCTCTGCAAACGCCTACACACTAAACTTATGGGCAGCCGATGAGGACCATACTCTGACAAAGAGGCAGAGGAAGAGAGGGAGAGTGAATGCACGATTAGAAGACTGAGGGGAGGATGTGAGAAGAGGAGGGTCAGGAGCAGAGAGTCAGGCAAATAAACGAGAAGGAGGACAACAGGATGCTGAAGGAAAAGAGAGTGAAGTGAGGCTGCTGCTTGAGTGGAGTGGCTCCAACAAACACACACACAAACACACACACTCAAGTACACAGGGGAGTTGATCTAAAGATACCTACTCACTGGACTGAGGAGTAAAAATGTGAATTTCTATGAACAGCTGTGGTGGTTTTACTCTTACCTGAGAGTGTGGGTTCTGAGGTGGGCGTGGGCATTGGCGTTGGCGTGGGCGTGGGAGTCCCGGTCGTGTCGGCCTGACTCCTCTGCTCCGTGTCAGGCGAGGAGGTGGGGGGGGAGGAGGAAGAAGGGGCCGAACTCTCCACTGATGAGGAGCTGGAAGGAGGAGGTGCTGTGACTGTTGATGATGACCCTGAGGAGGAGGAGGAAGTGGATTTAGGCATGGCGGCAGAGGCGGCGACGGGACCAACAGGTACCTCTGGGGCCTCCGTCCCCATGGGCCTCTCGGGGATGCCGGACTCCTGACTGGAGGCTCCTGCAGAGGCAGCAGGAGTATTCAACGTCCCCTCTGGACGGACAGCAGTTCCTGAAAGCAGTAAATAAATAGATGTTTACAATCTTCAGGGATGAGCTGATGACTTTTTTAATAGAATCTCACAAACCCTAAAAATTAACCTGCATGTAAAATATTAATAATTTATGTACAGTCGCACTGCTGACACGTAAATAAGAGGACAAACATCACCTCAGGCCTGTTGTTTCAAAGTTAATAATGTGTCTTTATCTCTTTCCTGAAGAATCCTGAACCAGCTGGTGTTTGACTTTCTTAGGTAACAACTAGCTTATACCAAATTAAATACATACTGTATGAGCAATGTTTAAAATATATGTTAACAGACAAAAACTGTAATAATAAAAACAAATCTGAGCCAAGATGAAGATGTTTTGTTTACATTTTCACAGAACACCTTTTTGTGGATTTAATCTTTATTCATTTATTATTTAATTTTTATTTGTATAGGGGAAAAGTATGAGCCAGCGCCATATATCACAGCATTTATAGCCTCAGCTAATTTGCGACGCATCTCCCTAGGTGAGTCAAATCATTTACAAACAACAGTATGACAAAATTACTGTTGTTACAAACAAATAAAACAACACACATACCCACTAGTTATTTACAGTCTAGCACTTAGAGAATCATCTTCTAGATTTTAGCTAAACAAACACATTACTCAAACCTGTACGTATAAAACATTTAAGGTGTGGCTGATTTCAATGGCTCACCTCTGGGTCGTGTCTGAGGCCGAGTTCCTCTGCTGCTCTGAGCTTCACTGGCCTCCTCAAACCAGCGGGACAACATGTCCGACATCCTCTGCATCAGAGACACGTTTGGGCTCTGCTCTCCTACAAAAGGAAAATGTTACAGGTTTATAGCTGGACGCACTAAAACAAACATGACAAAGGCCAATGTGTTGGGACAGTGTGGTAACATCACACAACCTCCTGTTCACAAGACATTTCACAGAAGAGACTGCTGTAAGATTTCAATAATGTAGTTCAAAGGATTGTTGTTGGGGCCTCAGAAAAGAAACAGGACAGTTCATTTAACCAAATATTGATTCAGTGACTGAGACTTATGTTTTGCAATTTGAACCATTTCACCCAGTGATGACGAAGGGAAAAAGAGTAATAAAAGTTCAGTGATTGTGACAGTGACATTGAAGTGGAACACAGACACGACAGACCATTTTACAGTCTTTCAAGCCTACAGGGGGTGAGACTTTTTGGTGGGTTTATTACCTATAATTGGGCTTCTCAAACTCAAACTCTCAAAAAAATAATTTAAAAATATGTGTAATAATATTTTTGGAGTTTAAAAGCATATTTCAGCTGATTGTTTTGGTTTTACAGCCCACAACTTTATTGTTTTGGTTTGGTTCACTCTCATCAGTGTAATTTCCGGCAGCAGCAGGCAGCTGTTTGTGGTGAACAAGCTTTAAAAACCCACTGTACACTATGTGCTCAGCAACAAACAGCAGACAGACACTAACTGGTGAATATAGTGGAGCATTTAGCAGCTAAAGAGTCAGATATTTCCCTCAGGAGGAGGTGGAGACCAAAAACAGAGCTAAAAAAGAGTCATAACTGTACTTAGATTCATCAGGTGATTTTAAATAGTTGCTAATGTTGCTCCATATCTACTGGATGTGTAAACAGAAAACTGTTTGCTAACATATTTGCCATATCAACGTACAGTTAAAAAGTTAAAAAAATTAGTGAATCAATGCAGGTTTAACCGTTTGAGGGGTTTAGGGGGCAACATTTTAGTGTGTGTCTTTAAAGTTGACGAGCTGCAGTTAAACAGCTCACTAAATGTTAAATGTGAGATAAAGAGACATTTTTATGCTCTGATTTTACATCCTTGTAAGAAAATAAATTATTACTTTATAATAAAAGACTAAAGAAAAACTCTAAATGGCAAAATAATGAATTTGCAGGAAAGATTCAAGAGTAAATTCATGTGGAGTCCTTTGGGAAATTGTCTTAAGGTGCCAGATCTGTAACTGGATCTCTTGTAACTGGAACATGTCAGCTGCAATACTGTCGCACTGATCTTACCATCTCTCTCCCTCTCGCTCTCAGGACGAGCTCGAGGTCCAGTGTCAGACCAGTCACCTCGTAGACGGAGGCGCTTCACTGGAGGCTGCCTCAACTGTGGAAACACACACACACAGAGTGAGAGAGAAAGATTAGCAGTTTGTCAGTCAAAGCATGGTCAAAAATAGCTCCGCTGCCAAAGCAAAACACTGCTCGTCTCTGTCAGTGTCCTCTTTAAAGTGCCCCCCTCCCTCCCTTCTGGCTGCACGACTGAGGTTGCCTTCACTTTCCTGTCCCCTGGCTCTCTCTGCAGGGCAACAGGCTGAGAGCCAGAAATAGAAAAAAGGGGGTCTTAGTGCAGGGACTATCAACTGTTTTACTCAGGAACTGTCATCAGGTCTGGATAAGGGCTGGAGGTGGTGAAAAGGAGCAGAGGCTGACAGATATAGCAGAATAAATAAGAGAGAAAAAAACCCTGAACAAGTGAGGTTACAGGTGGGGGGGGAGAGAGAGGGGTAATGAGCCTTTGCTTGGCTGTCCCCTCCACCTCAGCCTGAACTATTTTGGACGATAGAGGAACACTGCCTGCGTCGGTCGCTGTATTTGGAAAGGAATGTGTGCGGTGGTTGCATCTCGACACAGCTGAACTCACCACGGGGCTTTGAAACACTGGCACCATGATCCAGCACATTCAGACACACGTGAAGACCAGTACTCGCAGTAAACACGTCAGTTTGTCTGAGCTCCAATTTTGTCTGGTTGCTCATTTATCTGACAGATAAGATGACCTAAATACATCAAAGAACAAATAGATCTTTAAAAATGTCTCAGCTTTGGTTTTAATCAATAATCATTTGTGCCTTTTTTCTCTTTCTCACTGCGTTTCTTTCTCTCTCCTCTGTTCATCAGGGTCATTTGCTCCCCTCACTGCACTGCATCAGCCGATGTCTGCAGTGCTCTTAGAGAATCAGGCAGCCATAACACCCTTGTTCTGCTCGTGTATCATGACTGTCTGCATTAAAGACACGTGCTTATGTTTATTTTCTATGATACACATTATAAGTTGTACCAGTTGAGTACAGCTTAATCATATGTGTGTTTTTTAGCATTTTAATGTAGAGTGTATGAAACAAGAAACACCATTTTTAAGTATAAGGGCTATACCTGCTCTCAAGTTGTTATTGAAGAGGCAGCCGCAGCCCTTCTGCAGCCTTTCTCTGCATCAGATTGTCACTATGTTCTTTAAATAGAGCTGAAACTGTTAGATTAACCGCTTAGTCATGAGACAAAAAATGTGTTTCTTTTATTTCTTTTAAATCATATCAAACTGAATATCTTTGCGTTTTAAAACAAGGCATTTAAAGACGTCACCTTAGACTCAAAGAACTTGTGTGTTAAGAACTATGTTTTAAGTCAGGCAAGCAGCGTGGCTCTAGGGATGGTAGCGATGATGATGGCCACTTCCATGGTCATCATTATGGCTCCAAGAGGAAAAACTCCACTGACTTTTACGATTCTCCAACCTTTTCTCTAGCGCCATCATCAGGTCAAATGTTCAATGTGTTCAATACTTTGGTTTATGACCAAATAATTGGAAACTAATGACGTTCTTATCAGCCTCAGTTGTACTTTGTGTTTAGTGCTAATTAGCAAATATTAGGATGCTAACACACTAAACAAAGATGGTTAACGTAAACATCAACATGTTAGCACTGTTATCGTGAGCATTTAGCTTAAAACAGCACTGTGTCTGAAAACATCCTCAAGCTTGACTCTTAATATTTTTTTAGATTTTATTAACAAAAGTCATTCTAAAAGTATTCTAATTCTAATGAAAATAATCGTTAAAGTCATGTTAGCTTCTCTGTGAGGCTGGTAGTACAGCTATGGCTGATGGGCCTGTTGTCATTGTTGCACACAGTTCCTATCAGGACTTATGTGATGTTAGAAGAGCTCCATGACTCGAGTCATCCTGCGCTCTCACCTCCTCCCTCCTCTCCTCAGACGGGCCCTTCAGTTCTCGGGCCTGGTCATCTTTGGGATCGAACAGGTAGATGTAATCGGAGGAGTAGCTGACCAGCACCTCCTGACCATCCTCGCTGTAGCAGAGAGAAGTTACGCGACAAGACTTGTTGGACAGGTGAGCTGGAACGAACCTCACGCACATGCCCGTCGTCCCCCGGCCCATGTAGTTACCTGAGGATGAGAAAGAGTGAAAGCAGTAAGCGGTGGTTAGACTGTCAGCTGCATTGATGGGATTCTGACATGTATTTGTGGGCCTGTCTCTGACTATTTGGTTGATGTGCTGCAGAGACATGCCTCTGGTACAGCCTTCAGATCCTCAAACTCTTTGTTGCTCACTGTACCAAACACTAAGACAAATTGTTCCAAATTGAGTAATTCTTTGCCTCTGAACAAGGAAAATAACATCAATCAATGCTTTTATGCTCTTGTTAAAAACTCATCTTTGTAACCTTGTTGTTACTTATAATCTTTTATTACATTACATATTAAGTCAACTGAAATTTTCATGTGCATCTCTGCTAAATACCTCATTTTTATAATCATTTTTGACTTATTTTATTGCTGTTTCACTTCCTTCCTCTTTTGCATGCATTTATAATGATAATAATAATAATAATAATAATAAGTACTTTAAAAGGTACTTTACATGGTTACAAAAAGACAACAGAAACAGCAATGTCAGTATAAAAACAACTACTATAACAACCATAACAGGAGAAGCAAACGTTTGAACTCAATAAGAGAAAGTGGATCACATCAATACAGTTCTCAGATATTTGCACTGACTTCCTGATGTTTTACATGAAGAGATGTAAGCACATTAAAATGCCTTGTTGTTGGAAATATGTACACAAATGAACCTGCCTTACCTTCACTGTTGTTTCAATTATCTGCTCTTTCCTTTATCTTGTTTTCACTCTTTCAGTAAACATGCATTTTGTATGTGCGATGCTCTATAAATAAAGTATTGTAGTTGTCAGGAGCATTTCAGATGAGAACAAATTCATATTGTTATAAACATCTAACAATAACAGCACAGAGAGAAAGCCCTCGAGTTGCAAATTACAACAATACTCTCAAAACAAAAACAAAAATAAAAGCAACATTTTCATACAAATGTATTAATTTGTGAAGCTCTTTTTCCCTCTCAAGAACATCAGTAATGACTTTAATTTGATTCTGTTGTTATTCTCTATATTTGATGCAACAAATTAAAACCTATAAACTTAAAAGGCAATGTGGCTCTGCTGTATCTGCACAGATATAAAGACAGAATAAGCCAGTGATGTTTACCTGTCGCTCTGGTGCCCAACATGCGTCTGTCATAGATCCGCACTGAGCTGTCGGAGCAGCCCACAGCCAGGTAGTACGGCACCAGGGGAGAAATGGATATTGAGGTCGCTGCCCTTCGACAGTTTATCAGGATGTCCTGAAATCAAAGCAAACACAATCAGGTTTAAAAAGCCAAATTATACAGTAATTTCTGCTGGTCCTAAAGTCCATGAGCCCTAATCTAAAAGTCAACACCAACAGAGACAGTATTTTAAGAATCAGTTTTTACAGTAATATAGATCTGAAGGGACAGTCAGGGTCCGCCTGAGAAATTCTGATAAATTATTTTCATTTTTAATTCTCCGGCTGCGGACATCCATCGACAGGTTGTAGGATAATTAAGAGGCAGAGGTAACAGAGTCTGGGGAAACTACTCTAACATTTTTAAGTTCACAGGTACTGATCTCGGGCATGAAATACGAGAAGATGCAACACAATCTAGAGGGAACAGCTTCTCTCACACACACAGCTTCCACTGATGTATTACTCTGAAAGCTGTTTGTGAAGGGAGCACTGCTGAGGACAAACTCATGTAGGAACTGTGGGAGAATGATTGTAGCATCATCAATACCACATATACCTATACTATGCTATATTCCTAAGACATACCTATTCCAATAGCCAATAAAAAAAAAAGATAGTATGTCAATAAAATGCAAAAAATATATATTAATAAAATAAAGGAGGTAGCAGAAACTTCATAGACTGAAATATAAATTTAGAACATTAAACATTTTGGGGGGGCGTCAGATTTTATATGAGATCATGTTTTTATTTAAAATATATCCATTACACATTATTATTAACATTTTAAAGAACTAAATTGTCAGGACCAGTAACCTGAAAAACAACAACATTTTGTGGGATTTTCCACATGAAAAGAAGAAAAACTGATCCTCACTAATTAACAAGTAAACAGATGAGCTCCACCCTCAGTGCCCATGCATGATCAATCACCAGCTGAAAGAGGATAAATATCACAGCTGTCACCGTACATCTTTGCAGTCTTCTTTAGTGCAGCTTGTCTTCATGCGAAGGTCAAACCATCGCACCGTGCCGTCCTCCCCACATGACAGAAACGTGTAGGGGTCATTTGGTACCGTCATAATCTGACAAAACAATTGGAGGCTGAGGTTAGGAGGCAGAAAACCTGAGAAAAAGATATTGAAACAATTTACTTGCTCAGTACCTCATAAGCTGTTCCATAATGGCAGGTGAACTGACACTGTCTGTTAACCTCGGGACTCTTCTCAGTGTGGGTGTAGTAGATGATGCCGTCTCCGGAGCAGGAGATGATCTCCTGGCCATTGGTGTGGGGCATGAACTTAGCACTGAAGATATTTGCCCGATGACCTGAACGTATGGACTTCTTGACCTGAGAAGGGAAACCAAATAAATACAAGACGGCTGAATGGGGAGAGGATGCTGCTGGGAAGTTACTAACGAAGGCAACAGCAAACCACCGCTGCTGTAGCCTACGGTGTACGCCATTGTTGGCATTTATACTTGACACTGGTGTGTCTGCCACTATGTTGAGTTTCTTTGTGTACTTCAAACAATAGTAAACTGAAACTCTCCCGCATCTGTCTTCTCAATCTGTCTTGGGTTTTCCTTGTTTAGTTTTTTCCCTGCCGCCCATGAAACGAAAGGACGAGGGAATACAAGGGGACAGACGAGAGCATGTAATGCAGTGAGGCAGCGTCCTGTGTGTGCGCGTGTGTGTGCGTGTGTGTGTGTGTGTGAGCGTGTGTGTGTGCATGTGTGTGTTTGAAAAGGGATTCTCAAACAGCATTATTAACTCATCTGGGTTTTGCAGGACTCGTTTCCCATCCTCAGGAAATATACGCACACACCAGGAGGACCATTCACCAACATTTCTGGGGAGCATCCGAGGCTACATCGTAACCATGACGTTGATTGGATGCAGAAGTATAAATCCGTCTTTCAACATACGCATCCATTTCAAAACAGAAACTTTAGTTGGGTGCTCTGCAGTGCGTTTATTTCTTTCCCCAAACACAATTTAGGAAGAATGTGGCTTTTTCATTGGTATAAAAAGTTACTTTGGTTAATATTATTTACAACTAATAGAGTAAACTGCTCATGATCAAAATGTGAGAGGATTCCTTTTTTTTTTACGCTCGTTTTTTGAGAAATGTATATATTAGGAAACAAATACATTGATATACACTGATATAAGGAGCTTTAACTGATTATGAAACAGACTCAATTTCATACCGATGCCTCTATATGACCTACATAAGCACACCAGACCATCTGTGAGAAGACTGGCTATTTCTATACAGTTATTCTTCATGCCTGCCACTGGGTCATATTCGGCTGGATTCCCCTAGAAATCAATAACAGAGGTGGTGGAAAATGTCACTTCATTGATCACCACCTACCTTTTTGTTGTACGGGTTGCTGATGACCAGAAAGGTATCATCTGACCCCGACAGGATATATTCACCGGTGTCGCTCCAGGATATAGTGTTGACCTGTGGTCAGACAAGAACATGGATTATGAAAAGATACAGATATTTATGTTGCAGTTTACATTAGTGCTGAAGGATTAGTGGATGACTTACAGAAAATTATTGACAAATATTTTGATTATCAATTCGTTAAGTAATGTATCAAGAAAGAAAGCTGAACATGCATTAATTCCAGGTTCTCAAATGTAAGTAATTGTGGATTTTCTTAATTTTATAACACTGTCAATGAATAAAAAAAACAAGCAATTTCATCATCTTAGTGTTTGAAAAAAAAATACGATTTTTATATATAAATATATTTTGTAATGCAATGTTCAATATGCATTTTTCAAAAATTTCTGACATTTTATAATGACTAAACCAGTGATTCCCAACGTGGCATCTGGACCATCATGAGGGGTCGCAAGACGAAGATGAAGGGGTCATGAGATGATAATCAGGGGAGGAGGGGTGGTTTGTGAAAAATGTTATTGTTTCACCACTTTGGGCCTCTAAACCTATTTAAATTAAAACGTCTGAGACCAAAACATCAATTGAAATACTCACAACACATTAACATGCATCTTGTGACGAGGGGTCGCAGGTAGACATCGGTTTGTTGAGTCACAAACAAAAAAGGTTGGGAACCACTGAGCTAAAAGATTCATCTAAAAACAATGTAGAGTTCATTGATAATTAAAGTAAATTGTAGCCATGAGGAGTCAAGGGTCAGAGGTCAGGGTCAAACTCATGGCCGATGCAGTAAGGACTCAACATTGGTACAAGAGGCTCCAGCACTACCAGGTGAGTGATCCGGGCTCCCCAATGTGCAGTACATGTTGACAGCTATAATAGTGTTTTATTCAACAAGAAAATCAATATTTCCTTGTTCAATTCATTAACACCTTCTAACTGAGGTTATCGTCTAATTACAGTCCCACATTTAACTCAATCCACGAATCTAAAGGAGAACAGTGCAGAACACCAAGTTCAATGTTTGCTCTCTCTCACTGTGGATCAATATTTCATTTCACCTCCATGTTGTGGCTTCATTTAGCGTTTCATCATCACACCGTTGCTCTTCATTTCCACAGACTCCCTCTACTGCAATCAGTGAAATTACAGGGCCTGTATGAGCAAGTTCAGGCTCACGATGTCCATTTACAACATCCTGCAAACTGAACCGAAAGCCTCAATCTTATAACACGTTTAAAATCGATTTCTGAGAAGCTGCACATCATCCGAAAGTAGGTTAAAATTTGATTGCGATGTGGATTGTAGGTGAATGTCTGCTGTCCCACACGTGATGATAGATTAGCAGACATGAAGAAGAGGATGAGGTGATCTAAATGTAGAGTGTCATGATGCCTTTCTTTAAAGTATCTTTCAGTATCTTGTGTAATATGGTACAACGTGGAGGCACAACGATCTTCACCTTCTACGGGCAGATTTATATTTCTACTCTGTCAGCTGGGAATATACTGAAAATCATTCTTTGACCAACAACAGAAAGCTGTTCCTGCAACTGATTAAGATCAATTGCAAAACACAGCTACTTCCCTGTTTTTACTGATTTTGTAATGTTTGATGGGACAGCTGACATGCTGGAGGCGTACAGCTTTACACAGCCAATGTCACGACAGGCAAAATTGTATTACTGGTCATTTATTTGCATGTGGGGTGGGGGCCATCTGGAGGTGTGTCCCTCTATTTGTTTAGTGCATTATGCAAAAATAATACTCAAAAGAAAAGAAATGCTAACCAAAAAACAGATGATCATTACTTAGTTTACTAATAATTACTAGTAACTAATCTTTTTTGATTAATCATTTAGTCTATGAAACATCATAAAATTGTGCAACAACATGTAAAGCAGCAAACACTCACATTGGAGATTGCTTAAAACATGAGAAACAATAATCAGTGTAGTTGCTATTTTTTTGTTAATCGGCTCATTGTTTGAACTCTACTTTCTGCATCTACAAATACAGACGCCACCCAACACTGCAAGGGAATATTGAGAATATCAATTTCTAGAAGATATTTATTTCCCACAATGGAGCAAAAACAGCAGAACTCATTAACTTTTCAGACACAGAGCGCTACAGGAACGAGTTCTGGTGCCCTCGCCTCAAAGTCAGAGGGTTTTCAGTTAGAGGCCTGAAATAAGGCCGGTAACATGAGCTTAAAGGACCAGTGTGAAGGGTTTAGTGGCATCTAGCAGGGAAGTTGGGCAGGGGGACGCTAACGTCTCGGTTGGCCTACAAAAATATGTCATCCCTGCAGCAGGGTATTGTGGGTCAGCAGGGACCTCCAGACCAACTTTAGTGTCCGGGGTACATTAATGTCTCTCCAGCAGTGGGAGATATGGTATATCTATACAGTCAGTAGAGCTCTTAGCAGCCTTCTTCTGCATAACCCTATTAGTTAATACTCCAGTGGTGTAGTCTCTATGACCTCTGAGGAGAAAAGATGCTACATCATCCACTCCTCTAAACGGGAAGCTTATAGGGACAAACTTTATCTATATCTCTGTCTTAGATTGCTTTTTAAATCTTTGATTATATCTTTGATTATTAGTCAGAAATAATGACATGTTACCAGAGCCCAAAGGGGCATCATTGCTTTCAAGAATTCAATTCATAACAATATGCAACGAAGAAAACCAGAAAAAAACATTTTAGAAGTTTTAGATGTTTTATGTTTTTACTCTAAACGCCTTAAATGTATAATCAATAACCCAAACTGTCAGTCATTTTTTTGTTAATCAGATAATTGATTAAGTTTCAGCACTAATTCAATCACTTTCCTGACTCCAACAGTGCATAATGTTAACATTAATATCTCAGCTATAACAGCTACTATATCAATAACACGCAATAAAAATGTTACTCAAATTCTTTTCACTGTTGAGATCAGTTAGGTGTTAAACTAAAGGGGACTTCCTGTGACCCGCACGCTGTGGTTGTTTTGATGTTTTGGTGGAACTGCCGGTCGGGCTGATAGTGTGACAGGACGTGTGACTGTTATGTCAGCTTCAGGTTTCTCAGAGGCATTAACCACCTGGCCTTAAGTCAAAGAGCCGCTCTCTGTCCGACACCGAGGCTCCACAAACTGACCCAGGAAACGTGGCACGATCTGGGGTTGTTGGGTTTTTTGTTTTGGTTTTTCTTTACAAGACAACACAAACATTTATTTTTCACTTACACAGCCATCATGTACATTCAGTGTCCCTTCAAGTTTAAGCCTCTGGACAAATTCTCTTCTACCTGTGAAAAGAGAGAGAACAATTGTACAACAATGCCAGATCTATTGAGATCTATTCAGATCTATCGATCTATCCTCTAGTTAAGTGCGGCAGGAGTTCTGTGGTCCGGTATAAAATATCACATTGAACATTTGCATTCAGTATTTCCGTAGCATGTACTGTATTATTAATGCAGAGGAAGCCTCTCTTCCATTCCAGAGAAAAGAGACATTTTCATGCTGCTGTAAGATGAGAGCATAAATACAGGAAAAGTGGTCGGATAAGCCCGTATATTTTACTACATTACTTTGTGTTAGTATCAAATTGGTCTTCAAACGTCAACAATAACATCTGATATGAGTTCAGTTTATTTTTGTGGATGTCATTCTGCTGCATCATGGAAGAAGCCCGGGGGATTTGTGAGGATGCAATACTAACCCAGTTGTGAAGGAAAGCACCTACATTTTGATTTCTGGATCTGTCTGACACGTATCACATTTCTTAAAGACCCCCTGCCGTATATATATACATAGATTTAGATACATATATTTATACACATATATACAAATAATCTACTTCAAACAATAACGTCTGTCTGACTGTGTCTCTGATATGTATTTTAGTCACAAAAAAGTAGAATTTCCAGAATAAAATCCTTATAAGAGAAATCTCCTCTTTCTACCTCATTAAAGTCCAGAATCTATGAATATTCACATTGTGTTTATTTCTAAAGTTTTCCTGCTGAAAACAAGTTGTCTCCTACGTCCATTCTCAGTGTTTGTGAACTGGAGGCTTCAGGTTTCTACATTACACTGTAGACGTTGCATACTGGACCATTTTCTGTTGGTATAAAATGGTTAAGTATGTTGATTTATTATATACTAACTGCAGCCACAGTATACTGTTATAATTAGTCTAGTACATACTGAATACAGTTGGAATTGGGACACAGCAATAGTGTCCTACATGATAAAAGTCCTGTGAACATAGTATGCAGCGAGTAATTATAGGTATTTGTTCATCATGAGTAAGATATATTACTCTTCTGTGTGTACGGATGAATTTGGTATCTTCATTCATTCAATGAGTCTTAGAGAGAAGTTATGAAGACCAGGTGCCAGATAACCCAACCAGAGCTTTGACTTGCACTGACAGGCTTTATTAGTGTTACAGGAGCCTGAATTGTTTACCATAAAATACAGCTAGAGCCTCTTCTGAAGCAATAAGACAATGATATAAGACAAAAGCAGCACGTCCTCACATTAAAGATGCCTGAACCCGAGAATAATGGTCATTAAGAAATATAATAAGTGACTTAAACAAGACAAAGTGTTACAGATTAATGTTGACCTATCACCATGTAACACAGGATCCAGTATTATTACTTCCTAAGTTAAGGACCAGCACTGCGACGCAGACACATGTTCTTTAACCTCCCCAGAAATGTGTCTGTTGGAATTTAGACCACTACTTGTTGCCCCCATCCCCCCTTTTTGAAGCTAAATATACCCTGACCAACACTTCACTGCATGCATCCTCTACCCATACACAATAACAGCTCCAACCATATCTCAGGCAAGCTAAATGCAGCACTGACTAAACCTCTGTGGCACCTCTACAGGCTTATAAGTCTTCATTCAACCTCTGTCAGGAGCTGACTGACAATTCTCATAAACCTCTCCGTCCAGCAGTCCTCTGTTTACACTGTGCTGTTCTCTCACAACCAACACACAGACAGACAGACAGACAGACAGACAGAAAAATGACTGACCTCCACACAGACATCTCACTAATGAGGGCTGTCACTGCAAGAACACTCATGTTATAGTTGTGCCCTGGTAAAGCTTCAAAAGGGGGATGTAAACATAAACTGCATGAATATTTTTTAAACCACATGACACAGCTACTTTTGCACACTCATACATAGACTGTGAATATTTTAAGGAACCCAGTATATTGACAGATGCTCTAGTTTAAAGTACCATGATAACCATAATCAGGACTCGTAGCATTATATACTGGCCTGATATGATAGGTTGTTGTGTCTGTTTTCAATACTGTGCTATTATATGTTTTTCTAATGTTACACAATCATACATACAGTAGGCTGTAAATATTTCTTATATTGATAAATGTCCTCACTGTGCAGCCTGCTGAACTTCAACCAGTCATGACCAGTTTTTTATCAACAAAAACATAATAATAAAAACATTATTTCTCACAGATGAAAGAAAACATTTAGTTATGCAGATGAATCTCCCTGCAGAGCCGTTAACTCTTCAGATTATAGTTGTTTATGTGACACAGGAGTGTACTGTATGTTACTATGAGTGCTGTTTCACTTCTTATGTTTACACATTCCTGCAGAACTGAAAGCACTTTATAAAGCACTTCACCCTCATATACACATTACGTGATTGACCCTAGATTTAACTGCATTATTTTTTGTCATTTTGCGCTCATACTTGTATATGATGCAGCCTGTAGATAGTTTGCTTTGCTGCACATCATCAGTGGCAGAAATCTGTGATATCCTGTGCAAAATCAAAACCATGCAGTATCAGAATGAGGAAAAGAATGCACCTCACAAAGAGCTGCATATTATTAAGGATGTGTTCATGTGTAGTGCTTCAGCTGTGGACTGTCCCATCCACAGCTGAGGATGGTGTTACATTGAGTGAGTGGTGTATCTACAGTGGAGGGCTGTGACTTTGCAGGAGCAGCAGTAACTCAGCAGCTCTCTCTGTTATTGAGCAGATATCCTAATGTTGGGGGGGGGGGGCTCAGTCTTGTTAGCTCTAGCTGTCACTTCATCTGATCCAGCACCACAGACACCCACCTACATTTAACCTGTTAAATAGTTTAGTGTTTAATCTCCCCTCGGGGGCGGTTAGCATTAAAAGAGGCTTGTTTTCTCCTTACCTAAATAGTTGGTCCTGATGGTGTTCGGCTCGTTGTATCCAATTAAGCGTTTATTTACATCCCAAACCAGGTTTCCAGAGCAGGACATTGTGAGCATATGTGGGTTTTAATTAACAATAACATTGAAACTAAGCTAACGCTTTCTTGTTGATGTCGCCTGTTATTTATCGTCTCTTCGGTGTTGGCGGTGTTTAAGTCCCGGAGCGTCCGGACGTTGCTGCCGTTACCGAGCTGCGACACTCAACGTCTGCGGCGGCGGAGGAGAAAGACTCGCTGCTGTCCGGTGTCCGCTGTCCTCCTCGGTTTACATCGACCGTATCCCTGCTCTCTGCGCTGCTAACTATCCGTCCTGCTAGCCTAGCCTGGTTTATTTCTTCTAGCGGACAGCTGTGTCCAAACAACGCGATAAACTACGCGTTTCGAAGGAGCGCTCGTTTAAAGAGGCCGCACAGCTGCCGGGGCGGAGTGTATCCAGAGAGGAAAAGTTATCCTCTGCTCAACAGTTTTTAAGATTTTATTGTTATAACTGGCCACAGTAGCCTCAGTTTCTGTCTCTCGTGTAATTAATGTTTGTGAGTAGATCTCATCACAGAGATGACCGGATTTAACCTGCCCTGGTGCAAATAGTGAGCCCCCATTAATCCCCCAGTAGTATGTACAGAACATAAATTATAACCTAATCTGTGTTTACACTCTCTGTTTTGACACAAGGAGCCTGGTGGGAGCAGACATTTCATAAAGCAGGATCTTCTTCTTTGTAAAGTCAGTTGATGTTTTCCTTTATTCGTGCATGTTTAATAACTTTCTGCCAAATGCAAATTAGTTAAAGGACCAACGTGTAAGCTTTAGTGACATATAACTGTGTAGTTGTCGATTGCAACCCCCTCGCTTCACATCCCCCAAGTGTGAAGGAGAAACGACAGCCCTATCCACAGCCAGAGTTTGGTTTGTTCGTTCTGGGCTACAGTAGAAACATGGCGGTTCAACATGGTGTACTCCATGGAAAGCGACCCGCAGTGTCTACAGATATAAAAGGCTCATTATAAAGTAACAAAAACATAACAATTCTAATATTCAGATGATTATAAACAAATGAAAACATAGCTGTGAACATTAGATTCTGTAAACAAACAGGGCCTCTGAAGTTCAGACTACAACCTCATAAAGTTCTGCACTGTTAAGGATTATAGATCAATTAATGACATATATTTAAAATGTTTGTTCTGGGATCTCTCATCTTGTCTTTAGTATAAATAAATCAAACTTACTGCCATTCTCTGATATTTACACTGGAGGGTTCTGACTTTGCAGAAGGTGCAAAGAAAGGCAGGTTGTTTGACAACTAGTTTCTTTTCCAGAGTCCTCAATGTCCAGGAGAGATTAACGTGTTAGGGGCCCACAAGCCTTGTAATGTAAACCTACATTTAGTAATCCAGTGCTGCTCAAAGGAAATATACTGACTGTTTCACTGTATTTTAGTCGCTCTTAAATCAAATATTCAGCCTAACAAAGATTGGGGGTCCTCATAACTACATATTATTATTTCTTTCTTTTTATATGTTTTAATAAAACCATTTAAATTTAAAACTATATTCGTTAAATTGTAATTACATTTTCTACTTTTTTATACCCAAAGTGTTTATCAACAAACTGCGTCCATAGAGGAGGATGTTATCAAGAAAAACACCTCTCATCCTCCACACGTTAAGTTTATGATTATTATATCTGTACTGTGCAATTATACATCTCTGTATATATCATATATTATATACATTTCATTTAAACTATATTTACTCTGTACAATTATTTTTCCTGTGCAATTATATTTATTTACACTGTGAACCTACTGCTGTAATCTTTGTGCAATGTCATTCATCTTTTAAAGTAATAGTTTTTATACTTTTTACATTTGGTACACCATGGCAATAATCTGTGCACATGTATGGGTGTATACTGTATATAACTCTTCTATTTCTATTATATCTTCTATCTATTTTTATTTAAGGTGTATTTTGTGTGTCTCTTTTTGTGTTCGATTGTAATTTTCCCTGCTGTGGGATCAATAAAATGTATCTTATCTCAGTGCAACATGGGTATTATTTTGTAAATAAAAACGTTGCCATTAAAATCAAAACATTTGGAACAAAATTAAATCAAATAAAAATACTAAATAAATATATTCTTTAACAGTCAGGTCCAAAGTGTGTTTATAATGTTGAAAATCCCCCATAAACCCTGAATAAATCACATATTTGTCTCCACCCAGTTGTAAAAGCCCGGGCAGGAAAAGTAACAATCCTACGTCAACCAATCAGATTCGGGCTCTGACCAGGCCGACCAATGAGAATAGAGTAAACAAGAAACCCCGCCCCTCACGCGGTAGGTTGAGTCGTACAGAAAGTCACCTCTTCGTGTCGGTCAGACAGAAGCTACTGACGAGCTAGCGGCGCTAGCATGGTCACAGTGGAGCCGGGGGAAGGTCGACAGTAGGACAGCAGCATCCTCGCATAGCGTTTGAACTACATGTCATTTGTTTATCTTACGACGTCGTACCAACAGGCGAAGTCAAACAGTTTTTAAACTCTCTGGCTTTTTTCTTTTAAGGTCCTTAGCTAGCTAAACCATTTAGCCAGCTAACGTTAGCTTCTTCTGCAATCATGGCTGCACTCAGAGCCTCCTATCACAGGATACTGGACAAGATCGAGCATATGCTGCCCGGCAAACTGAGACCTCTGTACAACCACCCGGCAGGTATTGTGGACTTTATTATAGATAGATAGTAAAATAGTAAAGCCTCTGGATTAGCAGGCTGGGTCTCTGTTCTGGGTCTCTGTTCTGGGTCTCTGTGCTGGGTCTCTCTGTGCTGGGTCTCTCTGTGCTGGGTCTCTGTTCTGGGTCTCTCTGTTCTGGGTCTCTGTGTTCTGGGTCTCTGTGCTGGGTCTCTGTTCTGGGTCTCTGTGCTGGGTCTCTGTTCTGGGTCTGGGTCTCTGTGCTGGGTCTCTGTTCTGGGATGTGTCCAGCTGTTTTACGTGGTGGAAGTGATGTGGATGCACTGGAGGGTAAAACAGCAGCTCCTGTCTGCTCTGTATGTCTGAGCTGTATTAAAGTCAGTGTTTCAATGTGTCAGTGTTGCTCTGGGAGACCATAATCTGCTGGGATAACACAAGCTAAGCAGCTCAGTCTGTGAAGAAGAGCTGAGTTTGTGACGGGGAAAGTTTGTACGAGTGTGTTGAAGTTTTATTTTGGTGTTCAGTTCAGGGCTTGAGAGGAGTCCAGAGGTATTGTCATACAAAATCTAAATGTACTTCAGTTTCAGCCATTTGTTAAACATATGAAATGTTAAAAAAAAGAAGTACTGAATGCCAAAGATGGCCTCTTTAATGTCTCTATTTAAAATTTAAAAAAAAAGAAAAGCACCAAACTGTCAAATTTGAGATGCTGAAAAAACAAATATTTAACATTTTTTGCTTGATTCAGTTACTTAAAAGGAACAAGTCATTATCAAAATTGTTGCTGAATACATTTCTCTCTTAATCAACTTTTTGTTTAAGCTGTAACAATGATTTATAGTTTTTTCTTAACTTGTCTAGATCTTGTCGAGCAATGTTTAAGTTTAACATTTAAGTAACTCCCACACTGAGCTGGTTTATTAGGTCCAACTAGTTCAGACCAGTGCAGTGGAACAAATCTTACCTTCATGAAGGTATATTTTGTCAACTCACTTTCTAGAAATGAGGGCAGACTAAATATAGTAGAAACACCTCCCTGTATAGTCCAACACAATTTAACAGCACCACAAGTGACACCCTTCAAACGGGTAGGAGGTCGGGTTTAATGCATTAAACTGTATAATTCTTCAACATGTTTCTCCTGTTCAGTGAGAACAACTTACACACACGTTCAGCTCTCTTTGACACTGATATTAACTAGAGGGTCCTGAGATTAAGGGCGTCACTGGGGACAGACTGGTCTTTGTTTTGTCTGTGTAAGGGTACTGGAGCTCTGGCTGTCAAGGACAACTTTCTGACCAGGTATGAAGGGGAGGTGACAAAAGCCAACTCCCTCAACAATGATTTGCAGGCCCACCTTCCTGTTTAGCCTGCAGCATTCGAGTATATGTCACATGCTCAAGCTGGACGGTCTGGTTTTAGCTCAGATCCTGTCACAAATTACAAAAGCCCCGTAGGAAGATGAACTATCTTCTGGTGTAATGTTCTTAGTTGAACTACAAAATTTCACACTTTTCAAGGGTTGAGCAAACTTTATGATGTTCAGTGTTAAGGTAAGGTATGCCCCTGATGATGTCATATTCAGTGTTGTTGTCCTAAAGCCAATATTCATTTCTGTATGGCTGGGACCAGCAATTATCTTCATGATCAATTTTCTTAATTAATGGATTGATTATGCCATAATGAGTGCGTGCAACAGATCACAACTGAGTCCTTACTGCATGCCCCCGCTCTCCCAGCCTTCTCTGTCTCTATCTCTACTGTCACTATCCTAAATAAAGCAAAATGCCCCAAATCTTTTTTCTTGAGTGACTAAAAACTAGTTAAAATTAGTTATTTAAGTTTTAGTTTGTCATCAATACCTGAAGAATATCCTTTAAATAAGGACAGATTCCAGACCAGCAGCTTTTTATGTTGCCTGTCTTCTTATTTTAAAACCAACCACATGGAGCTAATGAAGTTTATCTGAGTCTGTTTCCAGTGTATTTAGACAGTATTCAAGTATCTGTTATACGGCTACTCCAGCTTGACTGACTGGAATTAGGTTTCACCTAAACTGTACACCCAGCTGACGGCTCAGTTACCTCAGAGAGAAAACGGTCAAAATACAGCCACGTTTCCATCACTATTTATACGCGCATGTGGAAGTACCGCTCTAGAACAGGTTGATGGGAAAAGTTGAAAACAACAAAAGTTTATGCGCTAACATGCAGCTGTTTCTGCCTTGTTTGAAAAAGAGTTGATGCAGAGATAGAAACACTTTCTGAACAAGTTCGGAATAAGTGTAACAGCAGACATGACTGATCAGCTGTTTGCGTCCAAGGGTCTCCTCATTGCTCTATAGTACCTCCAGATCAGCTGTAACCTTCCTCGCATTAATACTTTAAACAAACAAATGTCATATTTCCATCCTGTTTTCCGCTGTTACTGCTAATGTCTATGAACCAACTCCTAATAATCACATAACGGTAGTGGATGAAACCAGTTTACTCAGAACTATTTGTTTGCAGTATACATTTGGTTGGAAACATGGCTGGAATTTACCTGAAATAATGTAATATCCACTGTTAGAACATCATATCAAAATGTCATGTTTCCCTTTTCTTCTGTTTTTATTTTAGGTCCAAAAACGGTTTTCTTCTGGGCCCCGGTGTTTAAATGGGTGAGTCTACACAGTGTAACTTGTTTAATATGTGTAGTAGTATACTGTAAACCAGTGGTTTCAAACCTCTTTGGCTCATGAACAAATTAAAACAAAGCTTTGTCTACATGCAACCTCCTGTATTGGATTAAAATCGTGTTACCCAGAATCAACTCCTTTTGGGGTACAGGGTGCTGAGGCTGGGAACCATTGCCATAGACAACAGGCTCAGCCTGTCACTACTGTGTAATTATTAGTCTTATCAGTTCAAGTTGATCAGTTGAACGTACAGTAAATACAGTAAGATAATCCACACAGGTTTGATGTACAGAGAACGTGACCTGTTCTCCTCTACAGGGTCTGGTTGTAGCTGGTTTGGCTGATATGACTCGACCAGCAGATAAACTCAGCGCCTCCCAGTCTGGAGTGCTGACAGCAACAGGTAAGATGAGCTTAAATTGATTTTACTATGAAATTAAGAAGGAGACTTTACCATTAGTGTCTCAGTTTGTAACATACATTTAATAAAACTGGTACCAGAAAATGTTAATGTAGTAATAATAATAATAAGACCGCTTGGTCTAAAGTTTTCGATGTTGCCATGAATTATGTCACTGGATTGCTTAATTCTCTGCCCTTGATTTCTTGATGTGCATTTCAAACTAGTCCATCAGTCCAGTAATTTGACCAATCTGTGTTAAAGGTTGTCTGATGTATCTGCTTTTGCAATATGTTTCTTCAAACAAATCTTATCTTTCACTCTTTTACCAAAACACAGACTCTGTTCTCACGCGCAACAGCTGGTTTACCATTAGTGTGCATAACCTTCACTTTTACTGTTGTCTATCTCCAGGCCTGATCTGGTCCAGATACTCGTTGGTCATAATCCCAAAGAACTGGAACCTGTTTTGTGTCAACTTCTTTGTCGGCAGTGCAGGAGCCTCCCAGCTCTACAGGATCTGGAGGTTTGTGGTTAATTTACAGAATTACTTCGACCTCATTATCTGTCAGAGCAACCTCAGGGATTAATTATAATAATGCAAGATGTGTATTTCAGCGTGGATTTCTGCTCATGTATTCACTGATGAGTAGAAGTCATGGCAGCAAGTTTATGTTTGACTAAGTCCATTGCAGCTGATATAGTTAAAAGTTTTTTGTAAATGTATAATATAGTCGTTTTCATGTGTGCTTCATTTCCAATGTCAATAATTGACTGAACTTTACCGGGAAATGAGTGGAAACATTGGCCGTAAAGAGTAAAACTCACTAAATGACATAGAGTGTCTGCAGTCTTCCTCTCAGGCTGCATAAAGCTCCAATAACGCTCACTAATAGACTCTCCCAATATTTACACTCGTGGTCTTGAGCACTTATGTGCACATTCATGCGATGCGTGTATTAGGCAAGTGTGACCAATGTGAGGAAAATACAAACACACAGAACACTGAACCCACAGTTGATGCATGGGGCGGCATGGTTCAGGAGGCAGAGCAGTCGTCTAGTAGTCAGAAGGCTCCTGGTTTAATCCACAAGTGTCCTTGAGGAAGACGATGGGCTCGTTTGAGATTAACTGTTCTTCGCCTATAAAGTGGACGAGATCAAGTGGAGGCAGCAAGAGGAAGAGGTGACAGAAGGCTGTAGTCAAGCTGGACAGTTTCCAGCAGCCTTACACAGAATATAGAGGAAGTCACAGAAATGTTTACAGCCTGTTAGATCATCTTTAGGCTTTAGGTTGTTTTTAGACCACGTTCTGATATAGAAGTAAAATGTATTATTATTAGCAACCACTCGATATGTTTGTTAAGATTAAACCTGCTTTGCACGACATGAGACATAAAACAGCTACAATCTAGTATTGGATATTAAAATCACACAGGAATTTTGGAAAACTGGGTTTTTACGTCAAAACTAAGAACCAATAAGCTGTTTGATCAGGCGACAACTTGTCCCATCTGCAAGTACTGCAAGTGTTGATACTATACCTGTATTTAACCTGTGATAGGATGATACTGTACCTGTATTTAACCTGTGATAGGATGAAACTTGGGGCTAAATAATGTCAATAGCATGCACAGCTGCTGGTTAAGCTTAATGCAGGGATGATTCAAATGTTGATAAAGCTCACCTTGTGTCTCCTTATTACTGTTATCAGGCAGAACATGCAATTAAATAATATTTAAATCTCAATAATGTAATTCTTCCTTTATATTCTCTTCTCTAATAGGCACAAGCAGGATATGAAGGCCCAGGCTAAAGAGGTTGCGGAGTCCTGAGTGTTTTTCTGTTGCCAACGCTCCACTGCAGTGGACTGAAAGGGAGACTACACTCTGGGCACCAACCTGCCCCGTCTCATCATCTCCACATCATCCCACGTTGTCTCCATAACATCCATGCCGTAGCATCCATGCCATAACCATTATTCCACCACATGAAGCCTGTTGTCCCTGTTGGAAATGTGCACTTCCCCATAAGTTTCAAATTTCCTCAGGGTGTAAACAAAAAAACAGAAGTTTTTTTGTTTTAACTGTAGTCAACACACACACACACACACTCAAGAATCGTGGTCATCAACGCACAAGTACTACTTGTTCAACAAGCTGTTTGATTGTACATGTTTAAGTTCATGCTTTATATATCGTGTACTAGTTGGGAGGTTTTGCTTTTTCCATCATTGTTTTTCAGGTGTAGCAATCAGTACCTCACGCAATAATTCCCCCCCTCCCCCCCAAAAAAATGTAACTCTTGGATATGTGTTGAACGTAGTTTAAGGAATGTTTCCAAATGAAATTTAATAAGGATGTCATCAACTTTTTATCTTTTCATTTACTTATTTATAATTTGGTTACAGTCATGGCATCTGTACCTCAGTGATCATTAAATCATTATTGATTTCCATGTAACGATTCCTTCCATCTTAATGGCTTTAAGTCTTTTAATGTGTGTGCGAACAAATCATAATTTATTAATCACTTGATTAAATTATTCTCTTTTAGTCAAAACTGTACAGAAAGACGGTTATTTCCTGATTATTTTATCATGGATACTTACACAGAATTACACATATTTAACCTGTGCAGCTTTTTATTGATTGTTGCTACAGTCAGTTGGTGGTACTGACAGACGTACGGCTCCTCATTATCAAAACCTGTTCTTAGGAAGGGGTTTTATATTTTTTCTGTGTAAGAGTAGAGCTTTCTCTGACATGTTCCCACTGTAGTTATTACACATAATCCCCTGAATATTTTAGCAATAATTAGTGTCCTCACTTTTCTTGATCTGACTATTTGAACAAATGACACTTTGAAAGTTGATCATTATGGCTCTGTGGCTATGTAATGGATATGTAATGCTAATAAATCATGTTTAACACCAACAGCTGATTTAAAGTATGGAAATCTCAGTTTACAAATACAAAGTGACTGAAGCTGCTGATGTTGAAAGTTAAAAAAAATTAAAGGGACATTTTACTATGAAGACCAGTTTACTTGTCTTGTACTAGTCAGCTTGTATAAAGACAGTTATAATGAAGAGTGTCTGAAGATGTGGAGTTTGTATCAGAAACCCTGTGTTGACAGGTGTGGAGGGTCTGACAAACTGAGTTACAATATGAAAACTGTTAAGGATTTTGGAACAAGACAAGTGACTGAAGATGAAAATTGATACTAAACACAAAGTAAATCTCCCTTTCTCCCCCAGACACAGGACAACCTGAATCTTCATCTCCTTCTGCTTTCACTGCACTACAGAGCAACAAATCCAAACTCTACAATCACCCAGCTGAACACATCTGGGACTCATCTGCTGAAACGATCAGTTTTCAATATCAAATGTTAGTAAGTTTCAAGGTACCCGAAACGAATCTTAGACTCAATTTGTGTTGCTTACAACTTCAAATAATAAGCGTTCATAAGTGTGACAGAAGTTTAAAAAAAAAAAAGTTAAGCAAGTCTTCAAGTAGCTATGTTCCCTCAAAGTGTATTGAACTCAATAGGATATTAAAAAATAAAAATAAAAGACAGTATATTGGCTTTGATGCGGTTTTCAATAAGCTCTTGCAGCAATATTGTTTGATTATCAAATCACAATTCACAAATGATGGTTAACCACAAAATTTTATTAACAACCAAAAACACTGAGTCAGATTTAGCGTTTTCCACCGACGCGGGGTGCGCTGATCTTCATGGGCTTAGCGATCTTGGGTTTCTGTGCAGTCTTGGTGGAGGACTGCAGGAGGAGAAGTGCATTAAGTACAGGACTGTTATATATCACCATGTTATACCGTTTAAAACTCATAATGAAAATAATTCATCCAGAGAATATTGAAGAGCAAGTAGTTGAAAACAAAAAACCAAACTCCTGTAGCGGCACGTCATTTTTGAGTGGCATGTTTGTGATTACCAGCAAAATGTAGTTTCTTTTAAAATGACAAATACTTTGAACTATAACATTCATAAAATGTATACAATCTAGCATCCCAGATTTAAAGCTGGTGAAGGGAAATAAAACACTTCTGCATGAGCTGAGATCTTACCTTTGCACTTGGAGCAGCGGGCTTCTTGGCTGCCTGCTTCGCCTTCTTGGCCTCCTTGGCAGCTCTGAGAGAACAAAGAGACAGTCAGCCAAACAAAGCAGGAGCGAGTGATACATTATCCTGTCGTCTTCCTGCAATCATGTCACTTTCATTGTGACAAAATCATTCAGGGGGACAGCTTTGCTCATTGATTTACAACATTGCTCAGAATGGCTTCATACAAATGAAGATATTTATGAGACAGGTACATTTGAGTTTTCTGAACAGTCCAAAATAAGGTGCAGAAATTATTTGTTAACAGTTTAAAAGCTTGTTATTTCTTGGACGCACTGTACATGAACAATGTTACTGTAAGAGCCAATATTGGGATATTCCATTAACCCTTTCAGATTACGTTGATATGCCCCAACATTAAAGAGGCTAGATGAGAAATTTTAATTTTTACTTAAACTTATATTTATATAATATATTTATTTTTACATTTTATATCATGGTCGATGACATTCACATGTTTTGAAACCCACATTATCAGACTGGTTGAGACTGAACTGATTCCAAGTTTTGTTTTTCTAAATAAGATTTAGTAAAACAGATTAAGATAAGACTTTTGTGAGGCTAGCAGTGACCTGTTACTACTGAGGAGGCCCACTAACACTTAAAGTCCACAATTAGAAATGCAAAATCTCTCTGATGAAGCTGCTGATGCTAAAGCTACACCCCCTAAACATTTGAATTAAATCAGCACGATTTGAGATCAACCAAGGAAATTAATAGATAACTGGGCGGTTTGTGTCTTTACCTGATGGCCTGCTCCCTCTGGGCCTTGCGGACCTCGGGCTTCTGGTTCCTCTTGGCCATGATCTCAGCCAGGGAGGCCCCAGTGATGGCCCTCTGGAACTTCACTGCACGGCGGGTACGCTTCTTTGCCACCTCTTCCTGTTGAAATCATGATGAGACAGACGTTGAATTATAGCCCAGTATCTCACATCAACATGTACACATTTTACCATAATGGAACCCAACTGTACACATTACATGTGATCAGCATTGTAGCATGTAGGAGAATTTGGAGGCTGGCCAATGGTGAGATGTCTATAAAGACGTCAAGGACCAGTACTATGACCTCCTGTTGTTCTATGGCTGCAGGTGTGGAGTGAGCGCTGCTGCTCAGACTGCAAAACACAGTTGGGCAACAACACATAACACAGACGTGTACCGTGCACACCGTCCACCCGCAGCCAAACCAATGTGTGTAAATGACTGGAGAGCTGTGCAGACTTGTTTCATAGTTTAAACTCAAAAACTGATCCATCAGTAAGGTTTTGTAAAGACAAAGCCATTTCCACTATGATGGCAGATTAGCAGCACTTCTACACAGACGTCATACAACAAATATGGTTGGGAATCGATACAGGGGTTCAACTTAGAAGCAAAGATCGGGGACCCATACAATTCTTTAAATTTTCAGTTCCTCGACATTGGTTTCCTCTACTGGCCGTGGGGGAGCTAGCAAGGATCCAAGGTGAGCGACCGGTGAAAGACATGTAGATTTTTAAATTGATTGCCTCAATCACAGTAACTCTAAACAAGAGTGTGTTGAGACAGCAGACCAGTGTGTCTGCTCTGTGATGGCGGATATTGTTTAGTAAGGTAGTTTTAGTGTGTTTATGGCTAAGCTAAGTAAACAAGGGTAACATGTAGTACCACAAGAAGGTTAAAGAGGACATAAAGATTAATTTGCGTAAATACAAATTTGTTTATTTCGGTGAAAGGTCATAATACTGCCATTTTCTTGGTTCACTGTTATTTTAGTGTGATCATTTCCCTTCATCTTAATTTAGGTGGGTTAGTTTAGTTCTGTGATTTCTGTTAAACATCCTGGTATAAATATAACCAGTGACCCCACAAGAATAAGTGAGGGGAGGTACACAGAGCATTACACAAAATGTGACATTGCACATCCAAGTATTTGAGCCCTTTTTAAAATTTAACAATATATTGGAATTGAAACCAGGAATCAGATTCAGCAGAATCGATATAATTCAAATGATTCCCAAAACTAACAACGTACGCAAGAGACTAGTTAAAAACAATATCAATAGTTTTGCCATATAACAGCTGTAACAAGTGACATTATAATCCACACATATTGTAAAGACAGACATACAGCCGTTACTTACAGACTGGCCCTTCTTGTGCTTGCGTCTGTACAGCACAGTCCAGTTGATCTGTCTTGGGTTCCTCTTGGCCAGGAAGGCAGACTCACACTTGGCGTTCAGAAACTGAAACACCTGATGGGGACAGAAAATTCAACAAAATGTTATTTTATGTCCAGAATCATTCCCTCGGTTTACTAATCCCTAAAATAGACACTTAACAAGCTAAATCCAATCTATCAATAAAATTGATATTACATGCACATGGATCATTCTAGTGCAACAGGTGTATTATTGTAATTTCTGCATCTATGCTACTAATTGTATAATGTGATAAAGTTGTGTAGATTTACTACATTGTTTGTACATAAAGAACAAATATAAACTATATTACATTATATTGAAGGAGCGATTTCAGACAGCCATGAGAACTAGGATATCTAAATACGTATTGAAACAAGTAATATTTGTACGTAGATTTATTGCAAAATAAAGTGATGCCTATTTTTCCAGCAGACTGTTGAAGTGACCCATAAAAACTTTAGTTACACATCAACCTACTTCTTTAAAACACAGTGACATTTGGTTCAGTCAACATTGCCAGGTACTTCAGTGTCTGAGGAAACATAACACCAGAGCACACAAAGTGCGACAGAAGCGGTGTATTGATCCAAATGTGATCTTGTTGTAGTTATTAACAAGAAGATGAACTGTGAGGCTGTTAGTGTGTGCTAGCGGCTAACGTTAGCCGACTGGGCCTACAGCCTATAACTAACTGTTCATATGTTACAAACAACTGTATTAAGAGGCAGAGACAATAAATACCAACATATAATCCGGTAAACTGTATTCCACAGAGTATTAACACACACAGCAGCTCGGACCCGGTGTCGGGTGCAATGGTTACCTTTCCGTCTATCCTGGCGTATCGGCGGCCATGGCCGGGGTATATTTTATACCCGCTGAAACTGCACAACTCGACCCTGAAAACGACACATTTAAGGCATCACAATGAGAAAAAGGCACACATTTACTGTTTCTGTGGATAACATCGTTAGAACATTTATTTAAGTGTTCAGATGGAATTAGATAGTATTCCGTACACTCACTTCATGATGGCTGCGAGAGGGCACAAAACCGGAAAGAAAGATGACGGATACGGAAACTGTGTTAGGAGGTTACAAGTCGATATTTATGAACAAATAAACGGTGAATATTTTTTCAGTCAGTCGAAGTTGGGGTTAATACTTTACCCCTAACATACATATATAAATAATTTTGCTTTTGTTAAAATATTTTAATCAAATTAATACTTTGGCCCATCAACACAAGGTTGACGTCACAACCTTACGGTTGCCTAGCAAGTGTATCAGAAAGCGGTCAAGCAGCAATATTTTTGGTTTTAATAATACGATAATAAAGAGTTGAATCAAGCAAGGGGTGGAAGAATAAATCAAACGTAATAGCTAACATCACTTCTAGGCCGTTTCTTCATTAACACTATTAGTTAGCGTCTTTCTTTCTTTACTACAACTGGCGGTAGGAAACGACAAGAATTGTAGTCTTTTCAAACACTTCGTAACGAGCGAGACTGTTTGTGTGAACTACATTTCCCAGAACCCCCCCTTTTTTTTTTTTAGCAGTTTGACAAGCGGCAGAAGCTTCTTGTCTTTCACAGTACAGTCTTGATAGCTAACGCTAGGTGTTGTCTGAGGCGACAGGATGGGTGTATCAGATTTACAGTTTGATACAAATGCTGGTAAGTGTCTCGATGGTTTATTTGGTCAGACAGAAAGCGCAGGTTCATTTTGTTTAACGGGAGCCGCTGCGAGTCTGTTTATTAGTTACTAGCTAACGTTAGCTAGCATGTATCGCCCCAGTGTACTGCCGTTAACTAACGTTAAAACATCAAAACATCCCGTGTCAGTACTCCGAAGAGGGTTGCGGCAAAGTTTAGAAAAACTTCGATATCAGACCAGCTCATTTTGTGTTGTGGTAACGTTAATGTTCTGCAAATGGTCGAGGTAACGTGTGGCAGCATATTGATTTCTTTCTGTCCTTGTTCATCATCTGACTGTCCTACACTTGGATGTCATGAAGGGACAAACAAGGAGCTACATACTTTACAAAACTGGGTACAGGTGCAGAAATGGGCTACTCAGGCGATTTAGTATCACACTTTAACAAAGTTGATCATTTCTATGATGCAGCCCAGTAGCCTAATTGATTAGTCCGGTAAATCCCCTCAGTGACCCCACTTTATATAATACTTGAAGTTTCTAGCAGCCTAACTCAAGATAAACCTGATCACAGCAAACTGACCTTGATCATTAAAATGAGTGGAGGTTATGGATGGTGTATACTGTTTGTTTGCTTGGCTGCTTTAAGATCTTGTGTGTTAGGTCGCCATGGTGATGAGCCAAATGACAGTTGCTGAGGTTTTCCAGTCCGTTTAATCTTTACTGTCTTTAACTCCTACAAGGACCTGTGGTGGATCTCTCAGCCCGGGGTATGCAAAAGCTGGATCCTAGTTTCAGCTGCTCTGAGGACACTCACACTCTCATCCTGGACCGTAACCACATAATGAAACTGGACCATCTGGAAAGGAGCCCAGGCCTTCAGCAGGTAGTTAAACCCTTTTGCACCGTTTACAGGCCTTTTAATGCCTTTTGATAAACCTTTGTCTTTTCCTCTTTAGCTATCTGTAGCCAGTAACCGCCTGGTGAGAATGATGGGCGTGTCTCGGCTGACAGAGTTGAGAGTCCTCAATCTTCCCAATAACAGTATTGGATACATCGAGGGGCTAAGAGATCTGCCACACCTTGAATGGCTTAATCTGTCTGGGAACAATATTAAGGTGAGGAGAAGAGACATTCTCACATACTTTACTGATATATCATATGGCTTTTATTTACAAAAATGTCATTGCCTAGATGAAGCCATTAGTTTTAGCCCATGTGTTAATATTTTGCATGTTTAACCGGCTGTACACTCTCTTAACACAGGTCATTGAGCAACTCAACAACTGTGTTTCCCTTCAACACCTGGATCTATCTGACAATAACATATCTACCATTGGGGATCTGACTAAACTGGTGGCATTAAAGGTGAGTGCTGGAGCCTCTGAGGCTAAACAAAAAAAGTGAGCCTAAACAAAAAATAACTATTGATGATAATATAGAGACATGGTAGAGTTTCTTTTATTAATCTCTGTCAATTTTTACAGACACTTTTAGTCCATGGAAACAGCATTACAACACTCCGCACTGTTCCTGCTCACCTACCTGCCCATTTATCCATCCTCTCCCTGGCAGAAAATGAGATAAGAGATCTTAATGAAGTAATTATCTTTTTCCTTACTTGATACAGGAGCACTGACCCCAATTTAAGTTACATAGAGGCTAATTATTAATGACTGACTTTCTTCTGATTATTCCATAGGTGTCATACTTGGCACCTCTCCATGAGCTGGAGCAGCTGTCCATTATGAGCAACCCCTGTGTTATGGCAACCCCTTCACTGCCAGGTTTTGATTATCGGCCATATATCATGAGTTGGTGCCTGAGCTTAAAGGTCTTGGATGGCTATGTAGTGTCACAGAAAGAAGGGTGCGTACATTCCTATGCTGTTACAATTTTCTAGTTAAGATTTGTGTAGGAATATTATCCAAATGTTTGAATATCTTTATTTAAAGTGTATAATTGTCTCGATTACAGTCTCAAAGCAGAGTGGCTCTACAGTCAGGGAAAAGGGCGTTCATACCGACCAGGTCAGCATGTTCAGCTGGTTCAATACCTGGCCACCGTTTGCCCTCTGACATCATCACCAGCCCTGGAGACGGCAGAAAATGCCAAACTGGAGAAGATCCTCAGTAAGCAGAGGTATAAATCTGAATTTAAAAACTACTATCATCCATTGCTCACTTCAAGGCCAGGATAAACCTGCCACACATCCTTCTTAATGGAAAATACACATCATGTTTGAACTGCCATTTTTCTCCCTCAGGTTTCACCAAAGGCAGCTGTTAGAGGAGACCCAAGGAGACTGTCCCAGCCCTCCTCGCCCAACTCAACTAGATGTAGAGAGCCACAGTCCTTCACATGCAGTTCCACAAGGTGGAGCCAAAGAGGAGAAGAAAATCAGTGCACCTGCACCAGCCGCTGCTCCATCAGCCCAGGAGACTGGTAAGAAGGCTGCTTTGTCACTCTATGGCGCAGTTGTGTTGGACATCATACATTTGTTTTTTTCTTTTTACAACTAGTTGTGATGCATTTCTTTCTTTTTTAATAATTTGAATTTCTGTTTGGTATGGCTACTTTTGTGCAGAGCCAGTGCTGCAGTTTAACACGTGGGTGAGCTGTGATTCTTCCCACCCATCATTGCCAGTAGTTCGCAGCCCAAGGCACGGAGAAGAGCATATCTGTTTGGAGGATGTGCAGACAGATGAGGACAAACTCAATAGCAGCATGCTTTCCTCGGAGTCCACCTTTCTCCCCTTCACATCTGATCTGGAGCCACAGACGACCCACTCGGACAGCGAGGACGAGACGGAGACATTTGAACCCGACTCCCTTGCTCCAAAGCGTCCATCACAGCCCAAAAAGCACAACACAAACAAGACACGTCATGTTCCCCCGGTGGATAAGCAAGAGAGGGGTCTTGAAGAGGAAGTTATTTCTGGTGCAGCCACAACAGCTGGATCACAGGAGGTCAGAGTTAGCACACCACCAAGTGATCTAGAAGCACCTGCTGACTTTGGAAAAGCAGAGATGAAAGAGGTCTCCATGCAGCAAGAAGCTGGTATGTGTGGCAGTAAATCATGTTTGATGGAAGCAGACAAGGCGGCGATTACAATACAGTCGTGGTGGAGGGGACAGCACACTCGGTGTTGTCACCCCATGGCCAAAGAGGTGCGCAGTGAAATCCGTCTCCGTAGGATGCAAGAACACATCCTCTTCCTGTCTGAAAAGTTGGACAGGTAACTGACCATCAGTACTATTTGTTTTCTGTTTTACTTATGATATGATGAGAAACGGTGTAGTTAAACTAACATTACATATGGTTGTGCTATTTAAATATACATTCTCCAGTATTTACTGGTGTACTAATAGGTAAAATGGAATTGGTTTGCAGGGTGCAGCAGCAGTATGAAGAAGAGAGGTTACAAAGGCTGGTTCAGGAGGAAGCTGTAAAGTTTCTGTGGAAAGAGGTCAGTGATTAAGGTTGTCATTTGTCATTGCACACATTCACCATGACTCATGATTTGTGTGGTATAATATTGCTCTCCTGTGGTCTCCTGTTTCCTACAGCCACACTGTGAGGCTGTACTTGGTTAAATGCTAATGCTAACATGGAAATATGTCCACAGTGACAATATTAACATGCTGATATTTAGCATGTTTAATTTTTCCAGGTATTTGGTCACAAATTACTAGACAAATTAAGATTTTGACCTGGAGACTAGAGGAAATGTTAAGGGATCATAGTTAATTGCAGTTTCATCCTGAGGAGGACACAAATGTACTAAATTTCACAGCAATACAAAAGCATTTCACTCAAAATAACAAATGCCAACCACGTGGTGGCGCTAGAGGAAAAGTCATTAGGATTCATCCTCTGGGAACAATGAATGTCTGGACAATTTTTTAAATTGTTCATGGCACACACGGTTTAAATTGTCTGTTACTGGCTCTCCAACATGATTCACATAGCTGCTTCATTAGTTTAACACGTTTCCTGTGTTCTCCTTGTAGCTCCAGTCTATGCAGCAGTGGAAGCAGTCTGTGGAGCAGCAGCTGGCCTGCATTACTCAGGCTGTCACCCCAGCTCAGATCTCAGCTCCCAGATTATGTGAGGCTGCTCCGCCTGTTGCATCCAGCACGACGAACCCACCCAGCACAGACGTCTCTTTCCCAGACTCTGGCTTCCAGTCAACAAGTGATCAGCTGGCAGCGCAGGAGGACAGCTTCCTGAGCAGCGGGACAGCAGACTCTCTGAAGACGGTGCGAGCATTGAGTCCTGTTCGTAGCGACTTTGCTGCTGCTAGCGATGGCGTGGACAGCGCAGACTGCAGCCTGCTGGAGCAGTACCTCTCCTCTGTACAGCAGAGGGAGGAGGAGGCTGAGGAGGTGATCAGCGATAGAACACAAACGCCACAGCCCTCCTCGCCAGTATCACCCAGCAAAACGGCACAGTCCAACTCCCCCCCGCAGAAGGTGGCAGACAACCAAAAAGAAAGAATGGAGGAAACCACACCTGGCCCTGTCTGAGAGTTTACACGTGATAGACCCATGTACAGAACTACTGAGTGTGTACGGCACTGACCATAGGAGTGAGATGCACTGCTCCCTCTAGAGCGTCTAGGCATGATTACTGATTTCAAATTACAGTGCACTTAGTTTCCTTTGTTTATCAAGACTGAACTCATGACAGGCTTGAAAACACCTTACTGTGAATGTAACTCACTTTTTTATACTTCACTCTTTTAATCTGTTTTGTTATTTAATGGAAACTTTCCTCTCTGTGTAAAGACAATGATTGTGATGTAGCTTCAGAAGGTATTAGTCACTCGAAAGCAATTATTTTATATTAAATACAGCGAGTAGGTTGCTACCTCTACTGAAGACATGGTATAACCTATTCTCTTTATCAATATCCAGTAATACATTAAGCACATGGAAATAAACTACAGTTAATCAGTTAGGAGTTGATATGTTAATCGTAGTGCACAAACCACAGATATACACTTTACATGGAACAACAAGCATACTATCTACTGTGTTATCACATACAGTGTTAATATAGTGGAACTGTTTTTATCAACTTTAGATAACCTGAAAATGTTGTAGCATCTTTATCTTCGTAAAAACTGCTAATAAATCAGCAATTATTGTTTTCCAATGATTGTTACTTGTATTCATATTATGCTGAATATTGTAGGAAACATGGCTACAGCTAACAGTTGTTCTGATTATCAAGTCATTTCATTATTTCACAGATTGTCACAGAATTCTTTAACAAACAAGTGATGTCTTAATTAGGCTTACTAGCAGTGGACACACCTGTTTTCTATATCAGTAAGGAGAGTGAGCAATGCTATCCATCTATCATTTAGGATACTGATTACGCCTGTGCCTTTCATCCTATAGACGTCAAACTGCCTCATGTAAAAAAGGTATATCGCTCAAAATATTAGATTAGAGTCGCTTATTAATGGACAAATATACCATTTTCACAGCAGCCATTTTGACTTGAAATAATAAACACGGGTGTTAAATATGACTCTAATTAAGGTTCATTTCCATTTAGTGTAGCAGAGCCTTTTACAGTGAGCCACTCCACTGACTCTGGACGGACCCCTCATTAGTACCACTGGTTACCTCACTGTTTAATGCTCTCATACTGAAACATTAATAACTGAATGGTTGTAACTGTTCTCCATGTCCGTTAGCTGCATTACACCGTGGCTCCAGGCTGTTAATGCCCCCTTTCATGCGGTTAACTTTTAAATTATTGACCACCAGAGGACGCAGTAAGACTCATTCGCCCATACACCCTCCTCCCCCAGTACCACCCTCACCCCCGGTACTATTTTCCTCCCATCATGATTACCGGGAGGTCTGTTTTATCTACAAACCGTCTCTGGTGTGCATCCCCACCGTCCGCTGCTGCCTCCTTCTCCCCGGCCAACCGCCACCCTCCTCCGGCTGTCTAACGGTCCGACATGCTAATGTGTCGTCGTAATGTGTAAGTAGAGTAGCATATAGCTAAAACGCCTGCCATCACCGATGTCACCGTTAGCCAACAGGGCTGCGCTTGTTTGAATTATATCAGTAAATGTGTTTCCACCATTTTTATTGAACATTATCATCCGTCCGTTGCTTTGTTGCTCGCTCTTGCGTCATTGCAGCCGGTCATATGATAGAAGCAGCGGACCGTTAGAGAACAAGAACCTGACCGTTATGTTTAACGTCTTAAGATGGAAGATTCTACTGAACCGTTAGAATGTTTACAGTCAGCACCGCCATTGTTAGGAGGAACTTGAAAACGCAGCGGGGTCTGGAGTCTATACATGCCCCAACCCCCCCTTAGTTAACTACTGGCTGCCTATGGTATATGTTTCTTGATCCTGTAGACACTCAACAACAGAGCTGTAACTTCAGACTACACCCAGTACTCACAAACAGGTCTGTCCGAGGGCATTTATTAGTTTCTGACTCTGGGAAAGTGGAGAAATTAATACAATCACCTGTTCTACACCTGTTGTGAACAATGGATGCCTTTATAACCCTGAATAGAGCCAGTTTTCTGTTTGTTCATCCTTCTCGTTCACAGCGTTCATTCATCTGCATCAGGCGCTGAGGGTGAAATGATGCCATCATCACCGTGGTGACAGCACAGAGTCAAACAGGGCCTGATCATGGGAGACAGAAGGAGGTCACCATGTGCCGAAATCTCTCCAAATATGCCCTCGTCTTCATCGTCCTAGCCCTGTCTGGTCTCATCTTCCTGCTGCGCAACATCCACACTGTGGAGGTGAGGAGAGAAGTGGGTTACACAGAGGTTTTAATTGGTGTGTAGGGTAACTGATCCCCGTGTGTGTTTTTATCTGGCAGTCATGTGTTCGTGGTCACATCTCCTGCAGCACATGATTAACCCCTCCTCCCTTTCTCTTCAGAACTGGAACTGCCACACTATTTCAGCCCTCTACCAGCTCCAGAGCAGGATCCAGTCGTCCTTCATCCAAGTGAATCTGCCTACTTTTTATCACAACCGCACCTTCTGCGCCCATCTGGGCCAGAAACCCTCCCCTGAAGATGAGCTGGAAGAGCGCTACCTGTTGGACTCTATCTCCTGGCCCGGGCCTCCGCCTCGCTCCACACCAACCACCCTGCGCCAGACAAGTGACCCCATTCACAGCCTGTTCGCCATCCTTCCCACTAACGAAGGAAGAGAATGGCATGTGGGCGACCAGCTGGAGGCCCTCGTCCAAATGCATGACTTTCAGGGTCGTCCCAAGCGCTACGGTGGGGATTTCCTTTTGGCCCGACTGCACTCCCCCGAACTTGGAGCGGGTGTAGCAGGTAAGGTTCTGGACCACAGAAATGGATTTTACTCCGCTCTGTTCCCGCTCCTTTGGGTCGGGTCTGCACAGATTGAGGTTACTCTGGTGCACTCAAGTGAAGCCATCGCCGTGCTGCGACGGCTGAGGGAAGAACGGCCTGACCGCGTGTTTTTTAAGAGCCTGTTTCGCTTGGGCTTCCTGTCTGAAACTACTGTGTGCAACATGTGCCTGCCCCCTGATCAGCAGCCCCTGTGCAACTACACAGACCCATACACAGGAGAACCCTGGTACTGCTACAAGCCTAAGGTGCTCAGCTGCGACACCAGAATCAACCACGCCAAAGGAGGCTATCTGAAACACCTCATCACCAACAAAGAAGCATTGCTCTTCCAGAGGTTTGTACTCAAGTAGGATGAAGGAAATATATCTTGATATTATATATAGACTAAAACCAACAATACATTCATTTGACTAACAAGTTCAGCCAAACTGATATAGATTGTTCCTCTGTACTGTAGTTATACTCCAGTGTTATAAACTGAACTATAAACACAGAAAGGAGCCACAGTGTAGCACTGGGTAACATTTATTCTGTATTATTATGAACATGGACACTACGGTTTACTGCAATCCATCCAACAGTGGTTGAGATGTTTCACTCAGAACCACAAATGTGAACCTCGTGTGGGCACTCGAGGAGAAATCAAAGTCATTAGGATGCCTCCTGTAGAGATCATGCATGTTTCAGCAATCTGTTTACTTGTTGTAAATATTGTTGTAATATTTCAGTTACTGACTGACTGACCCAACCTAGAGCCATACTGCTAGAATTACTGTGGTTCATTTTGAGTCAATCACACTGTCCCAAATTAATTAAACCGTGACCTGTTTTTAATGATTTACGTGCTCAGTAGGAGCTGCATGGATTGGCTGGGGTTAGCTGCTGACAGTATCATCACCAGTTTTAACCCGATCAACTCTGTTTCTTTGATCTCAGCGGTGTAAACATAAAAGTTCGCATTCATGCTTCAGGCCCCGACAGGATCAACGTGCTGCCTCCCAGGAAAGGTACAGTATACCTGCAGAGTTTCAGTTTGTGCGTGGTGTCGCACTATGTGTGCATGCTGTGATTCATTCCATTTAATTAACTTTGTCTGCAACATTTCTCGCTTTGTATCAGATAAAGTAGAGGTAGAAAGCAGCAGTATAAAACCAGAACCTATTAAGCTAGAACCATCTGGATATTACTACGAGGACTCATGGAGGCCATTAAGTGGCGTTACAATGCGCCAGTTCAATGAATCATCTGCCATCACTCAGTGTTTGAAGAACAAGGTGATCAACATGTACGGAGACTCTACCGTCAGGCAGTGGTTTGAGTACCTCATTGCTTTTGTACCAGGTGAGTGCGTCTCTGCGTCTCCTCTTTTATTTTTTAAATGTCGCCTTGTGTATCTCTCCCACCGTAACCTCCATTTATTCCACCTCCCCCAGGATTAAAAGAGTTCAACCTGCACAGTCCTAAAAACGTCGGGCCTTTCATGGCGGTGGACAGCACTCACAATATTCTGGTGAAGTACCGCTGCCATGGCCCGCCCATCCGCTTCTCCACCGTCATGTCCAGCGAGTTGCGGTACATTTCAAACGAGCTGGACGGCCTCTCCGGGGGTCCCAACACCGTCGTGGTCCTCAGCATTTGGGCCCATTTCAGCACCTTTCCCATGGAGGTGTACATTCGGCGGCTCCGTCACATCAGGCGGGCGCTGGTGCGACTTCTGGACCGAGCACCAGGGACCATTGTTGTGATCCGTTCGGCCAACCTCCAAGCCCTGGACCAGGAGGTGAGCCTGTACAACAGCGACTGGTACTCCCTGCAGCTGGACGAGGTGCTCAGGGCCATGTTCAAGGGCCTCAACGTCCTGCTGGTGGACGCCTGGCAGATGAGTTTAGCGCACCACTTTCCTCACGCCCTGCATCCACCTCCAGCCATCGTCAAGAACATGATAGATATGCTTTTGTCGTACGTTTGCCCAGAGAAGAAAAGGAGCCAGCGGATATAGAGGGACAGTGCTGTTGTGGAAGTTTACTGTATGAATCCATTAATCAGTCAATCAAGTCCCAAACATGTTTTTTTTTTTTTTTTAAGAATTTAAGTGTTCTCCAAAGCTGTATACCCTTTAAATGCTGTCTTTACTGAGAGATTTGACTTCTAGTGCTGATCTCTGTTTACTTGCCTGTTATGTTTTAATTTTGAACAAAGCAAAATTTACTCTGAAAAATGCCAAAGACTTTGGCAAAGTGATTGTTGCTACCCATCTGTTTTTGTTACCAAAGTGTTTTGAGTGTGCCCATATCCGGTGTCAGTATTCTTTGTTAAGGTGGATTCGTGTTTAGGTTTGTTTGTCAGTTTTGCCAAAGCCGAAGACTCGACGAGTTCTCGTTTCTAACCCTCAGGCTGTTCAGTGTTACAATGTGTTCTTATGTTGACCACAGAATGACAAATGAAATACAGCTTTTCTGTTACTACAAACTACCACATAGTACGCAAACTACATTGTTTTTAAATCCTTATGTGTGCCCAATTTAGTTTATAGCTTTAAATGTTATTTCAGGTGTTGTAACAGACAAAAGGTAAATGGTAAAAGCAGCTGCATTTGTAGCACTCCTCTCATTCACACACACACACGCACACACCAATGACATGCAGCTTTCATGTCCTCAGACATCACTTTAAACCTGATTGTAACCTGGTTGTACTCGTTTTTTCTTTCGGGTCCCTCCACATTGTTTCACTTGACTTTTAGCCGGCGACTTCTCCGACTGACGGATCGGCCTCTCCGCCTTTCAGACTCCAACTTTCACACAGTTTTGGTGAAACGTGTGTGTGTGTGTTGATTTGATGCTCGACCTTTGCGTACATTTCTAACAGTAGCTCTTTTGTATAAACCTTTGTATTGCTAAAATAATTTTCTTCTTATGTTGAATTTTAATTCTAGATGATTTATATTGACATTTGAGAATTAATTTAACATGATCAAATACTGTTGTCACATGTCCATCATAGGAAGAGCGTTGAAGTAATCAGGTCTGTGTGATACAAAGAGAAAATGTGCCTATATTTCTGTCTAACTCTGTTTGTCCCTGGCAATGATCAGAGGCTGACTGAAGAGACTTAGTCATTGCTTATAAGAGCTGCTGTCATATTTGCCAGTATTTGCTATTGTCAAATGTGTGCTTTTCTAGCTGTAACAATGAGCATGACTGTAGAAGCAATTGTCAGTAGTACTCGAGTAGTAAAAGGAGGTTTGTGATGGCGCAAGGTGACGTATCTATAACATATTTACATCACTAAATGGGGCGCAGATCATTGTCAGTATTTAATCATTTTATCATGCCGTTCCCTGATCTTAAAGCCTTCGGTCCAGTTCAATTAACTAAACTAAAGAGTCATTGATCAGTCTCGTGTGTTGAGTTAAAAGACATGCTTTCCACCGTATCTCTCCTTCCTACATGGTCAAGTTAAAAGAGGTTTCAGACGGCTATATGATGAGTCAGACTGATCTGAATAAGCTCAAAGACGCTAGCATAGAAAGATGCAACTATTGTATCTTTTTATCTGACTTTACACACTAACATACCTCTGTTGGAGATGTTTTCTTATTTACTGTCAATGTAATTGTTATCAAGGTAATGGGCAAATACAGGACATCATTGTGATGCTTTGTAGTTTGAAAATAAAGGCAATCAAACAAATGAAGGTATGATATCACCTGTAAGTTTAAAGGTGCACAGTTTACCAACACGCAGCCTTCAAGTTCATATTTCACATTGATTGTATGGTATCATGTTGCTGAGTAATATGGAAATATTTTGCTTAGAGAACCACAACATCTGTTGTGGTTGATAAGCTTGCATCAGTGGTAGATATTTACAGTTTAATGTTTCAAGTGCAGCAGATTTCAGAGAATTTAAAAATGGTTGTTGGTCTTAAAGCCACAGATTTGATATTAAATAAAGTGCACAATGGCTGCATTTTATGTGTGTGCTTTCTTTCTGGGAAAGTATAGAAAGAGGGATGGAAATGCACTGGATATAACGGTGGGTCAGAACATCTAAATGTGCAGTGAGAGGGATTTCACCACTCACTACATTTAACTTCATTACATCAGTGGCTGTTCAGTGAGCTGTCTGCACAATAATGTTCAAACATGGCAAAATGCCATTAAATGTTTGGTAAATGAAAGACAAATATTATTGCATGAATTCTTTGAGTATTAGTAGCTGTCCAAAGCTTTCGGTGCTGTCAGTGTCATGAAGAGAGCAACATTTCTACTTAAAACTGACTAAAAACATGTATGAAAACTCATTTCACCTATATAATTATATCTCATTCCCTGACTGTGGGTATTTATAAGCTGCTGTAACAGCCTTCACTCTTGGCTTTCCACCAGCGTTTAGGACCCGTCTGCAGGGATTTGCTTGTATTCAGCCACAAAGGCCTCGAGTGACGTTGAGCACTGATGCTGGGCGATAAGAGCCTGGCTCACAACTTCCAATTCCTCCTTAAGATGAAAAGGCCCAACAGCAGTACACTGTAGCTTTAAGATTTCCCTTTATTGCAATAAAGAGGCCAAACCCTGACACACATCCTCAGGACTAAAGTACAGCAGTTAACTGAACGTCACTACAAAGGTTCACTGAGTAGGAATCATTTTTACTACTCTGATTTTACTAGTTTGTGACTTAACACTGATTTAAAATATAATCCAAGAGTTTAGGAGCAAGAAGAGGGAAACTGAAATCCCAACACACCCATTCTTGCAGCTGCATCTTTGCTTTGTTCTTCTTCCTGTCAGACCGTGTGTATGAAAAAGAGACTGACTCATACATTCAGGCCATGATTTACACATTTTAAATCCCCTCTCTTTCCCCCTATCCTGCACTATCAAATAATGGCCAAATAGGGGATAAAAAATGAGCAGCTATCAAAAAATAATTGCAGATGTCATATTTTAATATTTTAAGCAGCCGGACCAGACTCTGTTTCTCCATCTACTCTGAAGCACTGTGCTGATCAGCTGTCTCCGGTGTTCACAGACATCTTCAACACCTCACTGGAGACATGTGCCAGCCTGCTTCAAAGCCTCCACCATTATCCCCAAAGAACCAAAGACCCCAGGACTCAGTGACTACAGACCGGTCGCTCACCTCTGTGGTCATGAAGTCTTTTTATTGCCGTTTTTGTTTTTTTATAAATTGATATTGACAGCTGAAGATAGACAGGAAAGGGGGGTAGAGAGAGGGGATGACACACAGCAAAGGGCCGCAGGTCGCATTCGAACCCACTCGGTACATGGTCGCCAGCTCTACCAGGGGAGCTAATGCTCATGAAGTCTTTTGAGCTGCTTTTGCTTTCCCACCTCAAAGCCATAACGGACCCACTCCTGGACCCCCTGCAGTTCACCTACAGAGCCAACAGGTCTGTAGACGATGCAGTTAACATGACCCTGCACTTCACCCTCCAGCATCTGGGCTCCCCAGTAGTATTGTTGAATTTTGCCCAGTTGTGGCCTGTTGAGGGGCAATAAATATCAAAAGTTCCAAAACATCTATTGTGTTATTTGTATCGATTCACTATATAAACATAATATCTACATACATGGCATTTGATTGGAGGCTAGTCTCACTTTGTCCCACAGCAACATTAAAATAGTTTAGATATGTGTACATTGTTTCTGTTAATAATGTATTAAGTGTCCATTTCATTATAATATTCAGATTTATCATAAATAATTGAACATGCACATATATTTTAAGTTCCATTAAAGAGGGCTGGAGGTGGGGTCACATTTGAGCATTTAAAAATGTACTTGAAAGTAACGCAATAGTTACTTTCTGAAGTAACTAGTTACTTTTATAATTTGTAACTGAGTAACTAATTTAGTTACTTTTTGGAAGAAGTAACTAGTAACTGTAACTAATTACTTTTTAAAAGTAACTTGCCCAACACTGGAGGCAACACACACTGCGAGCTAACTATCAGGCTGGTATTTGGAGAAGATGTTTAGAAAAGGACCCACAAGTGCCAAGCCCTGTTGGCAGAGGATGGAAGATGGAGACAGAGGAGGAAGGTGAACAGTTGGTGCTGCACTGGATGGAAGGCCGGCCAGCACCTGAAGCTCTCCTGGATCTACTCGCCTGCAACTGCACAAAAAAATGTTCACTCGATGTATGTGTCTTACAAATGGCCTCAGGTGCACAGACGTGTAAACTGACAAAGTGTGAAAACCAGGCGACCTGTGTAGAAAGTTCAGATTAAGACGAGGACGACATGGAGAATGATGATGATAAGATAATAAAATAATGGATATCAACATACAAACCAGTCTTTGATTAAATATATTCACTTTACAATCTGTTTCTTTATTGACTTTTACAACTAATAGGGCTCCATCCTATTTGTCCATTCTATTTGCTCTATTCTATTTTGAAGACTTGTGCTAGCTGCACAAGTCTAATTTAAGGCTCTCACAAATAAATAGTATGGGTATATTATACATTTTCTGAATCATCAGAGTGCCTTGAGTATTGAAGTTGTTGAGTTTTGTGTCCCTGATGTTCCTTCATGCCCCAGGGATAAAAGAAAGCATACAGTTTAGGCGGAAATTGTGAGAAAATGTGTGTTATTTCTGGTTTAAAGAAGTCATGTGACCTCTGTATTTGTCAGACAGATTCAGTACTGGGCTTAAATGAATTTCCAACAATACCACGCACCATATTATAGAATATTGACAATATCCCTACCATGAGCCTAAACCAGATATATACCAGATTACAAAAACGGAATTTATCTTAGGGGGTTAGTAACTTCATGAGCTGAAAAAAGTGATTTCGCTATCACCCCTGCACTACTATCGTGATTTTTCTAGTACTAGGGCTGTATACCTTGCCAAAAATCACTATGAGACTTTGTCCCCCCAGATGATACCGATGGCCCAAATTTGGGGCCCTGGCTCATGGACGACAGGAACCTTTGCCAGGATCCTGTTTGTGGACTTCAGCTCTGCTTTCAACACCATCATCCCAGCTCTGCTACAGGACAAGCTGCAGGTGGATCACAGACTTCCTGTCTGACAGGAAATAACAAGTGAAGCTGGGGAAAAATATCTCTGACTCCCAGACCATCAGCACCGGATCCCCCCCAAGGCTGCGTTCTTTCTCCTCTGCTCTTCTCCCTGTACACCACCAGCTGCACCTCCAGTCAGCAGTCCGTCAGGCTCCTGAAGTTCACGGATGACACCTCCCTCATTGGGCTCATCTCATCTCTGAGTCCGCCTACAGATGGGAGATTGACTATCTGGTGACCTTTAGGAGGAACCCAGCCCCACCCAACCCCATCATCCTGTGTGACTCCCCAGTTGACTCTGTGGAGTCCTTCCGCTTCCTGGGTACCACCATCACCCAGGACCTCAAGTGGGAGCTGAATATCACCCCAGTCTCCCACCCCAGACACAGACTCTTTGAAACACTTCCCTCTGGCAGGAGACTGCAGTCCATCATTTCTTCCGTCTGCAGCTGGCCTCATTAACAAGGCCCGGAACCCCCACTGACACTGACTCTTAAACCCACCCTGTATACATACGTTACATTAATACACTGCCATTGGTTTTTCTATCTTGCACATTGTAAATATCATTCTTGTTCAGCTTTAGATCTTTCTATCTTTATTTACAGTATATTTAAAGAGTACTTGTTTTTTATGTGATTCTCACACACCAATGCACCAAGGCAAATTCCTCGTATGTATAAAATCTTACTTGACAATAAACCTGATTCTGATTTTCTTAACAATTTTATTCCAAAAGTTCCATCATGTTCCCTTTGAAAACCTCAAGCATATCTCTCAGCACTAAAGCAGAGCATCAGTAACTTTGGCAAAAATACAACAACAGGCAGAGCTCTGTAGAAAACTAAAGGAAAACACACCCATTGTATACAAAAAAACTTCCTGATGGTGAAACTCAATCCCCCAACAATCCCTCCTCTGAACACATTCAAAGACAACAGTAGTGTCTCCCATCAGGATTGACTGAGTCTCACAGGGAAGCAGACATACAGGAAATTCTGGAGTGTTTTCAGTCCTGTGTACAGGTTAAACCATGTGCAGACGGACAGGAGTGGAAAATATGAAGAAGCAGCTACAGGGATGAGCTAAGTGTGGCTTCTACGACAGCTCTGATACCCAGCTCACAAATCTAGAGGTTGTAACTCTTCAAATGGAGCAGTGATGTCCTGAGGTCAAACAGAAAGAGGCACTGAGAGTTTCTGTTCATTTTTTTCATTCTTTTTTTTAAGCTTCAAAATGAGTCCTCTGTTTATTCGTGTCAAGACAAGATAAAGCATTGTGCGTTACTGTGAGCCGCTGCTTTGTTTTGAATGCACTGGCTATGATTCATCTCTCAGAAACTTCAGCTTTTGGATCACTGCGAAAATCCAGTGGAAGGAGTGTAGTTTAAATTCTAGAGGTCGTGCTTATGATTTCTGATATGATGCTGTCATGCAGCTATAAAATATTCTACTCAAGTCGGACCATCAATCAGGTACAGATTATTGATACAACGTACACTGACAAAACTTTTAAAAAGTACAGCACTGTGAGAGGATAAAGAATTGTACTTAACACTCATAGAGACTCATAGAGAATGTTTGTTTTGACATCTAAATCATAATGGCCACTGTCCATTTGAAAGGGGAGCAGAGACTTACTAACATTTATAAAGAACAAAAGAAATTAACAAACTAAAAAGGTCATTGGCAACATTTTGCAGAACTTGTACGTGACACCACGGCAGCATATTAAGTTTAGAGAGAGAGACGGTCAGGATCACACGTCCTGGACGTTCATGGCCTCCTGTGGCCAGCTGTATGTGTCCAGAGTGAAGGAGTCGTAATCAGGACTGTAGATGTGAGACAGCACAAACGCCTCCTTGTCTTTAGGCTCGGGGTACAGGGAAGCAGTGTTGTGTTTGTATGCATAGTTGACAATCTGGCAGAGAAGGAAACAGAAGGAAAAGTGGTAAAGAATACAGTCACATACAGTCGGTTCAAACTTCTATTTTTAAAAGGCCCTGAAAATGTATTTGTTTACTATCTGAAGTTAAAACCGCCTTTGTTTATTTCACAGGAGGGATTTCTCAATTGGCTAGTTTAAAGTGGGCGGGGCACATGTAGGAAAAGCATCAATCAGGATTTAGCAACTACTGAACCAGAATCTGATGTCAATCAACTCTGATCAAAACACATCGACACGGTCCTGATGAAGGTTACCTGAGTTTATGAGCATGAAACTAACTCTTAATAATATATAATAATATCTAAAGATGTTTGGGGTTTTTTTTAGTCATGAATATTTAATGTTAGTTTGAGGATGAAGGTTTTCAGGGGCTTTAACAAAGTTTGAATTACAATGGTTTTATTTTCCTTATGGAGAGATTATCTAGAATCTTAAAGATCATATTTAATATATTTTAGTAGCCCACGTACACTTTAAGAGATATAATTAATAAGATTTTCTTGATCCAGCTAGAAATGCAAGTTTATCACAAATGATCATGCTACAATATAATAGGAGGTTACAGATTTCCTTGTGAGGAATGAGGGTGGACCAGTGGAAAGATAACCCACCTTCACTGCAATCTTGAAGGACACCTCTCTAATGGTGCTGAGGGGAGGATACAGTCTTCCCTCAGCCAGGTGCTCCTCTGTTACCATGTTAGCTATCGCCTGAGAGACAAAGACAGACAGACAAAATAAAACTGGTTTGACAGACTGAGAAAGAAAGGAAATGCAGCCCAGATGTGTGATACCTGAAGACAACCAATACCTCTGCTGTGGTGAGGAAGACATCATCAGATATGTGGCGCACTCCACAGGCTATGACACCCAAAGCAACTCCAGGGAAGACGTAGGCGTTGTTTCCCTGGCCGGGGTAGAAGGTTCGTCCATCAGCCAGTGTCACCTTGTTAAACGGACTTCCACTAGCAAAGATGCCCCGGCCCTGTTTACAGAGGGGAGGAGGAGAATATAAGTTATGTAAAAAGAAAAGTTAAAACACAAACTGTGAGTCATTTCTGCAAAGATAACAGAAAGGAATGTTTCTTTCTTGTTTGTTTGATTTCAAATAAACTGTAGAGGTTTTAGTTTTTACCACTAGAGGGCGGTGGAGCTACATTTCTGTGACTGCAGAGAGCAGTAATGCAAAACAGTAGTGGGGAGCCAACAGAGGGGCAGATTTACCCTCTGGTTACTCTGCACTATGACAAACAAAATGGTTTTGTGAATTTACTGGACAATAGCTATAGCCGATCATAAAAACAAGCCTCGAATTGTCTCATCAGTTGGCTATCATCAAGGCCTTGGGTTTCAATTTCCTGATGTGTCTGCATATAAAACTGGTGTGTAAACACTCCCCCCACTCTGGCCACATCTGCCAAATAAAAATATACAACAGCTGTATTTGTGGATCAGTTTCACATACACAGTTGGGGCAGTAGTGTGCCATGAAAGGCGGCAGTGTATCAATAAAAGTGGACGTTTGAGGCATTTTTGTTTGGTTTCAAGCAAACACACTATTGTATATTTGTGTGAGAATGTAAACAGCTGATTATTACCTCAGTGAGCTTGTAGCACTGCTCTGCTGTGCACTCCGCCTTGCTGGTAGGATTACTCAGGGCAAAGATGATTGGCCTCTCATTAAAGGAGGCCATGTCTTTGATAATCTTCTCGGTAAACGCTCCTGCTATAGCAGCCACTCCTTTGTGTTCAGGAAACAGAGCAGAGCGATAATTTACAATAGAAATTATTTCCATTTCACAAGCTATAAAGTGAACAATTAACAATTAACAATTAAAACCTCCAAAGCGTAGTTTTTTACTAAGCAAGAATGGATCCCTTTTCTACTTTTTCATTATTGTTAATAGATTTTAAAACACAGAAAATGTTAACTCAAAGCTATGATGTCATCGTATCACAGTGGTGCAACAGTTTTGATTACAAGTCTGAAATTATCTTCCACTTCATCATACATGCAATGTATGAATTTCGACCAATGAATACACTTCTCAAAGCTTTGTGAAACTCTGAGGCGTTAGATTAAATTAACCGATTGAATTAGTTGATTTACTGAGCAAAGCTGGAGGGGAAAGAATTCACCTTTAATAGGTTTCTCTGTTTTTCCACAACAGATCAGCAACTACTGTATCACAGATGGATGAAACAAGCAACGTGAGTTATGAAGGTCTTTTTATAAACACCTTTAAAAACCACAATGTCCTTTGAGGGATATTTCAGTATGTTTAGTGCAACAACGCCTCCAGGAAAACCCCACACGTGTCTCCCGACCCTGCAGGCGGACTCACCTATGATTGCGGTGGGTTTCATGGTATGTACCACCTCCTCCAGGGTCTTCAGGTGCGGGTGATCGTGAGCAAACTCCTCCTTCTCGTGGTTAAGATGGCTTCTTCCCTAAATTTGTGCAGAAAAGTCCCCCTCAAAAACTCCACATGGTGCTTTGTTACATACACTGGGGTCAATCTGTGAAGAGTGACACACACATTACCTTTACAATGAGACCTTTTGAGTCCACCATCCAGATTCTCTTGGCAGCTTCTTCTTTAGTTAGTCCCTCTTTGGCCATGGCCATTATAAGCAGGTGAGCAATACCCAGAGCAGCCTGCCAAAAAAAAGGATAATTCTCCGTCTGCACAACAGCCTCCTACCTCGGCTAGTTTTAAATGTGCCATCAGAGTTCTTACCTCTTAGGGATTAAGGAAGTTATTTTTATTTCAAAACAGAATAAAATCCTACAGAGCAAATCCTCTCACCTCGCCTGCCCCCTGGAAAACAAAGGTGTGGTCTGAGAGTTTGTTCTTGGTGATCTTCAGAGCAGCTAGGACCCCGGCAACGGCTACCGAGGCAGTGCCTGAAATAGGAAGAAATCACATGTGAGAACTGAAATCAGCAGGTTTAAACTGTATTTAGTACTTACGTAGCCGGTTTTCAATTGTTCGGCTTGGGATCTTTTAAAGTAAAGGGATGTCTACTTGTGACCACTCTTCACTGGTTGCATATCAGTTGTGACCAGTTCAACCAAAGAGTTCATTTGTTCATGAGTTATTTTCCTTGTTTTATTTGAAAACATTTTAGAGGCCTGAGGGCTGTACTACGAAGGGAGCTGTACCTATTCAGATAAAATCTCCGGGTTGTCAAACAACACTGCAATACTGGTGTTAAACGGTACAACGGCGGTGATTAAGACGTTAGCTAGTTGAGTCGGTGTCAACTTAATCTGAGGTTGTGCTGATCGCATAAAAGGGATGTGTTCAGCAGCTGGTTATATAAAGAACCCTCAAATCTGTCTTATGAGGGCCTCGACCCCCAGATCACATCTGAAACATCAGACACAGAACGAATGTCAGGTGCACACATAGTGCATTATAACAATACTGGTGATTTAAGAAGTTAAAATAATTTAGGAATATAAACATGCTAATTTATTGATCCTGTCAGTATTTGTGTTTAGAAATCTACAAGCGAATCTCTGCGGTGATCTGATGTCTTGCTGTGACTGAACTTCTTTAGTTCAGGGGTGAACGTCTCTGCAGCATTTAAGCATTAACCAAACTCCACTCTAAAGATACAAGCTCCTTGTAAAAATGTCATAACAGAATTAACTGTGTTAGTGTTTATGATCAGTCACAGGTTGCTGCTATTGTTGATGTTACTCCAAGGTTAAGGGTCACTTGTATCTGAGTGAGTAATTTATGGCTCTGGCCAAAGATGTGAAATAGGGTTCTGAGATAAATTCCTAAATATAGCATGTAAAAAAACTACAGTTATGGCCGATGGAGGCCAGGAGTCCTGTGAGCGTTTCAGTACCTTGGATGTCATCATTGAAGGTACAGTATCGATTCCTGTATTTGTTGAGGATGCGAAAGGCGTTGCTGTTGGCGAAATCCTCAAACTGTATCAGACAGTTCATCCCGTACCTGCAGGACGACAGAGCTGAACAGTCAGAACATCAGGTTCACTCACACGTTCATCTCCTCATCGGTGTTTTTACTCACTTGTCCGTCACCGCCTGCATGAACTCATCGATCAGATCATCGTACTCCTTTCCTCTGATTCTCTTGTGCTTCAGTCCGATGTACAGCGGGTCATCGAGCAGCGCCTGGACCAATAATCAATCAGTCAATCAACTTGCAATTGCCTCTCTGTTTCGGTTTTGGAACTGATAATCCGTGTGAATCGGTAAATGATTATCAAGTTGCATCAGCAATTCTCTAAATTCATCTGATATTTATTGAGTATCGACTGATAAGGGGCAGATATGAAGTGCTGCACCAGCTCCTAAAACCTTACTGCGGCTTTGTACACACCTGGTTGTCGGTGCCGACGTCCAGCAGCACGGGGAGACACTGCTGCGGCCGAACACCGCCACACGCCGTGTAGAGCGCCAGCTTCCCCACAGGAATGCCCATACCATAGCCCCCCAGGTCACCCAGGCCGAGGATGCGCTCCCCGTCCGTCACCACAATGGCCTACATGGAGAACACATACAGTATTAACGACATGTACGATACATTCATTTCTCAGGCATTAGTAGCTGTATGGGTGTTTGTGTGTGTGGAGGCACCTTGATGTCTTCTTCAGGCCAGGAGTTGAGCAAGGTGGCAATGTGGCCTCTATCATGGATGGTGATGAAGAGTCCTCTGTAAATAAGTAGGTTTCAGTTATAAGACAGCAGTATGGGTGGTAGTAGTTTCCTCCTGCAGTAGTACTACTAATACTAATGGGGGAATGATCACGACCACGCAGGCAGACGTCAGTCTAACTGTGACTTTGTAAACTAAAAAGGATTATTATTATTATTATTTTGTTTTTGAATTGTCCCTGTATCCCTCACACCTCTGTCCTCATTGTACCAACCTGTGGTTAGAAGGAGTCCATAGTGTGTAGCTGAGACACAGCCACTATGTAAACAAAAGGATATGGGTACACTTGACACTAATGTGAATTAGATAAATAATAATTCAATATGTTCTCTGTCTTTACAATCAAAAGGAAATTCAGATTAAATAAGAACAGTATTTTTTTGTTCTCTTGTGATGGATCAACTAACTCAAGCCTGTTGGAAACTGACTGAACTCTAACAGGAATGTCAGGTGTACATGAGTTGTTGTTACTGGGTAAAAACCCTGAAAAATGGTTGTTCATAAATTAAAGTTAGAGTAAATGAACCCTGCGCAGCTACAGCATAAATGTGATTAATCTCACCGTGGTCTTCTGAAGGCGAGTCCATACTGTTGGCAGGCCAGGCCGACAGTGGGAGTGTACACGATGGGCATGAACTCCTCGATGTCAGAGGTCAACAAGCGGTAGAACAACTTCTCGTTCCTGTCCTGCAGTGTCATCAGCAAGATGTACCTGAGAGAGAAAGAGACGTCAAAACCTGATATAGTATTGCCATGAAATGTAGTACAGACTTTCTTACCCGAATGATGAATTATATAATTAGAATTTTATTCATATTCAATATATTTTCATCAAGCGGCATCAACAAGTCAAAATTTAATTTGATCCAATGCTTTGGTTTATAACGACATTCCCATCAGCCTCAGTTGTGCTTGCAGACATGCTAACACGCTAAACTAAGATGATATATAGACTATATTTTTTCTTTCATTAGACAGCCTACAGACTGGACTGGAAATATGAGGAGAAAACAAGAGAGTATGAGATGGTGTGTGTTGCAGATACTTGGACGCCCCTTTGATGTGACAGTCAACACATGACAAAAACAATGGCCGCTGGTGCAGCAGCGACAGATGTGATGTGCTAAAGAACATTTGACCAAACAAGTGGGACAACCCCATCTGCAGCTGTATCAGGACAATGTTGAACAGCACTTGCTTTACTGTAAACATCTGAGTCTGTTCTCTCACTTGTCCAGAGGGTTGGTGCGCGTTTCATAGCTCTTCATGACACGCAGCACTTGAACATCCTGGGAGAGGAAGCAGGGGGGCAGCAGGCCGTGGATGCCCAGTTGTAAGCGCTCCTCCAGGGTGAATGCCATTCCCTGCAGGGTGGAAGAGGGGCAGTTATGCAACACTCTGATCCCTGAAAGAGTTTGCACAGGGTAAAGTCCACCAATGAAATAAGAAATCAGACAATCCAGACCACAGTGACTCATGTGTTAGTCATTACAGGATGGGGTTAGTTATGACTCATACCCGCGCCCAAATACAGTGGTCTCTTTGATCGTTTCTCCAAACTATGAATTAGTTGCCCTTTTTGTATGGAAACACTGGTAAACAAAAGGAGGCCACATTGAAATCCTACAACTGTTTAAATAACTGAGCAGTGAACAACTTGAGGCCATGCTTTTATTCTGGTAAGCAGTCCTTTGCCCCTCTGCCTTCTGGTTATGGTTAGTGCTGCTGCTCCTCTGTCTCGGCATTGGCCGGCTTCCCAAAGAGCGATTGGAGGGTAGTGTGAGGTTTAATCTATTTATTCTGTCCAATAGTGTGGGAGCCTGAACTCACTCCCCTGGCAGCTCGACTTCTCTTTCCTCGTCTCTGCTTTATCGCTCTCTCTGTTTCCTCTTGATTCTTGTGCGGCAGAGGAAACACTGACCTACATGGGGAACAAACCGGCCTTCTAGGGTCAGTTTGATTTTACCGTGGGTCTGTGAAGTTTTCTGAACACACCCCTTGTCCTGGTAAAACATTCCTGTGGGAGTCGAGGGTGAAATGTGAGAGTGGATTTGAGGTCTGGTTGCCAATAGTACCGTCAGCTTCCAATATTTACAGTTGTTCCACAAGCGGCATGCTTTTCCATTGAAGAGTATTTCGATGCTGACAGCTGAACAACACTGTACTGTATAGCCAGAGGTCACTAAAAGGAGATACTTTAACACACTAATGCCATCAAGAGAATGTAGATTAAAACCAGACGAGGGGAGAGAGAATGTTATTGTGCAGGGCAAACTTTAAAAAACTAATCTAACATCTTTTTAAATGCAAATGCTGATAACAAATGTGAGTGTGTGACTGTGAACAGGGACAAAGAGAAAAGTCACAGATTAACAGAGTTAATAGTGAGCGAGTAGGTAAAGAGGCACTAATGTAAACCCATTAAGCTGACACTCCTGACCAGTGACTGTAATTAAGCTAGCCTACATGCTATCTGTCAGCACACAGGCAGACAAGAATGAAACTAAGTGTGAGAGGTATAAACGGCTGTAACATTTATCTTTGTAATGACACCAATCCAAACCTTATCAGAGAGAATAAGCATCATCAAAGAGAAGAAGATTAATTTATATGGTTATGAGCTGATTTTGTTTGACATTTGAGGGTTCAATGGAGTCAGTTTTGCAGGTTGGCAGAAAGAAAGAGGTCAGGGAATAGGGACAGAAATCTGTTCTTCCTCAATAAATACAGATAATACATCAGTGTCAACCAGTATTGCACCAAAGAATGGAGCAAGCACTTTCACTGGATAGTCTAAACGTAGTAGAACAATTAAGTTTAAAAACGTAATTAATTAATTGTTTGGTTGAATAAAATGTTCAAATACACCACCGACAAGAACTTTTACTTTTTTATAAAAAGAGATTTTTTTTTTTTTTATCTAAGTAGGACCTAACTTGCTGACTGTTTCCACTGAAGTCCGCCTGTAACTGCTGACTGGGCAGAGGAAGGAGCTGTGACTGACCTCCTATCAACCTAAATCAAAGCAATAAACTCAGTTTAAGTGTCAGTATCTGTCCTGCTGCCCACATACTGTAAAACTAGCAAGTCCATGTTTACAGTGAATCTGGGGAAATAAATACAGTAAAACCACCACTGGGTCTCACTGTCAGTGCAACTGTAGTATGTTTGCAAACTGCATTTTGTTTTCTATCAAACTCAAATACAAATACAAGTAATTATTCTCTGCTTTTGCAGCGTCACACCGAAATTAATGTTTTGGGAAAAACAAACTATGAAATAGGATTATCTTAAAAAGCAAACTGGGGAGTCACTTCACATTAAGTCTATTATTCTTATGTTAAAGCTTCATTAGGACTTTTAAGCAGACAGAGGAAGAGTGGGACAGACACATTAGAGACTACTCATAGCTCCAGAGGTGGGGGTTTAACCATTCAGCTTTCTCAGATAGATAGGAGCTATGTCATTAATGTACCATGTGGTACTTAGATGGTATTCTCTGTTTCCACCATCATACAACATGGTATGCGGGGCGTCATGTTATCTGTAGACAACGTCATTTGAACACAGCACAGGCCCCCCAACGCAGAGAAAATGTTGCTTTAAGACACATTTCATATTGATGTAAAAACAAGAATGTTGAGTCTTATATTTGTTCAAGGATGCATTAATTAGTCTTAACCTATGGTAATGACATAATTAGTATTACTCTGTTAAAGCTCCTAGTGTTTTTATATATAATAGATTTATATATAGAGCACTACATTACCATCAGGTCTGTGGCAGTCTCCAGTCTTAAATACCTCTGTACATGTAGTATGTGGTCAAAACTACAGACTCATGTATGTTTAACATGCATAACATTACCCACACAATCCTCCACCAGTGTTATACTCAAGAAAGCTACTTTAAGAATATAAGGAAAATGTAGCAGAGCAGCATAGATGCTGATGGTAAATGGTAAATGGACCTGCACTTGTGTAGCCTTTCTAGTCTTCCGACCACTCAAACCACGTTTACACTACGTGTACACACATTCACACATTCACCCTTTCACATACATTCACTCAGTGATGGCAAAGTGCATCGAACAGAAACTAACATTCATACACATTCACACACCGATGCATGGCATCGGGAGAAATTTGGGGTTCAGTATCTTGCTCAAGGATGCTTCGACATGTGGCACTATCAATAACTGTGATGACATGTGCCACACATCATCTGTGAAGTCATTTATAGTACACATGTGAGGACATGATGTCAAACAACATCAAATTAATCTGTTTTGATAATCAATCAATTAATTAATTATAAAAGTGTTTTTAAGCTAAAATAACAAGAATTTGCTGGTTGTAGCATTTAAAATGTAAATATGTTCATGTTTTCTTGGTCTTTCATGATAATAAATGTAATATCTTTGGATTATGGACACACTGGATACTTGTAGTGAAGATTTGTTACAATTTGCTGACATCTTACAGACCAAAAGATTATTGATTATTTCATCAATCAGTGAATAGTTAAAATTGTCGCTGCAGTTCTAAAATGCCAAATAAAAATATCTGCTGTGTTCATATGAATCATAATGTCTTCACATGTACATCACAGGTGAGCTCACATGCTCACCTTTACCTGAAGTAGAAAGAGTGGTCTCACCTTGTTGAGGTGTGGGTTTCTGGTGATGTCGTAGCCCCTCTTCTTGGTGCTGACGCTGCCCTTGCGGTTCGTCCCGGAGTGGCAGACCCGCACAGCCCGGAGAGAGGCCGTCAGTCCCCCGGCAGGGTGACCCGGGGACCCGGCGAGCACCCTCATCCCGCCCGCTGCCGTGCGCCTGCACAGAGACAGGGCGGCTCTTCCTGAGAGGGAGTTCATGCTGCCTGCAGACAACCAGACAGCAAAAACACAACACAAGTCACCTTCCAGAGCAAAAGGGAAACGACCTACAACCGGACATACCGAGAATAACAACCCAGTGTTAATGATACTCAGAGGGTCCTCCTGTAAACAAGCTGCTCAAACAGCAACCGTTAACGTTATCTTAACGGTAAACAACAGGTGATACAGCTCTGTGAATACATTATGACGTTAAATACATACATAAATATAATGATAGTTTATAAATGACACAGCCGATGTGTTCACTGTATTTATGTGAAACTGCTGCTGTGAGTCTCCGCACCAGCTCAGCTAGCTACTGTTAGCTGTGCGCTGCTTTTATGATAATTAGTGTTTTTCTTTATGGGACAATCTGCGCAGCTGCTAATGCTAACTAGCGGGTAGCTAATATTCAGTCAGCCTTACCGTAAAACAAAAAAGCGACGTGAAGCTGCCGGTGTGTTGTTTACCCTGTGCTCCTGTTAACGATGGCTGCTATCAGTGGATGTTGGGGAGGACCGACAGCTGATCATCCAGGATCCTTCAAACATTGACAGTTTCACTTCCCCCAGTCGGTCGGTCAGCCTCTCCGGAGCACCGCAGCCACCAATCAGACAGCAGCATGGCGGGTTCAGAGGAGGTCCGGGTCCCTCCTCCTCCTCCCTCCTCCTCCGGGTCCCTCCTCCTCCTCCCTCCTCCTCCTCCTCCCTCCTCCTCCTCCTGTGATTCAGTAAACACACAGGCTCCATCTTCAGCTTCAACATCTGCTCTCAAATCACAGTTCTCCTTTTGTTGAACGGATCTCATACTGTCACATAACTTGAAATTGTGCTGTTAATATTACTGCATTGGTAATACTATATATAATATTTATATTTAATGGCTTAATGTGGTTTAAATGGTTTCATAAAATCCACATCTGTACAAAAAAACCCAGAATAGCTGACGTTTTTAAACTCTTAGTCATGCACTGTCACAAACACCACTGAAGTCAAATCACACTGTACACTTCAGGTCAGATGAGCTCCCTCTGGTCCCCCCTGCTGGACACACCGGTGTCAGACAGACTGTAGTGACACTTGATTGTTGTGGTGCAGTAATTCCCGGTTCAACCTGTTTTTTAGCCTGGGGCAGATTGTAGCTGCTGGCCCTCCTGTTGCCTCCCAGATCTTATCAAGTACAGTGCATGCAGCACACCATGAAGGGCAGCTTCACTGTATTTCTGCACAGAGCCACAGGAATATTACAGAAATACTGAATACGAAATTAAACAATAAGCACCACAAACTACAAACAGCAAAATGACCATAAAGATCAAAACATATTTCTAAAAGGATTCCAACAAAAACTAAACATAATAACTTTTGTGAATGTAGATTTATAACAAGATTGTTGTTATTAGACTGCATTAGTTTTAGTTGGATATATTCTGTTAAACTGGCCACTGATATTGATCCTCCTACACTCCTATACTTTACCAAATATACAAAACAATCAAGCTCAGTCATTATTTTAATATACTATTAGCTTAATTTATGTACATGAAACATTTAAAATAAGTCAAACATGATTAATATATTGATTGATCTATATTGAGTACACCTTTCCCTATTGATCAAGGCCTTGTTCGTATCGTCCTATTTTATATCAGATTATTATTTAAAGTCTTGGATTTTATGGACTCACAGCTCGTAATACGTCACCTCATATTGTTTCAAATGGAAATTATAAACTAATTATGGTTTATAAACTACATTTGGACATTAGGCTCCTTTACAAGACAGTGCCACAAGTTACCCCTGGAAGTCTGTGGCCTCAGGACGGTGCCACTTTGCCCAGTTGTACAAATAGCGTCAGATCTTATATGTAATGTATAAGTACTAAAATTATTCACTTCACATTAGTTGTATCTAAAAAGGTTTATTTAAAAAGTACAAATTTAATCACAATACATCTCTACTCATGTTTGTAACAAAAACAAACATTAATGAAAATCACAATTCTATGTTGGTGAGTTCATCCAATAATAAAATCTTCTGTCGACTAACTCCGTCCATCTTCTAACACATGTATCATACTTTTTATTGCTCTTACTGTCTAACAGTGTCACTTCAGATAAAGATAAAAGATAAAAAAAACAGTTCAAAAAGTAAAAGAAATTATGCAAAAATAAGAAATTATTTAAAAAAACAACACTCATAACATGTTCACAATGATAAATCTAAATAACCCACAAAATATCTCAATATCCAACAATCTTCTTGTTAAACATTTACTTCATAAACATCAGTAAGGATTATTTTATCCATCACCAGAAGGAAATCACACACATACAAAGTACATCATTGAACACAAGCTCACACTCATTACATCGTCTAAATAACAAGAGGCTTTATAAAACTGCATGTGATCTGCAGTTTATAGACTCAACAGCTTTACTTCATATATAAAAATCATATTTCGTTACATTACAAATTACAAACAGTGCAAACAGAGTAAAGGTATACAGTACATTTTGTACATTTTAAGGACTCGCTATCAAACATCTTTGTACGCTGATTGAACAGATGAATGTTCCTACTGTCGGTCTTCATCGGCACCGTTCTGCAAACATTCAGGAAAAGGTGAAAAAAGATAGAAATGCTTCAGATGACTACGCTGGTGCTGCTACGGGAACTTCTATCCTAAGAGAGAAAAGTGACGGAGGTGAGGTTAAGTTAAAGAGGAAGATGTGACGATTCACAATATACCGAAGAACGGATCAAAAAGTGATGAAAGCAGTCAATAAGAGAGTAACGCTAGCAGCTCTGTGAAGCTCTACTTTAACATGCTCACAATGACAATGTTTAATGTTGACCATGTTTACTATTGTAGTTTAGCATGTTAACATTTTCTAATTAGCACTAAACACAAAGTACAGTTGAGGCTGATTAGTGACATTAAAATTTTGATGCAAGCAAACCAGCAAGCAACCATTTTGACATGAAATAATAGGGTAAACACAGGTGTTAACAATGATACGTATAAAGGTTTAACTCCATTTAGTGTAGCAGAGCCTTTCCAGTGAGCCAACAAGCTCAACAGCAGCACCCTGACTCTGTTTGACCTGAATGGAACGGAGTCTTAATTACTATCATTGGTATCAGCTGTGTTTACCCTACTATTTCATGTCAAAATGGCTGCTGTGAAAAAGGTCTATTCATCCTCCAATGATCATGAACCAAATTTCATATCAAACCATCAAATACTTTCACTAAAAACCAGAAAGATGAACGTCATGATGGCGCTAGAACAAAAGTCAGGGGATCATCAAAGTCAAAGCAATTCATCGACTTGGAACCATGAATGTTTCTACGACATGTTTTCATTTAACAATATTTTATTGCCTTTTAATTGACAGTGACAGCTGACGAGTGACAGGAAAGGGGGAGAGAGAGAGAGAGAGAGAGAGAGAGAGAGAGAGAGAGAGAGAGAGAGAGAGAGAGAGATGAAAGTGATGAAAGAAAGAAGTCAAGGCTAAACAAAAAAAGGACAGTGGCAAAAAGAGAGGGATTTTCATAAGACCATTGGTTGAGGGTGTGTGTCAGTATTTGTGTGAGGTCTTACAGAAAGGGGGTTGTAGTTCCTCCGGCCGTTACTGTGTTCAGTCTGGTTCTCTATGGAGAAGTAGCTGGGGGGCTTCTCTGGCCAATCCTTCCCTTTACCACTTTTTCTTCCCCTGCTGTCCTCTTCATCTGAGCTCCAGGATCCTTTGCGACGCTGAGGAGGTGAATAGCTCCTCTCTCTCCGAGCTGCTCTGCTGTGCAGCTCCTCCATCAGGTCGTCGCGGCTGTGAGTACGCCGCCTGGATCCAGCTCCGCTCCTCCTGGCCGAGCCTCCTCGCTCGTTCCTTGAACCCCTGTGTGACACTCTTCCTCGTCTGTTCTCCCAGTCGGAGTCATCGCTGTAATCCCGCAGGATCCCCCGTCTGGGTGGAGAGACGTCTCTATAGCCACGACTGTTGCGGGGGAGACCTCCTCCAGAGTGGTTTGCGCTCCCACTGGACTGGCTGGATAACCTCTGACCACCTCTGGGTCCATCTCCTGCTGCAGGCCCCCTGCGTGAGGAAAAACTGGGGACACGCTGGATAATAGGAGGCAGGGTTATCACCCTTCTCTCCACCCCTTTCACCCCCATCTCATCCAGGGCTGACAACATACTCGGTGGCCCGGGTGTGTAGGGCACTGCAGGAGGACCTGGCTGGAACTGAGGCTGTAATTGAGGCCTGTTTTGGACAGCGTAATGAGCCATTTGAGGCGCCGCCATATCCATCCCCCTCACTTGGTTCTCCAGGTAGTCCAACACCTGGCCGGTACCATGAGTGCTGCCCCGCATGCTGCCGTTTACATGGTGTGGATGAGGAGGGGGCTGCTGCTGTAGGGCCATGGGTGACAGCTGCATGGGAGCCATGGCAAAGTTTTGTTTGACCGGGTAGTCCGCGTAGGAGCCTGGAACAAGAGTTTAAAAAAAAAAAAAAAGATGTGAAAAACCTACAACTGACTTTTGGCCACTTGGGGGCAGCAGAAACAAACTGCAGAGACAAAGTCTTCAACATCTTCATCTTAAATATGTAGAACTTAAGCAAAAAAGCTTAATATGGTATTCACACATCCAGAAGAGAAGGAGAAACATTATCATTCATTTCAATTTATCTCCAATACTTTTACAGTTTGATTTACTGACTTAATTCCTTTTAACAGGATCTTTAATGTCCAACTGCCAAAATCCAGATGGATTCAAAAAGGAGCAGTGTTTATAAACTTATACCCTGAGTTTTGTCTCTCAGGCTACACACTTACTAATGTAGATTATGGGGGCCATATGATATGATAAATTAAACTTGACTAAAACTAAAAAACTAAAACTAAACTAAAACTACTAAACTACTAAAGTGGAAATTAAATATAAATAGTGCAAAAGGCTTGTGCGTTGTAGGTAGGAGTTTTAAACCAGTCTTTGTCTGCAGGGGTTGGAGGAACTGGGAGCTGTGGCGTTGTGGAGTCTGATGGCTCATGGTACAAACAAGCCTCCAAACCGCTTCGAGGCTCAGGGCTGGGTCAGTCTGTGGCTGAACGTGCTCCTGAGCTGCCTGAGCTCAGTGTAGAGAGGATGAGAGGGCTTGTCCATGATGGCTTTCAGCTTCCCTCTCATCCTCTTTTCAGTCACAGCCTCCACACTGTCCAGCTCCATCCCCACCACCGAGCTGGCCTTCCTCACCAGCTTGCTAAGCTTGTTGGCACCCCCATCCTAACAGGAAGATCTGCACACCACTTATGCTGAACCAGTGACTGTGACCTTATCTGTATGTTTTCTTTGTTACTTAATATTTTAATTAGCACTTAATATTATCCTTAATGTCAATCAATCAGTATTAAGACAGTAAAGGACAGTGCTTTTTTTTTTAAAGTAAAGATTCAAATATAGAAACATATGCCTATGAAACTAAATTTGAAGTATGGTTAATGCTTTAATAGCTTAATATGACCATTTTTATATTTTTCTTGGAATAAATATAAACTACAGAAAATATATATACAAACATATAGTTTCAGGTTATCTGTTTTATTTCATTGTGTCCTCCACTTGTTGATCCAAACCAAACATACGCCCTTGAGTCTGGGCGAGAGTGATGCAACCAAGCATTCAATAAAGCATCAAAGATAAGTCTTTTGTGCCACTCACCTGAATACAGTATGGGAACACCCTGGGAGGAGACATTGGAGCTAATGGGAGCGTAAATGGGTTGACCATTCACCCAAGGAGCCATCGCCTTCTGAGCGTCTCGCAGCATCCGGTGCTGCATCACAGCTGAAATCAGAGCAAAGATGGACTCAGAGGTTTGTGTGTATTCGGTATGAACAGATCCCTTCAGTTGAGGCATCGCAACAGGTAGCGCAGGAGACTAACTTGGATTGGGGCTGTAACATGTGATGTAGTTTATGGTTTCATAAAGAGTATCAACCTTTTTCCGGGCAGCAACATGTCTGTGGACAACACGGGCAACGAACGTAGCAGCAGCACTTCTGCGGGCAGCACTGACAGCAACAGATGCAGAAGAGCATGATGAGCAGGAGAGCACCGAGGATGATTAACAGGACTGTCAGCCAGTCTGAAACAAGGAAGAAGACACATCATTACTCATATTTCAAAACTTCAAAAAAGAAAGTCTTTTTGGGCTCTATGTGACCTTGTTGTACCACAACCTGAGGAGAGGAAACTTACGGTACACGATGAGTTTGACTTCACGATCTGAGTCCCCTGTCGTGTCACCAGCAGCATCAATGGTGCAGAAATAAACTCCGTTATCCCACCACATCACCTCAGTGATGACCAGGTCAGCCTCTGTTGAGGGGTAACATTACATTAGCATTACTTAAAAATAAGATCAGACAAATATTATTTAAGCAAAAAAAAGTTCAAGACAAAAGCATTTGAATATTTTGTTTTAGTTTATTTTCTTTGCTCTATATATACTGTGTGTTTGCTAGTGTCTCACTTCAGGCAATATAACTTCTCCAGTTATATAAAGTAAAGCACTGAAAATACTTTTTGTTAACATATCAGTACCTTCACACCTCCATCTTAACCAATTAGCAAAAGTATATGAACTTTACCTCATTTCTGTGTTAATATATGCAGCCTGTAAGACATCTCCAAATTAGATCACGAACCAGTGGAGTGAGTATGATTGTGAGTCATTATGATGGGATCAAACTCACTGTTTTGAATGGTAATTTTGCGTTCTCTGTAGTCTGCACCCAGGATGGGCTCATTAATGCCCCTCTTCTGGATCACAGTGCGGACTGTGCGCTGGCGGTCCGGGCAATCATTGGAGGGGTCCTGACCCAGCTGCAGAGCGGCCTGATAGCCTTCAGAAACAGAAGAAAATAGGATAAAAAGTGTTGAATTTATGAAATATTCTTTTTCTTCTTGATCAGTGTACCTCATACCACGTAAACCTTCATGACTGTGGCACTCTGACTAATTTTTCTTTGTGAATAATAACCAGCTTTTCAGTTTGCCAACATGCTGCCAGCAGGATAATGAAGCTTAAGTCACTGAATAATAATTTGAGAGCCATTAGCCAATAAAATATAAACCGCACTAACGTACCAGGACCAGGCTTAATGACGCTATTATAACATATTTTTAACATATTTTAATGTGATATTACAAAATACTGCTATATTAAGGCGAGGGTGCTGCTCTTTACCATGACAGGTGGTTATTATAATACAGTACAAATATTTTCTCTGTATTATTTAAGACAAAAATTTTGTCTTTCTGCTGTTTTCTTGCACTTTTTACTTTTACAAATAAACTTTTACAGTTTATGACTCCAAAAACTGCATTATTGATAAAACAAACAAATCCTAAAATCTCTCTTGCTGTTTAGAGTTTGTAAGTTAGATGCAAGCATGCATGCATTTAAGATACTCAAATGCATGTATTTCTTCCTCCTGCTTGTTTAAACCTTTTAGGGCTTTAAAATGTATCAATGTAAGGTGTCAACACAATAAACAATTGTACATGCTGTGAGCATTAGATTGGGACGTCTGTATCATGTCTGTGTGTGCTGGAAAATAGGAAATTAAAGTTCAGTTCAAATTCAGTTTTTGGAATGTAAAACATTAAAATCAGCAAGATCATTTCTATAATTTTACTAATATTTCTATATGGTCAACTGCAGTTTGTTTTTTTGGTGCATTGTGGTGTAACAAATGAAAAGCCAGTCTTTCTGGGACTATCTCTGTTTGAAAATGTACAATCAAATGTAAACATTGCTCAAAGCTGAAAGAATATGAAGAAGAAGGTCATGGGTTAAAACTGAATAAAGCTCCAGTTTTTTGACAGCTGAGCACATAAAGTTATCTCAGTGACTGTTCAACCACCCAAAAGGCCCTCAACTGTGAACTGCACCAGCTGTAATCAATCAACATCCCAGTACGCCATGCAAAACAACAACACAACTGCAGTATCATGTTATCACTTTATACCTATCAAATGTCAAAATACATCTGACTAAATTTCAAACTGTGAAAACTGTTTCACTTTTTATTGACATATTCTCAGAAATCATTGTTGTCTGAACCCACAGGAACCAAACAAATGTTGGTTTGTGTCGACTGACCGCACCTGACAATAACCTCGGTCAAACAGCCTGTTCCCAAAAGCTGCCTGCATTATGTTCTGTAGCAAAACATTTTTAAGTAAAAAAAACACAACCTGTCTCGTACAGTGTTACAGTGTAGTGAAAAGCTAAATCAGTTTTAACTAACGGCTGAGTGCCTGAACATAACCATAAAAAAAAGCACTAATCATACTTTCAGTTGCTTCAATCAGATATTGTATCACAAAAGCAGATATTATGGGGAAAACAGCTGAAATGAAGGTCTGTGAACATTTTGTGACGGTTATGTTCATTAAAACGTTTCCTTATTATGTTGATTTAAAAAATTACATCTCTGTTAAAGCATATTTGCAATTGCAAATTAGTGTTATAATACAGTGAGAACAATGTAAGAAAACCAAACATCCACTCACAAAGTCAATTAAACACAATAATTGTTATCAGTTATTCTTCTACTATGACAATATAAAGAAATCAGAGAAGAAGAAGTTGTTCACCATCTCTGTTTTTATGTACGCCACTATTCTTCCAGCACATGCTTTAGTTCAGCTACATTATTGCACATTAAAACCATGCTCTCCTTCCAGCTGCAGCCTCACCTGTGGAGTAGAACTCCAGCACTGGGTCTTTACAGAAGGACTTGTACCTCCAGGTGACCAGGACATCCTGAGGGTTGGCTGACGTTGAGTAGTCACAGCGCAGAATGACGGAGGCAAACAGAGTCGTCCTCCTCTCTGTCTCTGGAACAATCACCTGGATGGACAGCAGCTCTGATACAAACGGAAAGGATGAGGAAGAAATGAGATTGAAGATAAAATGTAAAACAGCAGCACGCATTGGCACATTATTCAAATTATAACTTTACTTATAACTTGACCAAAAAAACCTCTTCAGTGCAGTGTGTTTGCTCTTGGATGCTGGATTGATAAGAATCTGACCAGACTGGTTAACAGTTTTCTCCAGAAGTCTTTGAGAGTGCACTATATCATTAGAAGCAATAACAGCTGTCGGTCATGATCAGCGATGCAGAAAACAAGCTGATGACAGACAACCTCTGCTAACTGAGAACAGTATCAGTTCAGTTCATTTAGGGTCAAAGTTTCTCTTTGAATATGAAGTCCAAAACCCTGATTGTGATGTTTGTCAGTAACCGTCTGACAAGTGTTCACAGTACATTTATGTCCAAAAATAAAATGACAGCAGCTTAAAATTGTTTTGATTTATCTGCCAGTTATTCTCTTAAAAAACTGATGGTTTGATCCTTAAATGTCACAAAAGAGGAAACAATCATTAATTATTATTATTATTATTATTTTATCTTAACAGTCCCTGACAGAAGACGTTTGAACCAGTGAATTTTGGGGAGTTTTGCTTTTAAAGTGACCATTTGGGTTACAGTATTAATCTTCTGTTAAACAATTAATTGATTAATCAAATCATTACTCTCCAAGTCACATCCTAAAGTCCTGACATCATGATCAGATGTATATGTGTAGCCCAGCAGTGTGTATTTTAGTTAAGAAACAACAACCAAGTTTGTGATATGCGCGATAATTTAATGAAGGTCTATATTTATTTTACTTAATGATTTTATCTTTATTGATAGTTTGCTAATGTGGCTGTTATGGTATATTTTCCAAGTAATTGATTAATCGTTCATTCAACAAAATGCCAAGTACGCTACTCAAGATTACATAATCCAATTTTTATACTTATTTTAAGTTAAATTACAATGTAACGCAGCAAATCCAAGTACCAGAAATGTTTGTTTTTGCTTGATAATTGATTTTAATTATTAATTAATTTTCGACGAATCGTTTCAGCTCTAAACCAGATTATACTTGAAATAAAACCTGGGACCATATTCTATGAACCATATATGACCAATATGGCACTGTCACCAAATAATATTAGAAAACTGACCTGCAGGTTTTCTTACAAAAATACATAATTTTCCACACAAAAAAAATACTATTAAATTGTTTCCACGGCTTTAGAAGTGGATAAAAATACTTAAACAGTAAAATGTTACCCTTTTTCATTGTTCACAGACATTGTAAAACTAACTAACTCAGTATTCAGTGAGACAATTAGTCGATTAATTGATCTGTCTAATGCCAATTTGCAGGTTTCAGCCTCTCAAATATAAACATTTATTGCTTTTCTGGTCTGGATAGTATTTGGACTTATAACTGTAATTTTGAAAAGTTCACACAGAACCATAAATTATTAAATTAATCAAAGTATTGTGCAGATTAAGGTAGCAACTATTATTATGATTATCAATTATTCTATTTATTATTTTTCTGTCAACTGAATGAAAATTAACCTGCAACTCCTAAATGTGAACAAATCCTGATTTTCTTTGTATAAACATTAAAGTGAAAGTAAAATAAAGTGAGTCTTTGGGTTTTGGACAAAAAGAGACATTTAATGATATCAGTCTGTGCTCTTGGTTTATAAACCATATAGATCCTATAGGATATAAAACAGAAAGAAGCAGCTTTAATTGCTTCATAAACTAGTTCAAATTTCTTTCAGTTATACAAAATAATGTTTATTATTATTATTATAATTAACTTTCTGTTAGCTTTCCGTTTTCAACTGGTCGATTAATTGCCATTGCTAGTTAATAAAAATAATATTTACAGCACAACTCTGATGTCTTGTTTTCTACGGAGGTTTGATCTAATAACGAACTATAATGTTATATTGATTGATTTAATATTGTATTCTCCAGTTTCCACAGTTAGGTCGCTTTAATGTTAGAAAAAAAAACTACCTATAGCGTGAAGTCACGTGACAATAGTCGGCCTTGTCCTGTTTACACCTGTCGATAATTAACCTGTAGGCTACACATCCTCCTGGTAGTTTCGACTGTTTGCTTGATTGGATTCACTTTAAATTCCTGCTATAAACATAAAAACCAGATGACATTAGTATAAAGTACAAACATCAGGCAACAGAGTGTGTTTACTGTGAGGCCTTTAAAGCCTCACCTGTCGGCAGGTGAACCAGCAGCAGCGCCATCAGTATCATATTTCCCATCTCGTTGCTCTATATCCTTCCGCGGAAGCTTCAGTCTCTCTATCCTGTAGGAGATTCAAAATCCACCCAAAATCCGGAATATTCGTAGAGAAACGGGACGCGGCCGCTGCTCTGCATAGTAATCCCACTGCTCTCTTAAAACGACATGTTGGTCCGGACCTGTTGATCTTCTGAGGGGAAGAGACGAGTGTTTACAGCCGCGCTGAGGAGCAACTTTCCCACAGAGAGTCGGTGTTGTCGGTGTTGTCTGAGGCGGATCGTTTCCCCCCCCCTCCCTGCAGCTTCAGGTGACATCACTGACCCCGCCTCCTCTGACAGGTGCAACAAGGAAGAATAGCACGAGGGGCAAAATGTCCTAAAGAGAGCAACAGACGGGTGTTTCCTCCAGTTATCAATTCCTGCTTCATCTGTCATTTTATCAGATAACTTTCTAACTTAATATACACATGACCTTAAATTTAACTCCTATTATCACATTCATTTGTCATCTTCTGTACAGTTGGAGATAGATCTTATTAATATATCTGAAATGTAATTCTCAGCTGTATGGATTGTCATTGAAAAACACTTTATAATGCAAATAAATTACACATTACTTATAAACTCACAGTGTGAGTGAAATGAACTGGTGTCATATTAATTCATTTTGTCAAAATTCAATATGAGTCAAAAAAACATGTATGGCCTAAATGTGTTTGTGTACACACACACACACACACACACACACACATATATATATATGTATAGCCCAAGACCATAGTAAGGCTGATGCATACTGTGTATTGATAACTGTATAATCAAACAATCCATAGAAAGTGGGACAAGGATATCTTAGGGCTAAACACTGAGTTATTGTGAGAGAATTAATTGGACACAATTAAATATGTTGAACATACAAATTAGTAATTTCAGGACATTTAATAATTTCATAATTTTATATCCTTCCCAAGATCCATTTCTTTAGACTTTTTATTAGCAAAAATTAATTTATGAACTAGTACATGTTCCGTCCATTTGAATGCTGTTTACATGACAAATGAATACATTATTTATGTAAATGATAACATCCAGTCCATTAAGTCCACACTAGTGTTAAAAGAAACAGCATAATGTGAATAGATGGACTGAAGTAGACGCAGGTTAGCTCGTCGATTCATTTATTCGTTTATGACAAACAACCCGAGTCTAAAGTTCACTCTGAGGATGAGTCATGTTGGAGGAGTGTTGGAGCTCTTTGTGCGATGATGTTTGCATCTCTTATCCAGGACATGGACCCCAGCGGGCTTTACTGTTGACACAAAACAAGCCCGCCTGAGCTGAACTCAAGTGCTGCTCTCAGCTCACTGAAGTGTGCTTGAAATCCAGTGAAAAATGCTGCATAGATGGAAAGCTTTGCCATCGCATCTGTCTGGTTCCACTCTGAACCTCAAAACATGCCAGTTTTTAAATTCCTTCCTTGTCAGTATCTGGAGAGGACACACAGTACCTTTCATTTTCTCTATCTACTGAGTACAAAATATTTACTCTGCAATTTGTGGGCTGTGTTATAAAATGTTACCAAATGTTCTTTTGTTTTGTTTCTATCAACATTTTAGTCTCATTTTGCTCTAAATAAACAGCGGTAACGTGCAGGGGTGGGGCAAGAGTGGCAGGAGAAACACAAAACAACTACAAAGAGACACAAAACAACTACAAAAACATAAAACAACAACAAAAAGACACAAAACAACTACAAACACAAAACAACTACAAACACAAAACAGCTACAAAAACACACAAAACAACTACAAATAATTTAAAAATGATGACAAAGGGATGCAAAACAACTATAAAGAGACACAAAATATGTAGAAACATGTAATTCTTCTCCAAATATATTGAGGTTATGATGTTCCATTTACACAGTAAAATACTTTATATAAACATTTTAAAGGTGCACACTTGCTTTATATGATAAAGTGTGCTGATTTACATTGTCAATAAACCTCTAGTGTTTATTTAGTTGTGTGTATTTGATAAGCTACGATAAAAAACACAGGCTTCATCCAAGGTACGCACGCTTTATCACACGTATTATTAACACAATGACCACTTAAACATAAGATTTTGTGGCTGACAAAAGATATTTTATATCAAAACAAACCATTTCAAAACAATAAAAAAGCTAAATAAATGCAATCACAAAGACCAGTTTGTGTCATGTGTTTAGATCAAAATCACACTGAAATAAAACTTTATCCTCCCAAAAGAAGAAGATGATATACTGACTCTAAGGACTTAACATAAATTACACAATTACATCTACTGATCAAATTATCTATGTTGTTTAGATGACAAACACATCACAAAGCTTAAAAGGGTGCAGTCACATAATTCAAACATATCCTCAGAATATTGCTATATTAATCATTTACTGAGTGGAAGTATGAAGAAACACATCCACTGAGATGTCAGTGTCAGTAAGTGTTATTTAATTTGGCACACTTGAGTTAAATCAGGAAACGTCTCCATATAAACCTCCTTGGTCACACGCTGAATATTACCTGATAAAGACACAACATCAGAACATCAAAGCTGCACTAAATATTTTATTAGACCTTATATTCAGTGTGTGGACACATTTTTTTCCAAAGCACCTGCACTAATACTGGGATGTGCATAATGCTGTTTGTGGGTGAGTAATGTGCTGGAAACTTACTTTGACATGTTCTAAAATAATATTTGATCCCCTTAAATAAAGTACTGTGACACAGAGGTCTGCTCAGCAACATGATTAATACAGATGTTTTTATTAAGTTTGTGCAGATGGTGATGGTGATAAACTGCTTCTGTATAAATATCATGTGTCTTATTTCCTCCTCCATAGATCCATATTATTTATTTATTTATTTTTATAAACATTTTCTATTTCCAGCTTCTCATTTGTGATGTTTTGCTGCTTTTCTTTGTTTTATGTGAACTAAATATCTTTCAGTTTAAACTGTTGGTTGGACACTTGAAAATGGCTAATTCTCACTATTCTCTCACTTTTACAGACCAAATGATGAATTGATTGGTTGAGACAATACTCGCCAGATTAATTTATAATAAAAACAATCACAAACTGAAGTCCTAACTATGTGTATTCCTCCAGAGGATGAAAATACATTCATATAGGAGAGCAAAGACTTAAGAGTTTTCTTTATTTAAAAAGTATTCAAGCAGTGCAATTACAACAAATTCAAGGTACAGTACTTACATACAGTACAATATCAACAACAGACAAACACACAAATACAAAGTGAACCTGAGTCGCAGTGTACTGAGTGAGAAGTATAAAGTCTGTAGGAAAATATAAGACAGTGGCGTCCTGCTTAGTGTCACAAGACCTTTTGAAATTGGCAGATAATAATAACAATAATAAAAAAAACACCTTGGCACTGGTTTAATTCAATCCAGTCACTCAACTCATCAAACTCAACAAATAAAACTGATCCACACACCTCATACGTAACATCTTTAGACTACACATGCATAAATAACCCAGGCATAATTCACGCACATGAGGAAAAATGTCCTGTGTTAATGGAAACGAATGCACATAATGCTCCGTGCACATTCATTTCTCTTCCATCCGCTACTGCTGCTTTTGCAGGTGCAGTTATTTCAGTGAGATGAGTCAGACTTCGTGCTGCTGGTGGCAGAACGGTTAGCCTCTCCTGCATGGCAACAGGACGGGTTAAATGAACGGATTGGCGGGTCGGGGCTGGGAAACCTTGTCACACTATGAGAGAGTCCCTGCTCAGTGCAGTGCTCTGTTAAAGAAATACACCAACAGCCACATGTTAGAGACTCTGTGTTCATGCTCATGCAAGGTTAGTCCAGCCTCTGCGTGGTAGTAGTAATGACTGCGTGAATGTGATACTGATTCCACATTTGGTGAGCCAGTTAATAAGCATTTGTAACACTGTGATGGTTGCAAGCGTGGCCAGGTTATACAGTACATATTTGAGTTAAATCATAAATGTAATTTGTAACAGCTTTTACTCTTTGTAAATGTAGCCTAGATAAAAAAAAAAAAATTATAATGATTCAATGTTAAGACCATAAATCTTGTATGTACATTGCACGAGAGACAATCATATTATGTACATAATACTGTAAAACATTTTCAGATGTATAAGTACAAAGCTGACTTTATTCTGTATTATTCTTATTATTATTATAACAAATCCCATGAAAATCTCAAAACCAATAACCTATATCAATAATACTTTCTTATTTGTTCCTACTGAAGACATACAGCTTTAAAAACATGTACAAATATTTAGTTTGCAAGTTTTTTCGTCATTTTTGGGGCATTTTCTTTAATATTCTGACACTAATCTGATGGATGAAGAAGGGGTGACATTCAACAAAGGTCCCACCTGGACTCTGGGGACATTGTAATTACACAGTCAGTCTTTTTTTGGTCATGTAATGTCCCAAACAGTAACAACAACAACAATATACTGACGTTTAGCTAAAGCAAGTCATCAGTTCACAAGGTAACCAGTGTATCGTCACCACTTTTCAGCATTCACTACTACACAAGTGTTCCTGAGAGTTCTTATTTAGTAAGTAAACACAATGAAATACAGATGAAGTTTAGTTTTTAGTTAAGTTTAGTTTTTAAGCCCATTTTCTCTCTCTCTGCCCTTCCTATCCTCCAGTTTAAAGGAGTTTTACTGGCATGAGAAACAGCTGCAAAGTAAGTGTAAACTATACATATATAAAGATTAATAAAAAAAGAAGTCTGTCTCTCTGTCATTACCTGGTTTAGGTGTCTATCTGTGTGAACTGAACTGAACTAAAACTTGAAACTAACTAATGGGAGACCCCTACACTCTTGTCTGCTAGTGCAGCAGTGTGACTCACTGATGTGTGTTTAATAGTTTGTGGACCATAATGAAGTTTTATAGGACAGAGGAATAGGCTTCATCAGACTTCATCCTCATCAGTTTTGGATCTTTCATGGGATTTGTTGACAATAAGAAACAATATAGAACATAGACCTGTAACTCTTTACAGGATTTAAAGGCTCTTCCCTGAAGAGCTGAAGAGGAAGGAAGTCCAAGTTCCTGCTACAAGTAACTCACCAGGTTTCGGCTCCTATCTCTCTCCTCTCTGCCCCCCTGCATTGTGTGGGACATCCCCTGCTGGGGGCGGGTGTAACAGAAAGGCCTCGTGGCTGGTTCAGTGGTCCTGTATCGCTCTGATCTGGGAGGCTCCACAGTCCGGTACCGGTCTGCAGTTGGGTCAGCCCTCCGGTAGCGCTCAGCCTCCCACTCAGAGTACGGAGGCAAAGGGTCCTCCTCTTCTGGACGGTTGCTAGGCGACCGGCTGTAGTAACTATTGCTGCCCTTTCCTCTGGAGCTCCCTTTAGAGGGCGTGTCACTATCCTCGTCCGGTCTACCAGCACCTCTGTCCCCTCCTCGCCCCCTCGCCTTGTTCTCCAGCACACTAGTGAGAAAGGCGTCATCGTATGCTTTGCTCTGGGGTGGCCGCGAGGGCCGATCACTGTCCCACGTGTCCCTTCTCTTCTGTGGTAAGGGTGAGGGGCTGCGGCGGCCCCATCTGTCATCTTCATCTCTGTAAAAACGCCTGGGAGGGCTGTAATCCCGCTCGTAGACCCGGTCCGGAGGCTCAGCCCGACGACCACGGGAGCCGTAAGACTGGGCAAAGTCCTCCAGCTCGTCTAGGGAGCCGGTGCGGCCTCTTCTGCTCAACGTCTTTCTCTGCAGGTGCTCTGAGCGGCAGTTCCACCTACAGCGAGGAAGAGCACACAGATCAGCACACAGTGACATGAAGTAATAATCGGCTCTATTTATAGAGAGCTTTTTAAGATACTCACTCACAAAAAAATAAGCTCGGAAACTAAAACACAGTACAAACGCAGAATATCACAGGACATAAAATCAAACATGAAACATCTTGAACTCTTGAACAGATGCAAGAGAGTATAGATGTGTTTTCCAGACCAGTGTGTGCTGAATGTTCTGGGGCAATTAAAGATCCCATGTGAAGGGCACACAGTGATGTCAGTGATGATGTCATGATGCAAGATTCGGGGATACCAAAAAGTTCAACCAATAAAGTTATTAGAAACAATCCTCTCCTCCCTGACAGGCCACATTAAAGAACTATTAATATCACTTCATGGGACATTCACCCTGTTAACACATAAACACATGCATTCACTAAATAACCATAATTATACCTTCTGTCCAGCTCATCGTCTGAGTGGTTGCCTCTGTCCCGTCTGGGCCTTCGAGTCTGTGTGGGCGGAGCTCTCAGCACTGACTGGTCGTCGAGGTCTACGATGGGCGGGAGCGCCTTCATCTGCACCGTCTGATAGGTGTGTCTGAAGTCTGTATTCCCTCCATCATGAAGAGAGCTCAGCTCTGATAGGCTACTGGCTGTTGGGTGAGACACATCAGTATAGCCACATTTTCTATTTGGATCATAAAATTCATTTTAAATACATTTTTCAGGTAAGTTTCCTGTAATTGCCCACTAGATTACGACAGAGTAAGGCGTGGTTTGCTGGGAATACTACGTAGCCTTTGTGTTGGGGATAAGAACATGGTGCACACTGTACATCACATAGTTGCTGGTTTGAGGTGACTACGTCTATATAATCATGAGAACTGATTATAGCTCACGGCACGTTATTGAGGGAAGAGTGTCCTGTGCCACCTAAAACTACTAATTTAAAGGATAAGCCTGGAGATATTATTTTTTTCCCTTATTGTCAACAGATACTATGAAACAATAAATTGATCCTACTAACAACACAATTCCCGACCCACTAGTTCCCACCATGAGCACACACTTGGTGACAGCGGCAAGGAAAAACTTCCTTTACTCCTGTTTGAGTAACATTTACTAAAAACTACAGTTCCCAGCTGTATTAGAACATTTCTGAGATGACACTTTGTTTGTGAAAGTACATTAGAGACATTTTGGCAGAGAGCCACAGACACAAAAGGGAAAGTATATATACTAATGTTTTCATGGAATTTGTTAACATGAGCAAATATCCCCATCAGCTTTATCCTTTAAATTGTTTACAAGACAAAGACTCATTCTGATGAACTGACACAAAGCAAGCACTGCTCTAAATCAGTGCACTTTAAACTGCAGGTAACCACAACTGCAATTCACTCGCACTGGTGAAAGAAACCTAAGAATTAGTTAAACTGACTTCTAACAAACTTTAAAAGCTTAGTTTTTTGTAAGTGACCATGGCATAATCACAATAATTACTACACTTGAACTTCAACTAGGGGTGGGCAATAAGAGTACAATGAGATGATATCTTTGGGTATATATTGTTGCAAATCAAAGATCTGAGCTTTTTTTTCCTGATTTTTGCATCAATGTTTGATTTCCCAGACTTTTAATATGCTTGATTTTAAAATAACCACACAGTTACATCTCAATTGATCTTCCAGAAAATGTATAAAGTCAAAATTACTCTGGTGTATTACTGATTAATGATGGGACCTTCTTTTTTGAACATGAGAAACGTCTTTTTCAGTAAGTACAGTCAGATGTTATGAAATGAATGTAGGGATTAGATGGAAACTACCACTAGTTACTATACACAAAGCATGCACATAAAAGAGAAACACTTGGACACCAACACATAAACACGGGCACACAGCCACACAGATTACAGAAACTGGCCTAATCTGTGCAGGCTTACGTTGGAGTGCAGCCATCTTGGCAGAGGGAAACTGAGCCAGATCCTTCTCTATGTAGCACAAAACTTTCATTGAGTCCTGGTCTGGACTGGCTTTCAGTCGATAACCACTGCGCACTGTGGATGTGGACACGCACACACACAGGGACATTACCATGCAAGGACAAACACATATACGTAAATGTCCGATGCAACAACCAGATTGAAATATGTTAAGATTTAAACAAAAAAACATGCATTTCTATCATTTCTACGGCTTCTCTGCAGGTTAGAGACAGACTCGAGGATGATGGAGGAAATGAATGTTAGTCAACTCAGACAGTCTGTTACAGAGCTCTCTAGTGTCTCAGCACCTTATAAACTCACCTCCAGCCAGGTTGTTCTCCACTGAGGGGAGAGAAGCGATTTTTGGGTCCATATGGGAAGAAGGGGCAAGAGGAACCACAGTAGGTACACCAGGAATGTAGTAGGGATACACGGGAACCGGAGCAGGCGGTCCGCTCTTTGCCATCTTCCCTGCCTCGTATACTGTGCCGGAGAACATCAAAACAATAAACCTTCAATACAGTGATTATTGACAAGTTGACACTGAGAATGCACATGGAAATTACATTCATGTTATTGTTTGTGTTACTCACAGTGCCGTGGACAGCAGCAGGTGTCAGGACAGCAACAGCAGCGGACGTAGCAGCAGCAGGAGTGAGGACAACACTGGCACCAGCAGATCCCCATCAACAACAAGAACAAGATACTGCCCAGGACTACAGATCCCACAAACGCCCACTCTGGAGTATAGACACACACACACACACACACACACACACACACACACACACACACACACACACACACACACACAAGCAAACATACAAACACACATTATTATTATTATCTCTGTTTGTGTTAGGTCTGGTATAATTAAGTTTAAGTTGTGACGTCTATACAAAGTTAAAATACTCCGTCGCTAAATTTACAACATGACAACCTGCAACGTAAATAATAATAAATAACAATACACTGTACTTAAAGGATCATTCAGAATTTTAACAGCTTGGGTTGTGATTTCATAGTTTTGCCCCCTCATTCCAGTGATAATAAGTCTGACAAGTTTTAAACAAACCAAACTTAAAGTGGAAGAGAAATAAAGGGGTTTAGATAAACTGATCACCTGACTGCTTGTATTTCTTGCCCTGCTGGACTGAATTACAATGTTATAATAATTGGTAAAAACCACGCTTATGTTTCTGTCTGTCTCCCCCTAAAATATGAACCCAGAGACCACAAAGCACAAAGAAGGAATCTTCAGGAAAACTCTTGGGAATTCTGAATGACTCTTATCCATCATCACATCTCTAAAGCATCCAGATCCTAACAGCACACTTCCTCAGGGTGTGCCGAGAAGCAAAATCCACTCGAAACCGCTCGCTAAGTCAACACATATCCCCTGTGGAATTCAAATCATGAGCAGAGGCAAAGGATAAGAGTCTGTGATTTTCTTTTCCTTTATGTAGCTTCAATAACTGATTGTGTGTAATTTCAGGGTGGGTTAGACGCTCTTTTTACAACCTTTTTCTCATTTTGAAAAACGGCAGAGGAGAGTTAAGAGTTAACACGGGCTCAAGAACATAAATGTTAGTCAAAGAGAGTTTTGATTGGTCAGTGAAAATTAAACATAAGGAGGCATTAGGGAAGCTAGAAGATGCCAGGCAGTGAGACCAAAGTGCAGGTGAGGTGCCGTACCTGGCATAATCTCCACATCAAACTCAGGTAGGAGATCGTCCTGCTGACCTGTCCTGCCTGCAGAGAGAGGGAGAGCACAGGTGAAGGCCGGCAGAGGAAGCAGGAAGCAAGAGCCAAAAGGCAAATCAGAAAATTTGGTAGCAGAGTGGATGATTAATGGTCATGCAGTAACTGAGGAACTGGAGGGACAAACGTTGTACACAATCAAAATCAGCAAACATACAGTAACAAAGCTTTAATGTTCCAACTGTAGAAATAAATGTAGCTGCCTGCATTAATTATTCATCTTACTCGTCATGAGGACGGATGACAACGTTTTTAGAGACGCTAGCAGCCATGTTGAATCCTACTAACTACAATTATTGGACTGATTTCCGTTAAAGTTTGACAGACACGAGTTTGGTAATCACCTGACTTTTCCTCTAGCGCCACCATGAGGTTGACATTCTTGTCAAATGTCTCAACAATTACTGAATGGTACTCCATGACATTTGACACAAACATTAATGTCCCCTTAATGATGAATGTAATAACTCCGGTGATCCCTTATTCTTCAATCTAGCGCTCCTTTTATGACCAAATACCTTTAAAACTAATGACAATGCACACTGAACTAAGATGGTGAACATGTTAAACACTACACCTACTAAACATCAGCATATTAGCATGATCACTGTAAGGATGTCAGCATGCTGATGTTAGCATTAAGCTCAAAACAACGCTGTGCCTAATAACAGCTTCACAGAGCTGCGAGCATGACAGCATGAGCAACACAAATCACACGGAGTCCGACATTCGTCATGCAGGTCACTTCTGGACTGTGACCTGAATGCACTGGAATCTGATATGAGCCACATTCAAAAAATAATGTGAACAGCCAAACAGAAACAATCACATCTGAGAAATAAACCAGAACTGATCGTTAAGGTTCTCAGTGTGAATGTAGCCTTAGTATCATTATCAAATGACTCACACACGTATCTGTATGCTATATGAGTTCATGCTACTGAAATATAATGTCACAAGCGTTTTCAAACACGCTAACCTATGAACATGAACATAAGTCATGAAAGTCAGAGTTCAGAGTTCAAAACACACTTCACTTTGAATCTAATTTTAGCAGGAGGCCAGCAGTACTATATTTCTGTAATGAGGTGCACACCACACATGTGCCTCTCTGGTGGCATTAATACTGCACACAAATGAAGGAATGCACAAGCTGATGTACACACTGCATAAAAACACACACACACACACACACACACACACACACTTTGAAATGTGGCAAGAGAGACAGTAAGTGAGGACAAAGAGGGGGGTTTGGAAACTGGGGCACACAACGATTCTCACACGAGTTGTGTGGTTGTGAAACAGTGCCTCTTTTGTGCCTCATATACAAACAGGTCAAAAAAAAGAGAAACCAAAAATTCAAGGCAGCTATAAAACTGTAAAATACAGAAAAATAAAGGAAGTGCAAACAGGTGTGCTGACACTGAGACACAACAGCAGGTGCTCTTGTTTTCAGTGTGTGCTTATCGTGAGGACTGTAATTACAGTAAAGACCAGTCACTGTCTGCAGGGACGGACTAAATACCGACTGGCAGTCAGAATCCAGAGTGTGCTGAGTAGACTGTTACTATGGAGGGAAGAAAATACACTGGAGCCACCCTTCCCTCCTGATAAAAAAAATTAATGTGGGTTCCCTGACCTGGCACACTCATCTACATACCATGAAGCTCAGTAACACTGAGTAACCTGAGAGAGCCGAGGAGCTACGCAGCCCTGAGAGGGAGGGAGGCAGTGAAAGATGCAGAAATGAGGAATGGAGGAGTGCATGAGGAGATTGTGCAAGAAAAAGGCAGAACAACGGGAGTGAAAAAGTAATCCAAATGAAAAATTAAACCAGAGATTGGGCAGATGGTGGGGGACGAAACATCACGACTTGTTGCTTAAAGGAATATTTTGACATTTTGGGAATTTTGTTGGCTTTCTCGCTGACAGTTAGGTGAGAAGATTGACACCACTGTCCGATCTGTATGGCAAATATGGAGCTGGAGCCAGCAGGCGGTCAGCTCGGCTATGCATTAAGACTGGAATCTGTGACAAGCTTCTGTTTACTACGTACAAAATCATAAGTTTAAAATCAACAAATCAATTTGTGTTTTTGCAGGATATGTACAGACAATGTATGGTTTAAACAAACAAGATGTTTTATGTTAATCAGTGACCCTTGGAGCTGCTGGTAGCAGGTGCTGCTGTGTCCAGCCTTCCAGCTACAGGTAAAAGCGACAAATGTGATCAATCTTGTCATCTAATTCTCAGCATGAAAGCGGTAAAAAACACATTTACCAAAATATCGGAATATTTCTTTCATTTTTGGTATATAAAATTAAAAGCGGATGAGATCTCAAAACTTTATAAAATTCCAACTTGGCACTAAATTACACAATTTCTAATCCAACTTCATAGCAACGTAAAGCTAAAAGAAAGCTAGAACCAAAACTCAATGTAGTCTTGTTATTCTCACACGTTTAATTCCCCCTTCTTCTCTCCTGTGAGCTGCCTATAATCAGATTAGTGCTGAGTGGAGGAGGACTGTATGAATGAGCAGACGTTAGTTAATACTACAAGCACATCAGGTTGGTTTGAACCTAAAGGAAGAAAACCACGTTGGGTAACTTTCAGATCACATTGTTGTGGTTGGTTCTGCCCATTTTTCTGTGGCTCTCTCTCTCTTCATGTCTATGGCAGCAGTAACCCTTAACAAGCACTAGTCTCCTCTGAAAAAAGCACGTTGCCATGGTAACAGCTTAGTCTCCGGCAACAATGGTCTCCACAATTTCTCTCACTGAACGGACGTGCTACTTCAAGTCTCCCTGACACGAGATATTGAATCTCTGACCTTTGGCACGGAGATTTTTAGCTGCCGAATCGTATAATCATTAATCAGCAACAAATACTCTCCAGTGAACAAATACACGACCCTGACACAGTGACTAACTGACTTGAGATGTAAAGTAAAGTCCAGCCAAGTGCATGTCAACCCTGTAAAGTGAGTTGCTGACTAAAGTATGTAAAGAGGCAAACAGCGACTCCATGGAAGCTGCAGTATATACACACAGGAATGCAGAGCAACAAAGAGACTATTTCTTATACCTTTACTAACATGTAGAAAGTAACTTCACCAAGCTTAACATGAAACAAACAAACAAACAACCCAGCAGATCACGATCAGGCTCAGAGTCTTTACACCATTACTTTGATTAAAACGTAGACATACCGAGCACCAGTAACTCCAGCTGTGCCTCATTCTTCCCCTCCAGATCATCAGAAATGATGACTTTACAGAAGTACACGCCACTGTCGCCCCACTGCAGCTCCCCGATACGCAGGTCTGCTTCTGCACAGAGACAGGAAACAAGGTAAGAGTTGAGAGGTCAGAGGTTGGGTCAGTGTTTGTGAAATTCAAATCAATAGGCTTTGACAACAAACTGACCATAATGACTCGATTTCTGATCATTTACAGACTTTTTTGGGTGTTTTCTGGTTTAGTTATGTATGAATACTGGGACTATAGGTTTTAGGTTTCAGGTTATATTATGAATATTTTCAGTACTACTGCTGATACAATGTTTGATACATGTTTTTCTACATAATACATTTTTTTCATTTAAGAAAAGAAGCCTAATGTTCAAAGTAAATACACAACCACCTTTACTAGAAGAATTTTGCCTAAATTAAATAGTTAAAAATTGGCAACATTTTGATTTAAACCAGAAACAACTGATCAAAACATGACCTGTCAAGACAATTCAGTACTTGACAACACACAACTGACATATTTAAGCTTTTAACTGTTTGTGTTTTTATCATCTGCACAGTTTTTGCTAAGCCAATGAAAAACTAAATACATAGTGGCTCCATGTAAAAAACATTAAAAATTCAAACTAAGTGTTTATTGTTTTACTGTGTTAAACGATGACAGCGTTGTTGGACGTGGTATGTGCCACTGACACATTTGGATAGAGGACAGGTGTTGTGTCTTGATAAGGCTGGAGGTTTAACAAGAAGTCATGAATAGGAGTGAGAGCAGGGGGTTGTTATCGTGTGTGTGTGTGTGTGTGTGTGTGTGTGTGTGTGTGTGTGTGTGTGTGTAATGCTCTGCTCCATTGTGAGACAAAGACAACGGAGGTTTATTTAGGGAACAGGAAACACAGTCAGCTCTGATTCAGTGTGTTGGTCAAACAGCTGCAGCAACTCCTTAATTAATCCTAAAGTTTTTAATAGAGGATATAAAATAATGAGATTACTGTTTATGATGGCGATGTCTCTGCCTTTGTAGTGCTCAGCCAGCGTCATGGATTTTCCCTGTGCCGAGGCCACGACCCGAACTGTGCGGCTGCTGTCGGAGCACTCCAGGTGGGACGTGGCACCCAGCTCAGAGGCGTGGACGCCCAGACTCTCGGGCAGGGTGAAGGACTCTCGCGTGCGGTCTCGACAGTAGGACTTGTACCACCACTGCACCACCGGGTTCTGAGTGGAGGCCGTTTGGTACTGACATGGGAGGACCACGGACTGGAAGAGCATCGCAAACCGCTGCTTCTCCCGCACTGTGACATGCACGCCATCACACACACACACTGACACAAGAAAAAACACACAAAATACACAGTAAGTGAAATGAAAATTGGACTCTTTAAAGAAAATGCACACAAATGTAAAGAGCTTTTTGTCGAGCACACGTGATTTGACTATACAGAGAGCCATGCAAATGTCCCTCTAAGATAAAAATGTGTGCAATAACACTTCATGCACTGACAAAATTCACTTACTTAACGCACAGTAATCAAACCCAGGCACCTTCACAGAGAGTTTATTCTCTCGTTTCACACCCTAAAGAGGAATATCTCTCCCAGTATGACCATTAGAGGGGAAAACGAAAAGTTTAGGGCTGCAGCTAATTATTTTTTCACCTTCCATTTATATGTAAATTATTTTAATTATCAATTAATCGTGTAGACTAGAGTGAACAATAGATAATACAATTTCCTTTAGGCCAAGGTGAGATCTTAACATTGCATTTTCTGTCCGACCAACACTGAGTGGAGACAAAAACTGTTTAAAGACAGGAAAAGGACGCAGATGCCATCTTGATCACAGAAGAAACAGCTGCGTCTCTTCTTTGTCTGTGAGGATGATTCACAAGAGCGGAGAACTACACCTGGGAAATATTTAGTATAAAAACAAGAGCAGAGACAGGAACAGAGATTAGGTGTGTGGAGGGGGCTCCTCTCTGGCTCGGTACACTGAGGTCAGGAAGGTTAAATTCCAGTGTGTGTGTGGGGGGGGGAGAGAGAGCTGGGGAGGCCTGTGGAGAGGCAGGGGGTTGTCATCACAGAGGGAGGGGATGGAGAAGTCAGACGCTCGTGGGTGCTTTCTACTAGTCATATTAAGTCTAGGTGGGGCCGGCAACTCACTCTAAACATTTCCCAGAACAGGAAATCCAAACAAAAGCAAGTCCACCAGCCAACCTCTCCTTGGACCATTTATAGCATTTATCTAAGATGGATGCTTAACTCTGCTTATTTCCAGGCTGCCATTAGGACTGTAACCGAGGTTTCTTCAGTCAATTTAAAGTTATCAGTGTTTAGTTTATGAAATGGTGGAAAGTAGTGAAGTCCAAAGTGACTTCTTCAGATGTTCTGTCCAACTAACAGTCCAAATGTCATAAATATGTTCAGTTTACAACAATATAAAACAGGCAAATCCTCCAGTTTGAGAAGCTGGACAGTTAGTTGACAGTTTTGATTGACTGAAACTAATTTATCAAAATGGTTGCCAATTATTTCTCTGCCGACTACTCGTTTCAGCTCAAGTTTTACACCAGTGTGTTAATGATTCTGAGTTCGGTCAGACAAGCATCATCAGGTTTTGTCTTCCCCTGATAAGAAACTGCACTTTATCTGTGGTGATTGAGACAGATTATTTTTACAGGATAAGAGAACGAGAGGAGGGCTGACAGAGCTCCTAAATTCCTCCCACGAAAGAGCTTCGGTCTTCCCTTTGTTTCTTTTTTTCATGGACCAGTCCATTGTTAGGGCTGTGCTGAATCCCCCCCTCACCTCCCTCCCTCCCTCCCTCCCTCTCCGTCCCACTTGAGGAGCAGAGAGGGGGAGGAGGTCACGGACTCCCGACCAATGAGAGCATCTGGCCTTGTCCAGCTGGGTGTGAACAGACCAATTAACTGCTAGAGATTTAAATCAAACCGTTACTCTGTGAATGCCGTCAGTCTGAGGTGAGAGGAGGAACACAGAAACTGCTGGATGCATTGTAACAAGTCTTAAAGTGGCTGTTAACTATTGTTTATATGAAGTTAACACCAGGTGTGACTCACTGTAGGTTAATGGACTATTAGAGAGGCAGCAGACAGCCTCCTCCTCCACCTGCACACAGACTGAAGGCCTCATTTCAAGATTACACCACCATTTAAAACATTGTGTGGTCACAAATGTATTCCAGGTCAAAACTCAGCTGCTGCACATTTCCTGAACACAGCCAGGCTTTTCCTCTCCAAAGCTGTCACATTTCCTGCTTTTACCGCGTCTTACATTCCTTCACATTGACTCATTAGCCCAACAAAAAAAAAAAAAAAACCCACGCAGATAAGACTGAATAGTCTCCATGTATGATACATTTCAATTGTACGGTAAAGTTTGTGATAAGTGAAGTGAAGCAAGTTTGTCAAGAGTGCTTTGCTCTCTAACACAGTTACATTTTCAGCCCTCCTGAAACCTGATGAGCATGTTTTAGTCACTAAATGTAGTTTTAAAGGTATAAACGATAGTATAGTAAAAGGCTGCAACTAATGTTTACTAGTTTTTTATTAATCAGCTAATTATATTCTTGATTAATCTTTCTGTCTATAAAACATCTATAAAGAATGCTGCCAAAAGTGATTAAATAACTTGTTCTGTTTAATCAGCAGCCAAACTACTCAGTTTACGATTACAAATGCCAGAGAAACGCATCTGATCCTCACATCTGAGAACCTGAGACCAGCGACTGTTTGACATTTGTGCTTAAAAAATTAATAAAACGATGTTTTCGATCCTCAAAATAGTTGCACATTAATTTTATGTTAATGGACTAATATAATAATTGAGTAATCACTGCAGCTCTTGGTATATTGTACCTTTAAAGTACCATTAAAATACTTTACAATATGCCATTATGCTTTTATACAGTAAACTGTAGTGGTATACAGTACAGTTACAATACAGGCCTGTAACAGCAAAGCATCATTATCATGTTATACAATATAAGATCTGCACAATATGGTAAAAACACCACGTTGTTTTAATCTGACAGATATTGCAATATGATTCAATACTAGTGGGAATGATAACTTCTGTATTACAAATTAAATTTACATAAACAAATAACTATTAAAATCATAATGATGTGACATCTTTTGGGGTCTGTACCAAACAAACATTTATTCTTAAATATGAAGAACAAGATTTATAGGCCAAGGCATCTCAGTACTTCATTATAATGCTGTTTTATCAAACATTTTACCTTTAACAAACAATTGCAGCTTCTGTGATTTGCAAATTGCACTTATTTAGATTAACTGTGCAACCCTATAGTACCTACTATTACTGAATACTGGATACTATAAATCACGGAAGGGTTACCAGTGTTGTCCCTTACACCCCATAAATGTGTTATAATTAATTAAAAACGGGGATTAACATAACTATACTGGCGCATCGATCCAGTTTAATTCACCCAAATAAGAAATAAAACAAAGAGCAGCTCTTTCCTTCAGTCTCATGAGGCGGATAGGTCCGCTATGCCTGGTTTATGTGGGATCAACCTGTTGCGCTGTTGTCGTACGGATGGCACATTTTTAGTGAATAAAACACATTTTACTGAAGAAAACAAGACTTACCCGATGCTCCCAGTAAAAAAGCCAGCCGGTAAAAGTTCATTATACAGTCCGTTTTATAGTAAAGTGCAGTTTATCCGCATGTTGGTGCCTCTCGGTGTCCGCTAACTGCTGCTGCTGCCAGCAGGACTCACAGACTGAGACTAACGGGACTGTACCACTTCACTCAGAGGTGAGTCCGCAACCAAACACTGACCCACCGACGGCCCCTCCGCTGCTCTCTCATCCACACACACAGTCAGTGGAGTTAATTCTGTAGTTTGTCTCCTGAAGTGTAATTGTAATAGTCTGCAGCGAGTGGAGCAGCAGTGGACACCGGGTAGAGAGGTCTGCTCGGTTGCAAGGTGCAGGAGGGAGGAGGAGGAGGAGGGAGGAAGAGGAGGAGGGAGGAGGGGGTGCAGCGCCATGATAAAACCAGGTCAGACTTGGTTGTGAGTTTTGAGGAATTTTAGTTAACACAAACAGCAATATTTGACCAAATTTCTTTATTGAACTCGTTTTGGATTTAGCTACATATATGTATATATATAAAAAATGCTTACATTAATCGTTTATCACATAAAAACATGAACAAAAAGCTGCACACAAACATGTTATAAATGATCACTTTAAGTAAAAAATCAACTCAATATAAACTAGCACTTTCTCTGCCCCCAAATCAAACACTTGCAAAGGACAAAATGCAATAACCATACAAAGAGGGTTAAGACTTAAATGGAGCCTAAATGCAGCTGATGCACTTTTAATCACAAATACACTTAAAGATAATGTAGACATTTTATATGGTGACACCATATTTTTGCCTGAACAATGCCCAAAACTGCTGTAGTAGCTAGGTTGCCTGAATATATGAGCTTTACATGTATTAATGTATTAATGATTGGGTGGTGTCTTATGACCAAATTACATTTATTAACGTTTATAGATTTAGGCACATGGTACGTTTTCACGAAAAAGCAAACAAACAATATTAAAGCTAAAAAGAATTTAAAAATTAAATTTCTTGTACTTAAATTGTAAATCTTGTAAGTACATTTTAGAAGGCTAATATATTCTGGTTCAAGAGACTGACGACAATGATATATTTATGATGAAACTATTGTTAGGCCTATACATTTTAATTAAACTCCCTGGGTCCCCTTCAATTCAACAGAATCACTGTAATAACTGGATCATCTGTATCTGTAAGTACAGTTAGCTCAGATTATACATTGGCAGTTAGACCCACAAACCAGTAGTCACAAGCCTCGACTGTAAACTCTCAACTAGTGAACTTTATTTACCTTCAGCAGACAGAACCAGGCCTGTATGTGGGGCAGGCTTGTATGAGAGACAACCCTGTATTTCTAACTTCCTCAGTTCCTCGTTATTTGAATATTTGCTTTTACTTGAGAATTTGCGAGGATGTAAAAATCTATATTCCTGAGTCTCTTTACGATGTGAGTAAAATATTTAGAATTGTATCAAATAAGAAAAAGATTTAAAATAACATTCAGTAACACGAGGTTAGGGTTATTGATCGTCAATGTAATCGAGGCGATCACGGCTGCTACGATAGTGATTGCCGTGATCCTCCAGGCGATCACGGCTTCCACCGTAACGATCACGGCGATCGTCAAGACGGTCGCGACTACCGCCGTAACGATCGCGCTGGTCGTCAAGCCGATCGCGACTGCCACCGTAACGATCGCGCTGGTCGTCAAGCCGATCGCGACTGCCACCATAACGATCACGTTGGTCGTCAAGCCGATCGCGACTGCCACCGTAACGATCACGTTGATCGTCAAGGCGGTCGTGACTTCCACTGGTACGTTCGCGTTGATCGCCAAGGCGATCGTGACTGCCACTGTAATGGTTAGGTTTATCGTCAAGGCGATCGCGACTTCCACGATAGTGGTCCTGCTGGTCGTCCTGGAAACGTCTAGAGTCAATATCACTGCCCTTGCCACCATGTCTTTCTTTACCACTGTTATAACTGTGCTGATCATCCTCAATCTTGTGTCCAGCTGTTCCTACGCTGTAATTACTCTGAGGAACAACGTCAGTGTACTCTTTCTGGTTGGCTTGCTGTTTCTCGCTGGCTGCCTTGTCGTCACAGTACTCCTCTCCAGCTTCAGGAGCATCTCTGTCATAAAACACTTCTCCAGGGGCACTAACAAAATATACAAAAGACAGAACCACAACACCACTTAGATACTAACAATCAATACACTAACATCTTGGTGGTAGTTCACATAAACATATACCATACATACCCTTCAGCATTCTTGTCCTTGTTGCCCTTTTTCCGGCAGCAACAGAAGATGAGAATCCCCAGAAATACGAAACCTGCGAGGACTCCTCCAATTATACCAGCCGTGGACCCAATGTTCATGCTGGCTGGGGAGACAGGAGAAAAGACGAGCAGTTTTCACACTATACTTAGTCCAAGGTTAATGTCCTCTTTTAACCAGGTTTCACAGCTTCATTAACCATTTTGAACTTCCAAATTTGAGCTTTGTCCTTTCTTGCATGGGACATATACCGTTTACACTGATTTACCACTAACAATGGATCCTTGATTTCACACAGAAGTAGACAAAACAAGACTTCTGAATTGTAGTCCACAACTGCCGATTGCACAGGCTGAAATGAAAACTATGCTAATATTTTTTATTGTAACTAGGTAGCTAATTATTGTTAGCTTCATGAGGTGGTTGAAATGTTGTGTCCATAACAGTGAAAAGTGTGAAACCTATGAAGAGGTTGAGAACCACTGGTGTAGAGGATCCGATGGAAACAGCAGGACTGATTCTCTGTGGGTTCATCACAACCAGGCAAGCAGGTAAATCAGGTTAATAGGTGATCAGTAAATCATGTTAAAACACTTACGGGGCATCACAGCTAAGGTAAGGTTGCAGCTGGCAGAACCAACTTCATTTGTTGACGTGCAAATGTAGAACCCAGACATTTCTCTTGAAATATTGAAGAGAGACAGAACTCCATCCTCTGCAACATAATGACACACATTAAATTAACAATGCTGGGGGTTGATGATGGGCCATCCTTTACAATAACGCTGATGATAACTCCCTGTAACACATAGGTGGTTGAAGTACATACTTTCGATTGTCTTCACTGGAAATCTTCTGGGAAGGTTATCGACGCTGTAGCTCTTCCACACAGGCACAGGTTTTGGGGACCCCTCCTCAGACTTGCAGGTGAGGCTGATGTCTTGCCAGTACTCTGCTCTTCCCTGAATGCTGCAGACCGGTGGAGAGGGAGGCACTGCAAGAAAACAAAGAATTTAGATTCATGATTCAAGAAGCTTTATTTATCCCGAGGGAAATTACTGTGCAACAGTTTCAATACAAAGGTGGGAAAGTAATACAGGGTTATAGTAAAGATAAGCTAACATAACATAAAATAAAATAAATAATAAGATAAGGCTAACATAAAATAAATCAAACAATTAACTAAATGCAACAAAATGCAAGCACTTACAGGTAACATAAGTAACTAAAAGTGACAAATGCAACAAAAATTGCAGTTAAACGTAGGTTTATACAATATACAACAATACGCACCGTGCAGTTTAGCAGCATAAATTGAAATAAAATAAGTACAAACTAAATAAGTGATAAGGAGCGATTGGATAAAGTGGTATCAGTGGTAAAAGTGATAAAAATTGTAGCAGCATTTGTTAACAGCATAAATTAACTAAGGTACAGTACAACTAAATAAAGTCATGAAGTGAAATTAACATAAAAAGTTACAGTCACATATATAAATAAATGTATTCACAAGAGAAAGATACATAAAACTGTCATAATAATTAATTCTCACCCAGGACCAAAAGGGAAGTGGTGGCAGTTGGTGTTCCCTCGTCATCATTGGGGATCCTGACACTGCATTGGTAACTGCGGCTGTCCTGCGCGGTCACCTTCGTTAGGCGGAGTACGCTCATTTGTTGGTTAAGGTCAACCTCCAGAAAGGCTCTGCCTTCATAAGCAGGCGCAATGTCAACCACGTTGTTTGAAAAGTAGGTGGCCACTGTTTTCTGAAGAAATAAAAAAAAAACAGACTTTACAGATTAAATATCTGCTCGATATAATATCATAATAATAGGCTCTCAATATTCAACATGGTCTGAATGACTGTATAATCAATGCCCAAATACCCCAAAACAATTTATTTAATATTTGAAGAAATTAATAAACCTCAGTGCATTAATATGAAATAATAATGCCTCGTTCAATTAAATTTATAATGATGTAATAATAATGTCAATATTAACCTGAATCAACCAACTTGAGGCTTGTAAATGTAAATAAATAGCTTGTAAGCCTTTGTTGCTGATGGGATGTTTATTAAAAGGGTACTACAGTCATTTACTATGCTACTACCACAAAGGTGGGAGACTTGCAAGAGATTTAAACAATCACGTCAAAGAACTAAAACAATGCTCAGTCCTATATTTCCCATAATTGCTGCTCAAATGCAGATATTTTATTAGACCCTCCCACTCCCCCAGTTTATTTTCTGTTATAGTTATGTAGTCTCAAAGCCTGCCCATAAACCGATCTCTACGTGTTAAAAGAGTGGAGTTCCCTTTAGGTGGTTCACCACAATACGCTGTGTTAAGATGTTCTGACCACACGTTGTGCATGCAGCTAGTTTAACCTCTCACAATTTTATCACCAGATTTAAGAGGGTAAGCTTCCCACGTGAGGACGATCAGTTTGTTGTCTGGTCTGGCTGGGATGAAGGAACAGGTCAAGGTAATATCATCTCCGCTTACAGCCCGATAATTTTTCTGTGGAATAGAAACCTCAATACTCCTGCAGCAGGGAAGTACTGAAATAAAAGAAGGAATTAAGAACAGCCAATTAATGTGTTTCTCAGACATGTACTTCTGTAGTTTGGTATTTGGGGGACAGAGACAAATCAGTATGTTTGTACTACTAAATAATAATAAATATGGTTCTTTTAAAGCAAATGGAATAAATGGTTACACCTACAGGTCTCTGAAACACAATCCTGCTTCCGGTTAAGTAGCAAGAAGTTGGATTAATGATTAACAGTGGTGATAATACCATAAGGTGTGGCAATGGTTTATAGAAAACAGAAAGAATACACTCATAAAGCCTTACCTGTGAGGATCAGAAATACCTCTCGCCATCCAAGCTGCCTTTCAGTCATCGTTGCAGAAAGAGGATTAAAATGTCCAACCATTAAAAATCTGAAATTGATGCTCTCTGTCCAAGAGCAAGAGCCCGCCTAACCTTCACGGTCAACTCCCAGCTATGGAGAAGTTGACTCTTCCAGGTAATAAGTCAACAGCTATAGGTCACATGTTGCCAGAGGGCCAATCATTGATCTGTTTCCCTTTCATTAAACCTGCCCATGAGAGATGAATATGATATGGAGGGGGCTTTACAACAAAAGGGTTTAAATAATAACAAAATATAACATACAAAAATAAACATAGACTATTAATTGATCCATGATAGCGTGAAATATAGATTAAATTAGATTAGATTAAATGAAATGAAATGAAATTAGTTAATTGCAGTAGATCATTTCTAGGAAGGTCAAATTTTGACCTTCCTAGAGAGTTATGTTGAGCTGTGTATTCACATCTGGTGTTGCTCTCAGTTTGACCTGCAGGCTGCAGTGTTGCACTGACAATGACAATGCATGCGTTCAATACAAAAGGATTATTGCTTATATGTAACTATATAACTATAATAACAAAAACTATATCAAAAGGTGATGAATGTAGTCGAACAGATAATGATCCTGTTGCTTTAACCTTCTGTGGTCTGAGCTGTTACGGAGGAGTTAAAGGTCGGAGGTGTGAAGAGAAACTGGAGGTCTAACCAAGGTTTTTATTTTAAAATATGATGAATTTTAAACCTTGCAGTCTGTTTGTAGAAATGTGACCATGGCAACAAGACAGTGCGCTCATTCAGCGGCTTTGGCAGGAGGATTCAGATTTAAGCTCGATTCTGGACAATGATGCAATCTTGCTTGGGCCAACAAGTCAGCTGTGGTAAAGTATTCAGCCTGTCATAGACTTTATGTTAAGCCTGTGGCTGACTGAATGTTTCAGTTTAACCATTTGTAGTGTGAGAGAGAACCAAGATCTCTAGTTGGGGAAAAGAGATACTAGACCAAATGTTCTTATTAATTAGTGTGCAACATTAAGTTTGTTTATGATCCCACATAAAAATCTCCATGGATCTGTAATTTTATTCCATCCATATAGGCAAGGTACATAGCAACATAAAAAACAAAAATTTTCCTCCCATAATCAGGACATTGTAATCATGTACAAAAGCACAATACAAGAAAGCATCGATCTTTATGAAAATGTCCACATCAGAGTTGAAATCATATGAGCATGAGACGCTTTAATGAGACAGGAAACTGCCAGTGGCTGCATTTGGGATGTGGATGAAAGAAAGGTACTTCAACATCTATCTTGCACACTTATTGCCAGGGTATCATTGGTTAAGCTACATCAAGCGGACACCTGTACAAGCAAAATTTACAGCCAGTGTTTAGTTTGTCCATTCTGGGCTACGGTAGAAATGTGGAGGTTCAACATGGCGGACTGATTTATTATTATTATATATGACATTATTACATTTTTGATGAATTCTTTAATTCAATAAATAGTAAGTAAACTAAAGTAAAACAATGAGGAGAATGTTTCTTCAAGTAAACTGAATAAAGTATGAACACTGTCAACATATTGAAATGATTACACATTTTATTACACTGATTATTATTTAAACCTGCAGCAGGATGTTATTTGTTCTCATAGTTTGAGGGATTACTGTTATCGTCTGTAAGTGAGGTTTTGAACATTTACTGTCTGTAATCACACTTAATTTACAGTTGTAGGGTTTCATATATTTGTATCTATTTTTTCTATTGTTCAGGTGCCGGTTCAGGATTTCTTTCCAACCAGTTCTGTATGGTATGAAAATTAAGACTTGCATGGTCAGATTAACTTGTTGAGGGGCCCTTAGGGAAGTCAGTCAGGGGAGCTGAGAGAAAATCTGTCTGTATAATAAAGTCATACTAAATGCTTAATGCATGAAATTCATGGTTTTTGCAGTAACTTGAATGGCCTGGATAATTTATAGCCTATTTAATAGTTAATAAGAACATTTTAATTTTAACTTTTTACACACATTTTATAACTTTTTAGTTTAAAAAACACGACAAAACCTCTTTCCTGCCATAAATACCAGTCTACACGTGTAAATCCCAGTAAAAAAAGGAGAAAGTAAGTTCAAGCATTTTTATGGACTAATGGTTTTCATTATGCACCCCCTTACTTCTAGTGCCCCATGCGAGGGAAACACTAGCTGTTCAGCTCTTATTAACCAGTCTGTGTGTTGTGTATTTACACTGTATGTCACAGTAAACTGTGGCACCCTCATTATAAACCCAGAGACCAACTAATACTGCTGCAACAATGGCAGCAGGTTTTCTGTGTGTTGTTGTTTTTGTTTACGACTTGTATTTATGAAAATGTGCATGTGAGCGCAGTTTAAACTAAGATCATAAGAGTATTTCAGACAGGGCCACGTCTAACGCAGGACCTGCTTCAGTATATTAGTGGAGTCAATCAAATTACCAAAAGCATGCAGTGAATGTGACCATTAACCGGTTGGCAATCGAGTGCTAAGGAGTCGTGTAATTAACCACATTAAAGACCAAGTCTGAGTTACGCTCTCATTGCAGGGCAGTGCAGCTGAAGGGCAGATTGATTTCAAAATACTGTCTTGCATTATAATTGTAATTTACTAGAATGAATGCAGGCTTATGTTCACTGGGATGTGTACGCAACTTTACTTTAACCCTCCTTTTTACAGATTTATAAACACTTACTACAATGTAGGTAGTTTTAAGCAGATATAAGAATATATTTTATTATTTATTACATGATTTATTTTACTTGCTACTGTATTTATTAACAATTATCACCTCACCTATGAAGCATCCATAACTGGTGTATATACAGTTAAATAATAACACGCTGTAGCAAAGCAAACTCATATGAACAAATCCTTAAAGTGCCATAAAACATTTAGTATTTATACACAAATCATTCAGGCGGCATTAAAACTGTTTTCAAATGTGTTCAAAACTCATGAAGACATGTTGAGCTTTAAGGTTCATCGTTGGCCTCAGAAAAAAATGTTACTCAAGGTCTACTTACTTTTTTTTAATCTTTCATTTTGTGAAATGATCAGCTTGTTATTTGCAATAAAACTGCAAAAAAAAAACAAGTGGCAAGGTTATTTACGAAGGTTCATATGATTTAATTAATCTGCACACTGGGTGAGTGAATGGAGGATGTAATCTAACGGGTTATCTTGGTATTAAGAGCACATCAATGTGCAAGAAGTGGCTGAGATAAAGGAAAATATGTCCCTACTTCACATCCCTACATATTAGAGAAGTGACATTTCCTTTCTTTGGTCAGCCTTATAGGTCAACAACACATCTGATAATTTGTATTGAAGATGGATGTAAAAAATACAGTAAAGATAATACATAGTTTCTGTGCAACTACTGCTGAGTATGGACCTCATTAATATGGAAAGTAACAAATAATACAAAATAAATACGGTAAAAGTACCAGAAATTACAAATTCCATCATAAAATAAAATAAAATATACCTTCATTCACTGCAAGTTTTGTATATGATTTAAAAAACTTCTATAAATCTTATTTAAATCTAATAAAAATGTTCAGACAGACATGGGCAACATTTGTCTGCGTGTAGAATTACAGCCACAAATAAAACCCCAGTCAGCTTTTATACATCCTATTGTATTATTTGTATGTATAATCACAATACTCATAAAGATGATGTTGATATTGACACTTTCTAGTTTTTTACCCTCTAAATATTATTATTGTTGTACACAATGAGAGGCAGATTTGTCCCTTTTGACTATATTAGTCTTTACCTGACCACAGACTCACTGTGTCAGGGTCCATTAACAGCATTCTCCATAAGACACTGCAGGAGCTCAGTCTGTAGGGACTGCAGGGTCGCAGGTTCAAGTCCAGCACGGACCACAATGCACCAGCCCCGCCTCCTGTGCACTGCCGAGGTCCCCTTGAGCAAGACACCTAACCCCCTACCTGCCCCCGGAGCGCCGCTACGTGGCAGCTCATCTCTCCACCACATTTGCCCGTTGGGGGGGTTAATAAAGTATTTGGCGGGGCTGTAGTGTCACTGTACCTGCACACCGGATCAGATCCGCCCAAATTCACAGAGCGAGAAAAACTAGATGATTATTTAAGTATGTAAATAATATACACAGATAAACAACACGGCGCTCACACTCCTCTCCACACTTTACCCAGGTCCTGTGTGTGTGTGTGTGTGTGTGTGTGTGTGTGTGTGTGTGTGTGTGTGTGTGTGTGTGTGTGTGTGTGTGTGTGTGTGTGTGTAGCACTGGCAGGCTCAGGGCTGGGATTTCGGGTTAAATATTCAAAATGGCGGACGGAGGAGCAGCGAGTCAAGATGAGAGTTCAGGACCAGGTAATGATTACAGCATTTTACATATTCATACTCATATTCAAACTGTGTTACTCACAATGTTTGATACACGGAACCGAGCAGAAAGACAGACGGACCCACAGATGTGGATGATATCCAGCGTTGCCGTGGGTTACACACAGCTAGCCAACTGTACTTTGACAGAGGAGGAAACGAGCTATTGCAGTGCGACGGCAAATTACATGGAAACATGCCTCCCCCCTTTGTGTGATTAGACGGCTGTACGCCGCTACATATTCATACCTCTGTCGACAAATACAATTTAGCATATTTTATTAGTAATCTCCGACGTGACTCTGGTTCATATGTGGCACATTTACACATTTCACTAACGCGGTTTGATTGAAAATGGGGACGCTAGCAGGCTAACGTTAGCTGGTTGGCTAACGCTCGGCTTTGTGTTGATGCGCGCACACACACACACACACACACACACACACACAAACACACACACACACACACAGGCGTGAAGCTTTTGAAAGAGGTTTGCATATTCATTTTTTTTCTTGTCGAGCTGGGCAGTGGCTGTGTTTGTTTGTTTTCTGTCGGAGGAGGATAAATCTCAATGTAACGCGTGTGTTCGGTGAAGCAGTCTCGATATCGGCTCGGTGGTTTTTATAGCACAGCGTTTTCTCCTCTTTGTGCTCGGCGCAGTGGAGCCACAGCAGCCTGTTGTGTTATTCATGCGGGCCTGCCTCAACCAGAGTGCGGACTTCAGCACAATCCACCGGCCGACGGGACGCTGGAGCTCGTCCTGCGCCGCACAATGGGGCCGCATGTCCACACAACACCGTACGACCACAGTGACAGTAAAGACCCCCAGAGTATTCAATTATAAAGCGTCTGTGTGGTGGTGGTGGTGTTGTTGTTGTGGCTAACTGGCTAACACCTCCTCTAACTTGGTCCTGTCGTTTGAGGGCTAACGTGAACTTTACGGTGGCGGTAATTAGATTCATCTGAAGCACGAGTCGGGGTCGGTGGTGGTCGGTGGTAGTTTTAGAGGTTGTAAGCTGTTTGAAACTACAGTTTTATTGAAGTTGTTCGGATCACTTTTTGTGGTTGAAAGTGGGAGTAGTCTGGAAAAGGCTGGCGAGCTGTTTATCCACCTCATTAGAATATTTAATTCATCTCTATAACTTTTTTTATTGCTCCGGGCTGATCAGTTTTTTTTTTTTTAAGGTATCTGTCGTGTCCCAAGTGTTTGTCTGAGTTTTAGCCCAGCCTGTGTCTGCTGAATACAAAGATTGTACCTGTGTATACCCCCCGGTACAGGGAGGGGTGGTGAGGCCCACTTCCGGAAGGCCACAATAATAACAGGCAGGACATTCTTACTATTCACTCTGCCGGTTTCATGGGCAAGACACAGCTTGATGGCACTATTTATTTTAATACCGTGCAGATAAGTTTGTTTTAAAGGAACCAATCCAGAGTATGAATGTGTGTTTTTAGTTAAAACTACATAGGACGGTTTGTTATCTCGGGGATCTTTTACTTTTTGACACAGAAGGCTAAAACAATGTGTGCGTGCTATCATCTCAATACCTGTGTGATGGCTCAGGTGTGTTTACATTATCAGATTATTGCTGCAGTGCATAGTGTGTTGAATTATTGGCAGTTTAGGGCTTAAATGCTATAGACTACATGCATATCTTTGCAAGTCAGAACAGGATATTGAATTCAATAGGGCTGTTCTGTAAAAACATTTTTGGGTTACAGTGAAAAAGACAAATATTTAAAGCTTTGTCCTATAAAACAAAACCCACAGCATCCAAATACTGACTTTGATGTCATTTATCATGGCAATGGTAGAAGTTTTGAAACATTCAGGTCAGCTGTACTGTAGTTTCTTTGTTTGGGTTGTTTAAATAATAAAATTCAGCTTCATGTCTCGGCCCAAATAGTGATTTAGATTGTGTTCTTTGTTGTACCAGTACATACAAATTCATACCCTGCCTGCATTGTTTTGAAAAGAATCACAGCGTAACCTTGATATCACATTACAGGCAATTTTGTGAAATGTGATATATTGCAAGACAGTTATCATAGTAAATTTTATCATTTATTTTAAGGCAAGCCAAGAAAAAAAACGGTTTGTTTTGCATTTTGTGAAGTGACATCCACTGTCCGGAAAAAAGGCTCAGTTACTCTAAAAATATATAATTAACTTATTAAACTGGGCTCCTTAAAGAACAGATGAGAAATAATTCTGTCATCCTCGTACTTAGACTACTTTTCTCATTTAATTAGTTTTACAGTTCCACCCTCATTCCAGCCTTGTAGTTTCATCATGAATATTCATTGATGTAAACACAGTTGTTATGAATAATGCATCATTCGCCGTAATAAATTCAGGACATGCCATCTCAAAGTATTGAGAAGGCCTCCATGAAGGCTCCAGTCAGACAAGCCTTTTCACTGTGGAAGAAGAAAATCATAACTAATCAGAGCTCTGTGCTGTGCTCACAACAGATAACTACTTGTTTCTAGTAACCTGTAGGAAGGTGAGCAATTCATGGCTCAACAATGCAAAGCAAGAAGCTCTTCTTAAGAATTTAGCAAGGTACAGCATACTTACCTGTCATGTTATATCCGGCTATATAAGCTAACATGTTTTGGGAAATTCCTATAGGTACCAGAAGAAAATCTACAAAATGGGGGCTTTTCAGGAAAAGTAGACACAGAGGAGCTTATGAGCGGTGGATGACTTACAAGTTGTTGCATTTACCAAGCAACATTGCCACGTTGTCCCTGATGACTCTCATGTGCCTGCCACTATTAAGACCACTCGTTAAACATTTTCCAGGATTTCATGAAAGGTTTTTATGTTACAGACCGTCTCAAACATTCTTTAAACCTATGTTGTGATAAAGAGGCCTTAGCAAGAAGATATTCCTTCTAAACAAATAAGGGGCCTTCTTTAAATAGACGAGGCAACAGCGGGAGAGCTATTCACAGTCCTAGTAAAATCTGGGGGAAAAGGTGCCATATTTTTCTACAACAAGAAAGAGAAATACACATCACATGAATAACCAGCAGTTAATGCTAATATCAGCTTCCTAGGTGGTGAATTTATATTCCTACTCATTAAATATTGTTACTTGCCACCCCCTAGATAGAAACCTCACTTTTATTTAGTTAAATTGAGTTTTCCACCTAGCCTATATAGACAGTTGTCTAATGACCACCCAAGAGATACCACAGTAGCTTATACTGGTGTTAGCCCCATTACTGTTCATTAGATTACACTGCATCATCTAATTTGTTCATTTGTGAGTTTGGGTGTGTACTGTCTGTTGTCAGATTGTGTTGGTTTTATAGGTTGACAAGTATTAAAAGCTAGTTGAAACTGTTTGGATATTCACGTTGATTCTGCATGGAACCGGGAAGCTTTAGGTTGTTTGCTCTTTAATTCCCTCAAATTGAAAGATTATATGTCGTGACCATACATCCTGACCGCTCCAAAATCTGCTTAGTGCTCAGACTGGTCCACATTTGGAAAAGTGGTCTTGACGTATTCAGTGTTTAAGGCGAAGAATATAGACAGTAGGGCAGAATGTGGATGTGCTAATTAAGTTTTGCTCTGTCTCATGTTGAATCTCTCAGCTCACATTAACGGCTCTGCAGTATTCATCCAGCCTTCCCATATTACAGTACTAATGAGATACCTATTTAAAATTCTCTTCGCAGGATATTTGTATAATGCATTGTTCCACTGCAGGGTTTTGCAAACCATTCAACCATGTAACTGTACATGTGTTGAAGTGCACTGCAGATAACTGGTTTTGCATTCACTTCTCTTTTGTTTTCTCATTTGGTTGCACGGTGTGATTGTTCAAGAGGTCAGAAAGACGGACCCCTTCCAGATTTCTTACTCTAGTGTGGCATCTGCATCTATCTTAATGGCCTTCTCGGTAAACAGTGGGCTGGAGTTTAACTAAACACTGTGTTGTTTGAGGAGATCAACAGTGGAGAGTGGTATGGAGGATAATACAGTGTAATAATATAATGCAGTGTTCAGTTATTGTTGAGACTGCTGTTGTCTTTTACATTTTTCTAGCAAAAATACCAAATGTTCATTGTTTTTAGCCTCTGAATTGTGATTGTAAACTCAATACCTTTTTGTTTTTAGGCTGTTGGATGGATGAAACAAACAGTCACCCGTAACTTAAGTAGATATTTTTTTATACATTGTAGATCAAACAATTAATCTATTAATCAAGAAAATAATTGGCAGACTGCTCGATCACTTTAGTGCAGAGCTTTTAGAAAACTGCATCAATGAATAAGGTAGTCAGGTCAGAATGAACTACAAAACTACCTTTTAGTTACAGCCTTATTAAATAATGTTAAACAACACCCTGTTCATAGTTAGTTCTAATGAACACATTGATGATGAGCAGTGATGAGGTTTATTTCTGGGCTCATAAAAGTTTGGGAACCACTGGTTCTCTGTCCTCATCCCACTGCTGAACTGGTCTGTTTGTTTTTCAGTCTGTACCCGGCCACCGTGCCCTCTTGACATTGTTTGATTTGGTCAACTAGTATGTAAATGCCTTGCGTCAGGCAGGAGATATGTGAAGAAGTTGATTAGAGCTTCAGCCAGGAGCAGTTGTTGTGGATTTGGTTGTTAAGCCCCCTTCCCCTGTAGACCACAATACAGCCACACATTCCAGCCCAGTCATTCTGATTCACTGGACACCTGTGTAGCGCCGTAGCTGGGCTGTTTCCCTGATGTATTAACTCTTGGAGCACGCTGAAAATGAATTTAAAAGGGCTCCAAAATGAAATACTAATGGAATGTAAAGCTAATCTAAATATGCTAATCCCCAAACACTTCATAAACATAGACAGCAACAGCCCGCCACCCACTCTCTGTAGTCGCTCGCTGTGGAATGCTTTAGCCACAGGGGGTCTAGCAGTAATGACAGGCTTGTGGTGGATTAATGTGGAGTTATTTATTTCCGATTGAGCGAGTCCCCCACCCACTCATACTCAAGACCCCCAAACCCCCCCTCCCTTTTTAGCAGTTAGTCCCGGTCTCCGCGACTCCTGGAGATACTCCGAACGAGCAGTCTTAGACGTTCTATTAATGCAGTCCGCCTTGCTAACATGCCCAGACCACCGCCGACAGGCCTCACACTGCATTCTGGGATATCTTCAGCCCTTTACCTGCTCTTAGCTAATTACTTTTTAGCCGTGCATTCGCACAATAATTGGTCTTGTGCTGCTGCCTCCCCTCCCTCTGCTGTGCCAAGTGCTAGTTTGAGCACTTTTTTTCCCTTCTCTGTGTCGTCCTTATTCCCCTGTTTTTTATCGTCCTCCAAAAGCCATCCAATTAATATGCTAATGAGCTGATAAATATTTATAGGGGTTTAAATTATGCAGAAAGCTTTCAGAGCCCGGTGTGAAATGCGTCGCTCGCAGGACTTCAAAGCCTTGCATTGCTAACGAGGCAGGGGCAGATTTGCATACGGCTTTAATCAGCTGAATACTGATTATGCTTCATTATAGAGTTGGAGGGAGGGGAGCCGAGTTGGAGGAGGCCGCCAGCTGCACTTGTCGTTTGTTTCATTCCAGCAAGAGAGGGAGAGGTTGAACTTTTTCAGAAGTACAGACAATCTTGGCACAAGAGAGAGAGGGAGAGAGAAGGAGGGTGGGAGAAAGGGAGAGCGAGTGCAAAGTAGGCACTGTAAGAGAGAGAGGGGCAGAGCTATAAGAAAAGAAAAGAGTGCAGGGAGAGAGGGAAGGAGAGCTGTTTGCGTAAACCCTGTTGGCTTTCCCAGTGTGCGTATCCCAGTGTTGTTCAGTGAACCGTGCTGTGGACAGTGCCACTGTGTCTGCGTGTAGCTCTGGTTGTATTGAACCCTGCTCGCTGCTGACCAGTGGAGAGTGAAGAGAGGGAGGAGTGGGAGGAGGTACAGAGTGCCGGACACCCTGTCGTGGGTTAGCCCGGCAAAGGCAATTTTCCATGATAGGTTCTGCAACCATGCTGGAACACACAGGTGGAGCAAGAGCGGGTGAGTTTTTGATGAGGTTGCGATGGAGCTCAGCTGGGTTTTGTTGTTGTTGTTGTTCGGCGTCCTTGTGTGAAAAAGGTGTCGCTGTGTGGTCTGGCACACTTTGCATTTAAATATTACTTATAAGAATTAATTGTATTAATGTGACATCAGTTAGTATATCCTTCTGTCTTCTAGCCTGTGACTGTAAACGCAGTGTTGGTGACTCATTTTTCTCTGTTGTGTTGTTTGCCGCTTTGAATGGTGAATGTGACTGAAATGTTGTTGCAGGAATATCATCCAATTATGGGATATACTCAGGTGACAAAAGTGAGAGCATTTCTCTTATCATTGAGACAGGGTTGTTTTTTCTATCGGCAGTGGGTGTGAGTTTGTCTCACTATCTGTCTCTGTCTGGCTCTTCCAGATTCTAAAGTGAATAATCAGTCAGAAACTACTAAATGTGCAATGGAAAGTGGTGACGGGAACACCGGTGAGTGACCTCCAGCATTTTGTTTCTCTTTTTTTTTTTTTCTTTTTCCTTTACTGGGATGAAATTAGGATGTGCTGAGCTTTACCTCCTCATTCAACAGGTCTGAAATTCATAGCCAAAATGAACATTTTTGCAGCACAAATCAGAAAAGGGTCACTACTGTCCACCTTCTGTATTATTGACTAATTTAAAAGAAGACATGGCAGCTTTCCAAAATCCTTGTGAGCAGTCCTCTTTGTCAAATGAAGTGTTTACCTCACAGAGCAGTTTCCCTCACTTGTGCCTATTGAATATCACAGTAATTTGCTCTGTCTCAGTGCTTCAGTGATTCTGTGATATAAATTATCCAACTCAGGGTGAACATTGTAGATTTGGCGCTCAACTTTATATTCTTATTGTGTAATGACGAATTAAGTAAACATTAATGTGTGCTTCCAATTTACGTACCAGCTCACAGTGTTAATATTTAATTCAGTGATGATTCACCAGCCTGCATGCGGACCTATTCATGCAGCTGTGTAATGACTTTGGATCATCATTACAGTTACATATGCTGTCACTCTTAAAAACATGTTTTTAGTCATATTCAGTTTTCCTTGCACCTGGAAACAGTTTGTATACTGCTACAGGTTCACTGTGTGCTTCTAGTGTATTGTGTTCCTCATTTTTGTGTTAAACCAATAACGGCTTCCATGTTGTTATTGGTTAAGAACAGTGTAGATTATGTGGCCACTTAAACCACAACAAGAAACATCTTTGAACTCCTTTAACAGCATGTTTCATGAACTGTATTTCTGTCCTCAGGGATCCAAATCAATGGATTGGACTTTCAGAGGCACACGGTGCCCACCACAAGTGCAATCACTAATGCACATGCACAAGCCCTCCTCCAACAGGTAATACAACACATGATGCGCACTATCACACACTTTACCTCAAGTAACTTTTTGTTGTCCTATTTTTGTGGAGGGAGCAGATGTTTAACAGATAATTTTGTGGTGTAGTGAATTGTCACGATAAAAATAAGGTGTGAAGTTTGAACAGAGGTATGCTCATCTGCACTCACACATGCACGAGCCGAAAAGAGTTCATTTAAATGAGCCAGGCTCTCCTTGTGTCGCCTGGCAACAAGGCAGATTAATCAACCCTGTATGCTAATTAGCTGCTCTGCGGTTGCTCGGAAACAGATGGCCGAGAATATGCAAATCTATGCAGAATTTACATGCACTGCATAACAGTTATTTTAATTAGCATCTCAACTCTCCCCTCCCTTCCCATTCGCTTTCCTTGTCTCTGAAGGCTGCAGCACATTTTAAAAACCCACTTTCTCACTTCCTTTTTAATACAAATTCCTCTCCCTGCTCAAAGACTAAAGGCTCATTCTCAGAAAGCCACTCAGGTAGCACAGAAATTTGATTTTTAACTGTTTTTAGTGCCATGTTTTTTGACTGTTTTTGTCTGAATTAGATTATTTGCTCTCAATTAAAACATTTAGAATCTTGTTATTTTAATGACAACTATGTCGTTAAATTAAGAGACTTATTTGACCAGGCCTACCTTATGCTGTGTCAACAATGCCTGTAGGAAGATTTCCTCTAAGACCCCCTCTTTGCTTCACCTCCACTAGTCTAAGTCGGAAGACTCGAGCGCTCTTCCGACCTCCGTCCAGCAGAGCGTATTGCCTCAAACCCAGCTAATGTTGGCCGGGGGACAGATTGCTGGAGTAAGTGGCCTGTTGCCTCATTGCTTTGAGTTAAAACCTAGTCGTAGTCATGCATCTGGGTCGACACCTCAACACGATCAATCTTGGCTGAAAGATTGTGTGATGAAATGATCGCTTGCCCTGATTCTGTGGCTAAGGCTGGTGTCTCCTCTGCCTGTGTGTCTGTTCATCCCAGTGGTTCTTAGGCTATGTCCAAATTCTTCCACGGAGGGATGTGTTTGGACATAGCCTTGATGTGTCTGTACACTCACCGTCAGGCCAACCACATGACACCTTTCATATCCATCTATGTTCTCCCTGAGGCCATACTGTAGTCGCAAAGACCGGCCGGGTTGAATGCGGCTGCTGCTGTGCTATGCGGGAGTGAATGTTTACTGTGCATGTGGATTTGAGTTTGAACATGACATCAACATGCTCATTTGCACTTGTGCCTGGCTCAACTGCATGAGTCGTCTCTCCATTTGCCTGTATGGGCTCAGTAGTGTTTCCACGATAACAAAAGTTTCAATAGTACTTTGATACCTTCGTGAATAATTAAATTCAACAGAAAAATGTCAATAAACATTCAGTACTTTCACCTAATGTATTCAGTATTATGCTGAATCCACTTCAGTATTGTTTGCCACAGTGGAAGTGGGAAGAGTAAAATAAAGGAGAAATTGGACTAGACAGAGCTGCGGTATAGTTCATGACGTGACATGAGTGGAGCAGCCATTTAAACAACTGTTGGCAACAGCATCAAACAGTGCAGTCCCCCTGCTGTCGATAAAACTGGAGCAAGGCAGGGATGAATTGAACACACGTTTAGTAGTAATCGTTTAGTTCTATATTAAACTTTCCACGTGTATCAAAGTCAAAACTCAAGTATCGTGACAAACACTAACCCATCCAATGTCTATGAACTGATTTGTTAAAATGTTACTTACTTTATCTGTGTTTATCTCCCCCCCCCTCTGTCTGACCTATCACTACTGTGTTCCTCTGTCTCTCTGTCTGGCCATCGTTATGTATGTTTCTGTTTCTGTCTCTTGGTTTTACAGTTGACCCTGACCCCAGCGCAGCAGCAGATGTTGATCCAGCAGGCCCAAGCTCAGCTTCTGGCTGCAGCCGTGCAGCATTCAGCCAACCAGCAGAACAGCACCACTGGGGCCAGCATCTCAGCCTCCGCAGCCACACCCATTACCCAGTTGCCCCTGTCACAGCCCATCCAGATCGCCCCTGTAAGGCACAATCACCCATGCACCAGGGTTTCTGGTCCTTAAAGTCCTTAAAGATTATTTTAACAAACTCTGACTGTATAATTTAGATACTTAAATTCTGTTTTATTGGAATGATTTCCACAGATAGTTTCCAAAGCAGTATATTTCAGCTTTAATAAGAAACCCCATGAGAAGGCAAAATCTGAAAACACTCTGTATTATAGTAATTAATAAAATCTAGCTATTGCCCAGTTATCATTCTTCTTTTAAACCTAAATCGTGACAGTTTGGTTTTTATTAATGTCAAATAAGGGATTTGAATAGTTTTTTTTAGTCAAATACCCAGGGTTAGTTTAGTTTGTGTGAACACATTTTTATCAGGATCAAACTGCATTTATGAACATACCCTATCTTATTTGAATAAAGGTTCAAACAGAGAATACATATGTTGAGTCTGTTGGAGATCAACATATGACTTTTTTACCACTTGAATCCGCTACAGACTGTCTGTCTGGAGGCAAATGAGGCTGAAATGTGGATAATATGGAAATGTAATAAATAAGTCATGTTTGGTTTCAGACTAGATTAACTATTAACTTTTACAAAAATACCAGTGCTGACTATCAGGTTATAGCTTTAGTTATGACAGCAGAGTACCTGAAGATTGTTTTTCAATGAAATAAATAATAATAACATGAATATATATACAGCAGTGTTTAATTATGTTCCTGCAAATAACTAACAATACAAATTCACCTCTGGCTTGATTGATATGCCCTGTTTGTTAGAATAAAACAGACATTATTGGTATAGTCTGACATAAAAAAAAAAGTGTAGTATGTTATGTTAGTATGCATTTATAGTCTCGATGCTGTGGAGATGTAATGTAGTCTGTTGTATGTTTATGAAGAGCTAATTTCTCTACGTGATTACAGTGAAAATGTCCTTTGTTGCAGCAGCTACAGCAGCAGAATTTAAGTCTGCCTCAGTTTGTTCTGGTGCAGCCTGGCCACCCGATCGCCACACAGCTGCAGCCTCAGTTCATCATCTCACAGACACCGCAGGCCCAACAGAGTAAGTAAAACACTTAGTAGTGTTTGATTTGCGCTAAGAAAAGAGATATATTCCAGGCATTTGATTGTTATAGAAGCATTCTTTTCTACCTTAACTCCCATGTGTTCCCCTCTGTAGGTATATTGCAAGCCCAGAGTCTTCTAACTACACTACCTCAAAGCCAAGCTAACCTCCTGCCGACTCAACCAAGCATCACCCTTGCACCTCAGGTTGGTAATGATGCGAGCACCTCTTCTAATTAAACCCTAAAAAATGTGTTTCTTTTCCAGCTGTAATCCAGGCATTCACATCACAAAGCCAACGTTTCTACATTTGCATTTTATTCCTACTAATTTAAACTCTTCTGCAGTTTTCCTTCGCTGACTCTTAACCTTAATAACAATTTTGCTGTTACAACTACAGCCTGCAACACCAACCCGCACAACAGCAGCCACACCTAATCAGTCCCACAGTCAGACACAACCCAAACGGTTGGATACTCCCACTCTGGAGGAGCCTAGTGATCTGGAGGAACTGGAACAGTTTGCCAAGACCTTCAAACAGAGGCGTATCAAACTGGGCTTCACACAGGTACGTGTTCAAGACTGAACACATTAGCAATTTCACATATTTTGCAAATGATCATCTGTGGCTATCCTCATACTCAAATTCCTAGTGCATGTAGGAATAATGAACTTGTATTATAGGTGAGTAAAATGAATCACACTTCATCTCTCTCTCTCTCTCTCTCTCTCTCTCTCTCTCTCTCTCTCTCTCTCTCTCTCTCTCTCTCTCTCTCTCTCTCTCTCTCTCTCTCTCTCTCTCTCTCTCTCTCTCTCTCTCTCACCAGGGGGATGTTGGCCTGGCCATGGGGAAGCTGTATGGAAACGACTTCAGTCAAACTACCATCTCTCGCTTTGAGGCCTTGAACCTGAGCTTTAAGAACATGTGCAAACTCAAGCCATTGCTGGAGAAGTGGCTTAATGATGCAGGTTTGTCCCTGAACCCACCTGAATGAGCGATACAGAAGGACATGGAATGAGAACGCTTTGATCACTATGCATATTTAATCTTCGTTTTCCTCACATCGTGTAACGGGCAAAGGGCAGCGTGTGTATCATTACAATACCTTGTCTTTACCTCCCTTCCTGTCCTTTGTGTCGGTGCTGTTTGTGCAGAGAACCTGACATCTGACCAGGCTCTGTCCAGCCCCAGTGCCCTGGGCTCCCCGGGCATGGGCATAGAGGGGATCAACCGCAGACGGAAGAAGAGGACTAGTATTGAGACCAACATCCGAGTGGCCTTAGAAAAGAGCTTTCTGGAGGTGAGAAACTGAAGTTAAACATTTGGACCTCAGGAGGGAAATTAAGTTTTTGCGTGTTTAATGTTTAATTAGTAAAATGTCTATACATTACACTGTTATACATTTTTTAATAGACGTTATCTAGCAGCAGAATTACACGAGAGAACAGTCTCAGTGCTCACAGGGAATCCCTGGCTTTTTTGCCCTCTTCAAGCAGAACCAAAAACCTACCTCTGAAGAGATCACCATGATTGCTGACCAGCTCAACATGGAGAAGGAGGTAATTCGGGTCTGGTTCTGCAATCGCCGGCAGAAAGAGAAGAGGATTAACCCCCCCAGCAGTGGCAGCAGTGGAGGAGGCAACACCTCCATCAAAACCATCTTTACCCCCAGTAGTCCTTTGGTAAGGATGGACACACTTAAGTGATTGTTCAGGGTTTATTAGGGGTTCAAGACCGAGGGAGCTCGGGGCCACGCAGAAGTTTCTGGAATTAGATACAATTCCAGAAAGGTTTAATTGTATTTCTTTGTAAATGCAGCTAAATGACACTCTGCTCATTTAATCCTTCTTATTCTGTTCCCAAGGTGGCCAGCACAGCAAGCCTTGTGAGCAGTCCAACTATTAACACGCCCACCACTCTGACTGTAAATGCAGTGATGCCTCTCACCAGCACCAGCGTCTCCAGTTTGTCTTTCACAGGTGAGTACGGTTGGGCTTGACGTGTCTTTTACTTAATGGAAGTGTGTATCTAATCATGCATAATAGATTCGAAGGGAACTTCTCCTTTCTTCTATTTCTGCCCTCCCTTCCTCAAAGGCACGACGGTTGGCGCCACAAACACAGCATCCGTCATATCCACCGCCCCTATGGTTACTACAGCAACCAGCTCTCCATCTTTAAGCCCGTCGCCAACGATTCATTCCACAACCACAGAGAACAAGATTGGCACTCATGCGCAAACCATCGTCACCCAGGCCCCGACATCCATAGCTACCACTTTAGGGACGGGTCAGGTGATGGTGGCGGCTCCAGGGTTTTCTGCAGCGCTGCAGAGTGCTGCCCAGTTACCCACCAGTGCCAGCTTTGCTGCTATGGCTGCTGCTGCTGCAGGGCTCAACCCTGGACTGATGGCTTCCTCCCAGTTTGCTTCAGGGTTAGTACTGGTCATGTTGTTTAGGCCTCTGATTGTTACTTCTGTGGCGTTCCCTCAATGGTGTCCTCTCTATTGATCTAAATGATCTTGCTTGTGTCTGTGTGTCCAGGGGGGCCCTGCTCAGTCTGACTCCTGGTGGCCTTGGCAGTGCGCTGAGTCCTGCCCTCATGAGTAACAGCACCCTGGCTACCATCCAAGGTGTGTACCAATGTCATGACAACATAATAAACATTTACTGTGCAAGTATTTTCTAATGTGAGACAATATGTAATACACACAATACATACCCAACTTTATAGGTTGCATGGTTTGGAGATGGGAATTTCAACCTTGTTTGTCTTTAAAGAGACGAACATAGTGTGCTCTGTATGTCAAAATGTTTACTTGAATATAGTGACCAGGTAGCAGCAATACCCAGGTAGTGTTCTTACAGATTCTATGTACTGCTGAAAGGTGGTGATGACGAAGTGGTTACATCAAATGCTGATGATACATCAAATTGATGGTCAGTATAGTTGGTAGCATGTCAGGGAGTGAGGAGACAAAATGCAGTACAGTTCAAGGTTATTTCCCCACAAAAATAGCGTATAATAGCTGATAAATCGTTATTCAGCTTCAGTTTGAGTAATCGTGGTCTTTCCTTGAGGCCTGGTCTGCGGACCACACCGGATACATTAGGAAAACATGAGTTATTGAAACAATAAATAAAAAAGGCAAAGAAATTGAGTATGTAAACAAAAATAACATGTAGTTAATTAATAACCATAACATTAACAAAGAAATTGATAAAAAAAAAATCCATCATGGGTTTATCAAGATAACCCATTGTTTGTGTAATTTGTATAATGAAAGGAAAAATTTAATGAGGCTACCATGCATTTGCATATTAAGAGCACAATAATTCAGGCCGCGCCCATGAGGTGAGAGAAAATTACTTCTATGAATAGAAAAATTAATCTTGCTGTGCGATGATAAAATTAGATGATGAAAAGTCCCGCAGGACAGTGAGAAAAAAAAAGTCTTTGTGATTTTTATTTATTAGATTATTATTTTTAAATAGTAATAATCCCCATTTTTGAGCTCGCTCACAGTCTAAATACACCAACTTCTTCTATCTCCTCCACAGCTCTGGCATCGAGCGGCACAATCCCCATCACGTCTCTGGATGGCAGTAACCTGCTGTTCGCCAACACCTCTGGTACCACGCCGCTTTTCCTGAATCCCCAGACCCTGTCGGTGCTCACCAGCAACCCCGTCAGCCTGGTGTCGGCCGGGGCGGGGGGGCTGCAGGTCACTGCCGATGCCCATCATCAAGCCACCTCGGCTGCTGTGCCTGTGCAAGCCACGACCATTACCACTGCCTCCAAGGCTCAGTGAAGCCAGTCAGGCTGCATCCCGAGTTAACGCCCTATTTCTTATGTCGTGCACTACTCCTATCACACCATGTAGGGAATAGGGAGGTCGTTTCTATATAGGCTCTGCGCTTCACTAACCACCCCACATTCTTTCCATTGTATCTATCATTATTTAATCCTTTTGCTGCCACCAAAAAGAAAACAGCCTCAAATGAGGTTGGGGTTGACTTTTTTTTTTTTTTTTTAGTTTGTTTCCCGTCTTTGTCTTTATGATTCTTGGATGTTTCTGGGGTTTCTTTTTCTCCCACAAACAGTAGCCAGATGGACACTGTTGTTGGCCTGCGCTCCTCATGAACCTTGACATGTGTCCAGGAAGAGAAATATCCTCGACACCATCAAGCTTTTAACATTTTGTATATAAATATATATCCTCCTATTTCCAGGTCAGAATTTTCTCTGAAATACTTCTAACCAAAAACTTTAGGATTTTGCTCTTTTAACATTCAAACTAAACTGATTTACTACTAATTTCACAATATTCATCATCACTAATGGGGATTTGTGTGTCACCCCATCTTTAATTATCTCTTTTGTGTTTTTTGGACAGGCCTTGACATAAATCATATCAAAGTTATATTGTAGAGACTTTTTTTTTCTTTATCTTTGCTGTCTATATTTTTTGACATTTTCAAAACTTTGTAAGTCTAATATTAAGTTAAGATTTAACTATCAATTTTTAATCGTGGTTATAAGGCTTTAAAAACAAGTAATAAGTGGCCGATATAAAGGTTATCATTGCTTTAAGGGACGTAGGGACCAGACGTGTCTCTCTGAGTCTCTCTTTCTGGAAACACTGACTTTTACGCTTTGCTGCGGCGGCAATGAAGCTGCCGAGCTTTTGTAAAATGACGGTCTGGTTTCGGATTATAGACACTGATAGAAAATGACTGAAAACAGTACTTTGAGAGCTTTAAAAAGAGCTCTGTGTCCGATTTTGTTTTGGATGGTGGTCCATTGGAAAGCTGTATATTATGTTTGGATTCAGAGGTAGAACTTAGACGTCTGCATGTGTTGTCTACGGCTCAGGCAGATTCTGAGAGTTCAGTAACTGCATGATCCACGAGGCTCTGTGGCTGACCGGTCTGTTTTGGGGACGACTAGTCAGGGGGGCATGGTCATCATAATGTATGGTGGCATTGGCTAGATGGGGGTTATTGTATTGTGTTTTTGTTTTCTTTTTTTCTTTTTTAATAGTGGTACCGTCGTATCTACTTGTGCACAGTATCTGTACCAAAAAACTGGATTGATGAGCTGCAGTCTGCCTGTTTTGGGAGGAATGAAATTCTGTCTTTTTTTTTTTTTTTTGTCTGCAGTCATTTGACTGGCTTACGTACTTTAAGATATACCAAAAATATTTGTTAAAATAATTGCTGTGTGTAGTCGGTGTAGCTTAGTCTAGTCAATATATTTATGAGTACAGAATCTCTCTTCATTGTCAACAGAATATAGAAATGCAATATTTTGATGATCACTTTCCAAAGATTTCCTTTTCTTTCTTTTTTTTAAGTGTCTCATTGCTCAACTTTTAAATTGGCAGCACAACTGACAAAAGGAGAAGGATTGGTGGGTTGAGGCATGAGAAAGTAGTTTCCTTTTTATTCTTTATGAATTGGTTTTTATCACTGGGGTGTTGCCCCCAGTGCCTGATCCTGGTTTTCTTTGAGCCATTTGATGGCCTGTTTTCCTTTTTCATCTTTTTTGGCCATTTTGGTAGCAGTTTTGGACTTTTCTGAAGCAAAGTGGAAAGGTTCTGTTTTTTGGTTTTGTACTAATATTCAGCCATAAAACAACAGCTTGAACCAAAGTGGTTTTCCTCAGTAGTTGCTGTGCCTGTCCGAGCACACAATCTCTGCTCCCCACTCTGCTGACAAATTATTTCCCTCCTCTCCCACCTCAATCAGTACCTGATATTCCCAATTTGGTGCTGCTGGATAAAGGATAACAGAAACTTTAGCTTTAACAACTTGCTGCTGAAACTCCTGGTGGAGTTGAGCTGTTGAGGGGCCTGCATGCTTTGCTATAGCTTTATGACTACATCCTGTGAAAATCAGGTTTGTGGTTTAGACCCTCCCGTCTGGAGGGCGCACCGATGTAAATGCATAGATCTGATCATCAGATAACATACTACACCTCCTCTCAGCACCATTTTTGAACCAGCATGTTATGAAACAATGTGCTGCTCCCTAAATCTGTATGTGGACTAGTTTTTAAAACCTGCCAAATTATCTTAACCCAGCACAGTGTTGGGCTAAGTACTGTTATGTGCTACACATTGAACTAAACCCCACATAAAGTAGCATTGATCTGCTGCTTCCAAATAACAAAATGAATTACCACAGTGAAATCACTGAAACTGTAAGCAGTGAGATTTGTCCACATTATCCTCTTGTGTACTTTCCTGTCGTTGAATTATTTTGACTGAATATACCTCAGCAGCACTTAAACATAAGGTTCACCTTTAGACATTTCTGTGTATAGAACAGTGTAGAATGTATAAGTACTGTCTGGCTTGCCATTCAAAGTTTATACTGATGAACCATACATAAAAGGACAACCTACTACTGCTATTTTCTAGTACTACTATTTATGGGGTATTTCCAGGTTTAAATGTTATTTTGAGATCCTTCTTGCCAAAGTAAAAGCCTTTTCTCTTTGCAGCTAGGCAGGTGTCTGGCTGCTCATGTTGCTGGTTTCCCTGTCTTTGAGGCCACAACGGGCCTACAGGACTCAGTCCTATTCCAGTGCTGTTTGTAGTTACTAATGAGTTGAACATGTGCTAGCAAGATGAACCAGTTGCCATCGGCACCATAGGATGTTACTGAAATATTTATCTGAGGAAAGACTTAAGAATTAGAGAAACGATCTTTTCTTAATTCTATACATATAAATATATATATAAACACTTGTAAGATATTCATATTTTATATTTGAACCAGTATGTTATCAAGACTGAATGTAGTGTTTATCATGCTTACTCAAAAAAAATTACTCCCCTAAATCTTCCTTTTTATTATTGCAAAATAGCAATTTTTTTGAAAACTGTCAAGACCAAAAAATAAGTGATGAAACCAGAGACCACGCCTCGGCGGCGCGTGAGTTGCTGACACCTGTGTCTGTCGTGTATCTGCGAGGTCTTTTCAACAGGATGGGCCCATTCAGGCGCTCCTGACTCTGAAGCATCTGATCTTAATCTTTTACTAGATTTTTTTTTTTTTTTTCATTTTGTGTTTTTGGTTGAGTCGTTGTGGACTTGATTTGTTGTGCTGTCTTTAACAATCATTTGACTTTTTTTTTTTTTTTAATATTACTTTATGCCTTTAATTGTTTTGTATAGTGTGAGAGGGCAAGATCACTGGCTTTCTTAGTTTGACAAAGAAGATTAACATTATCATTTATGCCTTATTGTTACGTAGAAGACATGAGCATTGTAGCATTGTGTGTGTGTGTGTGTGTGTGTGTGTGTGTGTGTGTGTGTGTGTGTGTGTGTGTGTGTGTGTGTGTGTGTGTGTGTGTGAGCGTGTGTGTGTGTGTGTCTGAGCGTGTGTGTGTGTGTGTCTGAGCGTGTGTGTGTGTGTGTCTGAGCGTGTGTGTGTGTGTGTCTGAGCGTGTGTGTGTGTCTGAGCGCTGAGCTCACCTGGTGCATTGTTTTCACTGAAACAATACAGTGTACTTTGGGCATTTTGGAGCGTGATTATGTTGCTACCTATGTTTTTAGGTGTGACTTAGACAGGTTGAGGATACCTGTGAGAAAAGCTTTACTAATAATTCCAGCAGGTGGGTAGGTGTGTGTGTGTGTGTGTGTGTGTGTGTGTGAGAGAGTTTAAAAAGAGAGAATAGGGAGGGCAGTCTGCAAACCATTATGGTGCATTTTCTTTTCCATCTTCCAGTGGATGTTTGAGAGTGATTTTTTAAAAAAATTGTGAGATATGAGAGTACTTTTTTTGTTTTTGTCCAGAGGGGGTGTCTACTGATTAACTAAAGCCTTTAAGCAAGCCAGTTTTGAAATTTTTAGGTAGAACTACAGTTTGTGGTCTTGGTTTGACTGGTTCATCTCTACTAATGATCTTAACTTTCAGCTGACTGTCTTTTTAGCGCTGGCTTGGCTTTAATGTTTTAGTTTCATGACGTGATTGTGAGATTTCAAGATGTTCTTGTCGATCAGCCATGCATCATGTTGGCCCACCACACTGGTTTGCTGGTTTTTAAGATTGACAAAGGAAGTGCGGAGCACCAGTAAAGCAAAAGGAGCTGTTGTATACCTCATTTCTAACTCAAGACTGAGTGAAACCTGCTTTAATCTACTTAAGAAATAGAAATATAAAAAAATAAAAAAAATCACAAAAAAAGATGAAAATACACAAACTTGTGTCAGTGGAGAAGCCCGTTCGTACCTGTGCTTTGTGAAGGGTTGTGATAAATGCCACCACAAGGGGGAGACAGATTACATACCAGTACTCATGAATGTCTGCTGTTTTTCCTTCACAATTTGGTGTTTTTATGCTGCACACTGATGTATATCAGCATTGGATGGAGATAGTTATTTGTAACTTGAGATAAGTTTATTTTAATGTATTGTATTCCGTTACTGTCTGTCAGAAGTTACTTTTGAGCACCCCTCCATGTTTGAACACTTCTTTAAGTTTGACAATCCTGTTTTTATTTTTAAGTTTTTTTTAAATTTTATTTTCACTCTGACCAGGTACAGGTATGTGCGTGTCTTCCCTCATTGTCGGTGTGTTGTCGCAGCCCGCTCTCGCTCTCCTGTGGTACCAACATTAACCAAAGACTTCTCACTTGATTGTATATGAACGACACCGCCTCTCGCCCCGTGCCCCGCCTCACTGCTCAGCATCAAATCCCCGGCTGCACACTCTCTCACCGGAGCCCTCAATTCACCTGTAAAGAGTTTGCTTTTTATTGCATGCGAATGTGTATCCGCCTGGAAACACTCCGGCGTTGTGTCGATGCTGCGGTTTCAGTGCCTGTGGGCGGGGATCGGAAGGGGGCTTGAACAGGGGCTGAGCGGGCTTCTCCGACAGACATGAACCAATCTGGTGGTAGCTGGGTGATGTTTGTTAATACACACTGAGGGTTAATCCTGTGCACACTGTACATGCTCAGGACTCTGTATGTTTGTCTGTCTTGAGCGCTGTTGCTAGGATGTCCCCCCCCCTCCCTCTCCTCCTCCTCCTCCTCCACTCACTCTCTCAAGGACTGTGGTGAAAATGCTGTTCCTGCCTCTCACAGTGTGTCTGTTTCTTCCTCATCATCCGTACACTGTATAGCCCCAGGACATTAACCCTGTTGTCTCCAGGAATACACATCCTGCGGTCGCTAAAACTCACTGCTGTGTCCCCCCCCCTTCCTCCCCCCTTTTCTCCTCTCCGGCTCTCTCCTTTGACATCGTCTCTTCACTACAGACTCTGATCAGCTGTGACACTATGCATCACGGTCCTTCACTCTGCATGGACTGTGTCCCTCCGGCTCAGAACTCTGGCCGACGGGCTTCAGTGACACTTTGTTTAATGCTTTACTCCAGGTGAGGTTGTAGGACCTCACAAGCGCTATCCCAAAGCAAAAATCCAAATATTTAACTTTTGACAAATGCAGATACCAAAGATATCTCTCTGTCCTGTGTCTTTCTCGAGCTGTTTTTTCTCACCCTTCCACCCTGCAGCATGTGTATTAAGAGACAAACCCAGCACTGGCTTTAGTCCTAGCCTCAGTAATTCCAAAGCTTAGATGTATATTTTGGTATATTTCTGAGAAAAACTTACGTGAAAAGCGTCTGTTTCTCGTTTGTTTGTTGTAATCTCTTTTTTCTGTCACAGCATGGAACTAATTGCAGAACTGTCTTACTCTTGGTAGGTTAAAGATATAGTATTTTTGTATGTTTTTGGGTGTGTCGTGTGTGATTTATCAGTTCAGTTCAGCCCAAGTGACCATGGCTTTCAACAAGAGAGAAAAATTTGGAGGAGAAAAAAAAGAGAAAACACCAACCATGTACATATTATGTCTGTGTATCTCAAGAAATGCATTCTGTAAAACATTTACTACTCACATCGGAAGCTTGGGCTCATCTAAAGGAATGTGTCCTAGATTTTATTTCCCTTTTTTCTTATACTGCAGTCTGATATGAATAGTCTTCCCAGGACTCTAATGTAAAGAGTTCTGGTTTCCATCACGGACAACAACACTGAGGGACACTGCTCCGATCTGACTACAAGGAAAAAAAAAAACAAACAAAAAAAAAAAAAAACCCGCCTCCAGTCATGGCGGCATAGAACTGAAAGATTGTGTAGGAGTTTTAAGTATGTGAATCAGGATACATAGTAGATTTTGATGCATTTGTCTGCTGTATTTTTGTTTGTTTTGTTTTTATACACATATAAAGATAATCTTTTACTGTTAATGTACAGTTCTCTTTTGTTGTAAACATCATTAAACCATTTTCCAAGTGTTTTGACATGTACCTTGTCTTTTTATTTGTATTCAGTTACAAACAGAAAGCATACTGTGATGAGTTACTGCAGCCTGAAGCCCCAATCACTCATTATATTGTAGCCTCACTAGCGACTTCACATCGTGCTATCATAAGGTATAAATTACCTACTAAATGTATAACTGAATACCGATGACATTGCTGCCAGCTTGTACTTTGTGTTTCGTGCTAATTGGTAAATGTTGGTATGCTAAAATAACCTGACACACCTGCATGCTAACATCGTCATTGTTAGCATTAGCACGTTAGCCAGTGCTGTTCCTAATTACCGCCTCATGTAGCCACTAACATGGCTGTACTGTAGCAAAGCAATGTGTGGAGGATGTGTAAATGCAGAAATAAAGAGTTTAATCTCTAAGAGTTTATGAGCTTACAGCAAAGTTAACACAACATTATTTTTGATTAATACAATACAAATGAAATATGATGTAAATAAAAACAGGCTCATTACAATATACTGAAAGCCCAGGGTTGTCTTAAAAATTACTCTTTTTGTCCAAACTTTCTAAAACACAAATATTTACTATTAATTGATTTTCAAAATATTAGCTGATTAATCTGTTAATCAATTAATTGTTTCAGATCTTTGAGTGTTGCTGTCTCTTGACACGGGAGAGGCCATGCAGGACATCATCAGGGAGACAGAGGTGGTGGTGGTGGTGCTGAAGTACCGGTGATCAATGATTCATAAGGGTCTTTATCCCCCTGAGCTTCGGTCGGCTGCAGACGGGAGAGACAAAGTTAAAGCTCTGCATCGATTGCAGCTCTCTATCTCGTGACATCAGGGGCGGAGGAGTCTGCATGTTTTAATTCACAGTGACTACAGATAGCTCATGATCACCATAATTGGTGCAGTCGTAGCATCCTACCGGTTTGTTGTTTTATTCACAATAATAATATAAATAACATTGCGACAGACTGTCTTTCTAGAACTATGAATGTAGTTTTTGTGTAAAGTTTCTCTCTAATAAGCCTTTTTCACAGACAACATTTTGCATGTCACAGTAGGAAAACCACAGGTGTAAATAATAAAGTGAATGATATCTGAATTCCATTTAGCTGCTTCAGTTTCAGGGTCCTGGTATTGTTCACGCTGGCTCACTGTCATGACTTAGTGGGCCACTTGAACAGAACAGAGCCATTGTTAATGTTATCAGTTACACCTGTTACTGTTATTTAAAGATGGTTTGAGATTATAAGCATCATCTACTTACTAATAGACCGAAACAATGTTGATTAAATGTATTTTGAGGAGCAAACATATTTCCTGTTACATATCCCACAACTGTAAGAAGCTTATTTAGTTTAACATTAAAGAGACTTTGAGTGAGTAAATGATCTTACCTTTGCTTTCTTTTTCTTGACAGCTTTTTTCTAGAGATAAAATACGACATAATAATGAACAGTTAGGTGCCATGAACAGGCGAGAATGCGACCTTCAAAAGTGTCCACGGGCAGAGAAGGCGACTTACCTTTTTTTTTAATGGTTCAAGCACCTGGTAAGGATCAGCATCCTTTGGTCTCTCCAGCTCCTAGAGAGGAAATATGACATTATAAACACATACGTCACAGCAGAGTTAGACATCATCAGTGGTGTGGGAGTCCTCCTCACCTGGTAAATGCCTCCATTCTCTTCCTGTTTAGTCAGTTAGACACAAAAAAAAGTTAAATAAGCTTATCACATAAACATGTACAATATGTCAATCAATAATCAGTGACATTGGTCCTCATGAGCAGTCACTGTCAAATATAAAGACACTGAGGGAGATGATGTGACTTACAGACGCATCAGCCACAGGTGGGACGTAGGAAAACTATAGAGAGCAAGAAGAAAATATAACAAACATTTTATAAATGAATACAATAAATATATACGTATGTGTATCATATATATATCATATACATGTCTGCAACTTATTGGATCTTTCAGTAACTTTCATGTTGACAAATAACAAAAGTTCAAACTTATGTCTTCAAATTAGTCGATGTCAGGATGTGTTGCTTTTCTCTGTTTTATATTATTTTTAATTAAATTAGTGAAATAAACTGGGCTTTTGACTGTTGGTTGGATAAGACAAACAATCTGAAGATGTCACTTGGCACTCTGGGAAGGTGTGATGGACACTTTTTTAAATAGATGAATTGTATAGTTGCAGCCCTGCTTAAAATGGCTATTTTAAATTGTTTACCAATGTGAAAACAGAGAGAAACAAGCACAGAAGCCTTAATCAGGAATTTATACATTTCGAAAGAATAATGAGTCATCAAGTATTTTCCTGTCAGTCAACTAAACAATCCACTAACTGTCCTTACAGCCCCAGTCTGGTGACCCTGAAGCCTGCGTGCACTTCCCGTGCTGTAACTCACTTTTTCTCTGTAATAGAAAGCCGTGGCAATGATGCAGTAAATAATCAGGATCCCGTCCAGGAAATAGCAGGTGACCGGCTCAGTGAAAAAAGCATCTGCAGGAAAAACAGAGAAGACAGTTATTTAACTGCAGGCAGATGTTGGAGGTAAATAAAAGTACACTCAATGATTTTATGTTGTGACACTTGTCCACCACAAACATTTCAGAGAGAAATGTTCATTTTAATCCACCACTTTTATCTGACAGAGATACCAGTTGCTTAAGTGTGCAGATCTGTATCTAAAGAGATAATAGAATTTAAGATAAGTGTCTGTCCCCAGCAGCCAAATTCATGTCACCACAGCAGTCTTTCTGTTTTCAACAGTAAAATAACTGTTTAAACGAAATTAAATAAAAAAAACATAACAAAAATATTAACAAAAGCTATGAACATTATGCATAACAATATGTTGTTGTGTATCCAAGAGTTGTGCAAATATCTATGAATATGTAAAGATAATAAGTGCAACCCTAAAGTCCTCGTAGACCTTTTTCACACATTGACTTAAAAATAAAAGTTTTACTAATAACATTAACAAAATGTCCCAGTAGGTGAGCCAGCAATACTAGGACCATGAACATGTCATATGTTAGGTTTATAAAATATGATGTGTCCTCTAAGTCTTATTTTCTTTAAAAAGTGCTGTAAGAATTTTCCAACCTCTGAGTGTTTTCTATAATGTACATTTTCATTTAATTCTAGAGCAGTAAATTGTCCTATTACAGACACTCAATTCAAGGACATTTTTAAACAAGTTGATATAAATAAAAAATGTAAAAATTATAAATTCAATATAACATAACATCATTCTGCAATGGCAGATTTTTAGAAAATCATATATAATGTTTACACAATAAAACACCATCAAAGAAACAATTTCTCTACCTTTGATACTTTATGTACATTTTGCTGATAATTCTTTTGATAAAAACTTTTACATAAGTAGGACATTGATTGCATGACTTTTACTTTGAAATAAGTATTTATATCATTTGGAATTAAAGCTTTGAATACTTTTGGGTATCAGTAATATGTCTATATATGTATTAATATCTGTATCCTCACTGATCACAATGAACAAAAACCTTGTATTACCAGTTTTGGGGAAATTTTTTATTTATGTTTTATCTGTTTCTGTTCTGTTTAAATACTAACTTTTATCAATTTTCCAGCTAATAGTTGTTTATTTTTGCTTAAGTAAAAAAAACTGAGTGCAGAAAATTTACTTGTAAGAGTACAAGATAAGACTTCACATCACAGCAGCACAAGAGACACGCTATTCAGATAAAGCACCATTTAAACAACACAACTAAATCAGAATTTAACAAAAATATATTTAAATGAAAGCTATATGTGTGCTTAGATCATTCTACATTACATTGGAGAGAACAAGTAAACAAGTAGGAGCAGTTTATGGACTACACCTTATATAATGTGTGTGTGTGTGTGTGTGTGTGTGTGTGAGAGAGAGAGAGAGAGAGAGATAATCCGTTAAATGACATACAGGATGTCCATTTAGCAACATAGGATGGAGGAAAAAAAGTACTATAGCGAGAGGCACATGAGAGAATTGAGTAAGACCCCTGAAACAGGAAAGAAGAGACTACATATCTGCAGTTCAGTGAATTAAGTGTCTTCCTGTGTGCTCTGAGGTTGAGGCTTGTTTATCTCTGTGTGCGGTTGGAACAGAAGTCATGTTGTGACAACGAAGCCAGTGATGGTGATTCTTTGAAGCTATAATTTCCCATCAAAGTTTGATCAACTAAAGTTGTTTCAGGATGTAACTTTTCTTGTTTCTACTATTTTTAATCTTTAAAAAGGCAAATTGTGTAATTATAGTTATTAACCCACTCAAAATGAAAACTCTTGAGCTCACCTTTCAGCTTTGCTTTATCTTGCTTGCAGCTGTTTAGTACAAAGATAAACCCAAATCTGTTTTTTTTTAAGGCTGCGGCATTTCATAAAAGATAAATATTGTGCATTATATTCTACACATTTCCCCCGAATTCAACCTGAAATTCTATCTCTAGTAGAATTTAAAATGTGGGTTTGAACAACATCTGGCTGAACATCGAGTTTAGAAGTTTCACACACTTGCATGCTTTCTTACAGAGAGATAAGAAGCTCTGATAAACTCTCATGTCTGCCCACCAAATATGACGCTACAACCAGCAGCTGGTTAGCTTATCTTAGCATGAAGACTGTAGACAACAACAGGGGTAAACAGCTAGCCTGACTATTGATCCGTGAGTTTTAGAGATGCTGGTTGGCCCCATTGAGTTACCTTTGGACAAATCCAGGCGAGCTGTTTCCCCTGTTTACAGTCTTTGTGCTAAGATAAGCTAACCAGCTCTTGGCAGCAGCAGACATATTTAAGACTGGTATCCAACTCTCCCTGGGCCACCCATGTCCTGGAGCTGGGTCCTTTCCGCGCCGCATCGGGTTCGCTTTGCTGTTTGTCGTCCCCCGACCCCCTGTGTCCCTCTTTCTGGTCGGGTTTCTTTGCTTATCTCATCCAGTAAAAGCAATAAAAATACTCCCCCCGAACACAAAAAAGAAAGCGCCTATTATAAGTATATTTCATAAGTATATTTCCCAAAATGTCAAACTAGGAGCGGCCTACTACAAAGTCATGATGTGCAGCCAAACATTGTTCAAACTCTCAAAATTTTATTTCAAATTCTACTGGAGATCTCAAATCTTCCAAAAACAAACGTGATATGTTAATGATGAGCTGGAACAAACTATTACACAATCAATATGTTACTGTCAGACAGTGTGGAGTTTCATTGATCGTATGTGTGTACTGTACTTTAATTGCTCTCTTCATTGGTAAAGCCAACATTTCCTGATTAATATTTAGTAATTGTTGCTAACTCAGTCTGACGAATATAATAAATACGTATCTGAAATTCTTTGATATAAAGCAAGATATCATCAGCTAATAGGAATTAATTATCTTGGAAATCTAAATGTCACAAGATTACAAGTACGCAGCAAAGTTGTGAATACATTTATATGTCCAGGCAGCAACTCTCACAAACACACAATATAGTGATTTTTTCTGCTGTGGGAGTTTCAATGTTTTATCTTCTAACATCGTGAGTCGCTGTGGAAAAACGAAACAGTGGAAATTCACCTTTAGTGTTTTTAAATGCGGAGGGAAATTATTTATTCATGCATGCCTTCTTGTAATCCCTTCATCATGATGAACCCCACTTAAATACATGGCAGGACATGAAAGTGGTTTTTGATCATTTTGAAAATATTTTTTCACAACCCCTCCTAACTACGACATGAAAGAAAAGGTCTGGGAAACATCAAATGCACACAAACTTCAACTCATGAAATCTCAAACTTCTCAAGTTAAACCCAAAGGAAAGAAAGTACATTATAGTCAGACACATATGGAATTATTTATACCAAGACACCTTATAAAAGGCAGAGTAAGAAGAATGGAACAACCAAACTGCCTCTGCAGTAATTTAAGATCAATAAACATTATGTTTATCTTCAATGGTGTATTTTTTTGTTTCCTGTGTTTCAAATATAGAAAACAATTTTTATAACCCTAAATGGAAAATGTAATTATTCTCCATGTCTTAATTTCCATGCCTTGTAAGAAGACCTAAAATAGCTCTACGTTTTCCATCAGATAATGCTGTGTGCAGAAAATATCTCTTCTAATCTCTCTTGCTCTTTTGCAATGCAGGAATCAGACAGGTGGTCTCATGTGTACTGCTCTGTATAGATATTACTTCTCCAAAAAAGTGAGTGAACAAGTGATTTAAAGTATTTAAAGGGCTGAGTGCAGTGTGTTCTCTGCGCAGAGAAGGTCAATGTTACGGAAGACGGCAAAGATTTTCACATCAGTGCATAAATATAATAAATTCAACATAAGTCCCCTAACACCTACTGACTCCTGTCCAACACCAACCAGGTGATATGATTGTCCCTGAGCACATATGAAAACAATTCAGCCCTTTTTTTTAAATTCAAAGAAAACACAAAATTTCTGCTTTGTATTTGCGCCACTTACCTTTACAGGAACCCGGCACCAGGAGCACAAACAGCACAAACACACCTGTCCTCTGTGCGTCCATGTCTCTCCCACCTTGTCTCTCTTTCTGTCTGTGTGTAGAAACAAGGTTTTCTTTCTCTCTCTCCTGGTTGTTTTCTGGTTGCCTCGTTCTTGTTTCCCCCTCACTCTGATCACAGGAAGTGGCTGAACTCACTACCTGCCAATGGACTGAGACGCTGGCTGTGTGAACTTCAAAGCATCATACAACCTTCAACACCCACAGTAAGTCTCACTGACTGCGTTGTGTTCAACTGTTTCCCCCCAAAAACCTGACAAAATGTATTCTTCCAGGCATCACTCATGAGATATAACAAGCAGGGTGGCTTACGTGTACAATCAGGTCACCTTTTTTTAAACAAACCCACACAGTTACAGATGTTGGGTGGGTGCTGTGATAAAAGGTGGGTCAATCTTAACTGGGACAACCAACCTGAATGAACAACCATTGATATCTCTAGTTTGTGGTTAACATTTTATTTTTACTCCCCTATTTAACATTCAATATTAAATCAATTATAATAGATGGTTTATAGAACATTATACCACTATAGTTTAGTTATAAGCATACATAAGAAGAGATTTAAGTGTTTCTTTATGAATTTTTACAACATCTATAAGCTGTTTTTATTAATGTTTGATAACGTTTGAGAATTTCCTTTTTATCTGTGACAAATTCTTTATAAGATACTGTTCAGAGTCATTCATTATACAAGATTACAGCTATGTTAAATGTTGTTATCAACCTGTTTATACACCAGTTAAAGATGCTTCATAAGAGGAGTTATAGTTTTAATATACAACATAAATGCCCTTACATCTGCGTATGACTGCATTATAGCATTGTTATGAATAAATAGTAGTGGTTAAAATAAGGTTTATATTGCTGGATTCTCTTCAAACAACTTGCTATATGTAATATTACAAATTATAGCAGTACTAGATTATAAAATAGGCAACAACGTTTATGTGAACTGATCCTTTATAACGCTGGGACATTTACAGATACATTGCAGAAGTCAGTTAAACTGAATTTTCCGAGGCTTTTACTGGGGTGCACAAACTATATAAATGCAACCTGTGTCACTGGCAGGCAAACTAAACCACAGGTTATCAAGAGAGTAAAAATCTGATTGTGCAGATTATGAGGTACAAAAATTTCCTGTTGGTTTACAGTCAACTAGAGTAAAATGTGAACATCCCAACAGCAGCCTGCAGAAAGACTGATCTGACACTTGTAGCCAGTTACAGCCAGTTTAAGTAACTGTGTGCCCAAAAGGTCAAAAGATAGGTTGCCCCTATGATACTTAAATGTTAGTGTGTGTCTGCGCAAAGGAAGAGGGTTACAGACATGAGACCTCTGCATCTTTCCAAAGTGTCGTGTCTCAAGTTGCATAATCACACTGATCTGTGACACTTCAGGAAACTATTGAACCAGCAGGCTGATGAGTGAGGCCAGCTTAAGTTGCACAGAGAGGAGACTTCATTTTACACTGGTGTGTAAAATGTTTGACTGAGGCCTGACCTCAGGAGCCTTTAATTAGATGCCCACATCCAAACTTCTGGACCCCTGTTCTGTTAGTTAAATCAAGTGAGTATCATCCTGTGAGGGGCAGAGCCAACAAAACTATTTACATTCATTTTGTATCTTATATATCTTGCCATAATGTACAAACATCCGTATGTCCTGTATGTAAAATCTTAATCTGCAAAGTAACCAGACAATGTGGTAAAGCTGTCAAAAAGCAGTGATTTAAAAAGGGGTTAAAATGGACACACTCAAGTAAAGTTAAAGTAACTCATAATTCTACTTAAATACAGAACTTGAGTGAATGTGTTTTCACTAGTAGGTACGGGACGATTTGAACATTTCGTGTCACTGTTATCTCGGCCAAAATAATTACGATATTATCACGATAATCCTGAAAATATACTTTATACTTTTCAAATGGCACTAAAACATACAGGAATCACCTTGTTAAGAAACACACATATTTATTGCATCACAGAGATAAGGCACCTCGTCTCCTGATCTATACTATTTCTACACATCCAGTTTAAGTTTGTGAGGGATACAACAGGGAAGCCGAGCCTTCAGCCCTGCTGACAGGGTTAGGAATTTGGACTGCCTGGAAGGATGCTGGCTACCCCTTGTACCCTTGTTCAAAGTAAATCAGGAAATCAATATCAGACTGTATGCTGGTGAGCTAGACAGCTGTTTCAAGTCTAACCATGTAAGGATATTCACAATTATTCACAATTATCACAATATTGGAAATTCGCCACAATAAAAGGATCTTGTTTTTATCGCTGTACGTGATAATATCGCATATCGTCCCGTCCTTATTAGTGTACAATAATCACCTGAGAATAAGAATTGTTGTTTTGTTACCTTAGAAGGAGCCTTGTTTATCTACAGACGCCACAGGTCCATGGAGTCCATCATGTTGAACCCCCACGTTTCTACAGTAGCCCGTAAGGGGCAAACCAAACACTGGCTCTAAAAAGCAGCTTTCACATTTAGTAGTTTCTTTTAAACACTTGAATGAGGAGCAATATTCAGTTTCACCACTAGACATTAAATCCTACACACTGGTCCTTTAAATGAAAATATCTGATAAGGTTAGAAGGGAAATGTTTATTTAGTGGAACTGATAACAACTCATAAACATCTGAAACATGACTAAAAACAGATTTTATAAAAGAGATTACAAGCCAAAAAGTTCAGAGATCTCTGTTTAACCTTTAACAATGTATTTTATTTGTTTTTTGGAGTAAAAACTACAACAGTTTTCCCTCTGACTCGTAGAAGAGTGTCTGATCTCATATCAGCATATTAGTTTATATATAACGTTAGTAATGTAAAGAACACACACGAACATAAAACTACTCTTCTACATGAAATAAGTGTGTGTGTGTGTGTGTGTGTGTGTGTGTGTGTGTGTGTGTGTGTGTGTGTGTGTGTGTGTGTGTGTGTGTGTGTGTGTGTGTGTGTGTGTGTGAGTGTGTGTGTGTGTGTGTGTGTGTGTGTGAGTGTGTGTGAGTGTGTGTGAGTGTGTGTGTGTGTGAGTGTGTGTGTGTGTGTGTGTGTGTGTGTGTGTGTGTGTGAGTGTGTGTGTGTGTGTGTGTGTGTGTGTGTGAGTGTGTGTGAGTGTGTGTGTGTGTGAGTGTGTGTGAGTGTGTGTGTGTGTGTGTGTCGCTGCTGTTCACCACGTGACTTTCTGGGTGTTTCTTAAGCTCCTGTGTCACATGATCGTGACGTCAGTCTGTGCAGCGGCGTTAAAGTGTGACAGTCGAGAGCAACTTCACCTCGCGACTGGCATTCACAGACAGACAGACACAAAATAAGTTTAATCTTACAACCAGAAACGAGAACATCTCTTCATCACCTCAAAGTAATCAGAGTTTGAGTTTCCTCCTCCTCCTCCTGCTGTCTGTTTGTGACGCTAACGTTAGCCTAGCTAGCACAACACCTAGCCACAGAGCTAGCTCAGTAAGCTAGCGGCGCCCTGTCTGTTGTTGTGTTGCTGTGATTTCACTGACGAGCAGCTGGGACTGAAAACCCGACACAAACAAAAGGAAAAAACATGTCTCAGATCGGCGGTGTTCAGTCATGGTGCCTGGGTGTAACGTTACAGCTGGTTTTAGGTGAGTATTGATCCCGGTTTATGTATCATTAAATACCTGGAGAACAAAACAATAAGGTCACACCTGCCCTCAACCAGAGGGGCTGGGTGGGTAAACGTGTGTGTGTGTGTGTGTGTGTGTGTGTGTGTGTGTGTGTGTGTGTGTGTGTGTGTGTGTGTGTGTGTGTGTGTTTAACTAATCAATACACCGACATGTAGGGTATTCTGCATAGGTTGTCAGACCCTTTACATGCTGGATAAATGAGGCTGTGCTGGTGTTTTAACTCATAGATGCTGTGTGGATAGTTGGACTGTAATTCTGCTGAGTTCACGTCTCTGTGGCGCTAGTTTGCGTCATTGTGAGTTCAGTCTGCGGCTGTTCAGTCAGTCACAGAGGTTGAATCCTAAAGCCCCTGTTCACTAGTTATTGTCCTTTGTCCTGCTGTCCTACTACATGGGAGACTAGAAGTGGAGAAATGAGAGTGTAGGACATTTAAATTCATGGTAATCTATAATCAAAATGGAGGTGTTTCTATTAATAGTGGTGGGAAGTAATAAATGCATCAAACTCTGTGATGCTGATTCAAGACGTATAAAATAGTCTGCTTCTAATAATAATTTGTCTGATATGGGGTTTGTTCCATTTCAAAATGGCTACACACAAGATGTCTCCTACTTCACTGAAAAGTCAATGTTCAGTGTTCAGTGCAAAGGAGGTTTCAAGTTTCCACATCACACTCGTGGTTGCATATTGGACTGCGAATGGCTTCCAAACTAGTTGGGATCTCACGAAACCATCTGATCTGTCTGCGTCTGAAACTGAGATTTAAGGTGAGCCCAGAGGAACTTTCCCACTGCAGCTTATGTTAAACTCTCACATCCTCCTGCACAGGGAAGGTGTTCGGTCAAAGGTTTTGTTTGATCCCCCTAAATGTTAGTGTATGAAATCCACTTGACAGTTGATGGCGCACTAGAGCACCAGCATCTCAGACCAAAACAATGGGTCTTTGTTAGTCTTTCCAACAATCACCAAGGCTGGTTTGGTAGAAATAATCCCTTTATTCACCCCGTTAGTTGTGGCTATGCAAACAAACCAGAGAGAGGCTGCGACTCAGGCCCAGCTTTTGCTCTGAAGGACCGGGATGCGATCGCAATGAGGAGAACGAAAATGCATTAAAAATACTGGGTGAAAATGTAATGGCGAGATCGGGTTGTATACATTTTTTTTCTTGACATGCTTGTTTTTGAACTTGTCCTAGTCAAGGCTCAAAATTAACTTTTTTCCTCAATGTCTCACAATTGTCCCAAATTCTACTTTCAACGGCCCCGGACTTAACGGCCATTGTCCAAACCTGAAGTTGTTTTTTTCCTTCTACATAATGAATATAGTTTAATAACTTTGTTTCAGTAACTTGTATCACTTCATTGACTCACTCTGGTCTGCCGTGGAAGTCCTGCTAGTTGTTCTCTACATGTCTATCTGCATAAAACACTAGAAGTGCACTCTGTGTTTGGCCACAATCATTTTATAATTCTTTTAGTCACAGTTACTGTTTTTAAAAAATCTACAGAGGGAGGCAGAAGATCAAACAAACTACTTCAATATTTACAAGCTATAGGAGCGCCCTAATCCAGAGATCTGGAGAGTAAGCGAGAGAGAGAGGTCAAACAAGTCCCACCTGTCGCACCTATTCACTGCCTGCAGCACAAGAGGAGAGGGAGAGACCACGTATACTACAGTTACTCTGAGCAGAGTGCTTGGGAATGAATTACAAAATGATGCATATAATTATATTTCTCTTCTTATCCCTGGTGATCTCAATGAGTCGCTAAATTTGTTGCTACTCACTTTTTAGAAATAAAGCCACAAAGAGTTTGGCAATGCTGACTCTCTAAGATTGATTTTGTGTGTCTAAGGGCTCATGTAACGCCGTGTAGAGCTCCTGCTGACGTCACCTCACGTTATTTGAAGTTGAACACCTAACATTTAAAATTATATATAATCGATGAGTCTTAAATTTAATAAAGTTAAGTGTTGAATATTTTCTCTTGCCTGCTGTAGACAGTAATTGTTACTTATAAAATGTTATTGTATCCAATTGCAGGCTGTCAGGAGAAGTTAGACTCCTATCAACTAAAAGTTGGATTGTGTGTGCAGGAGGCTGTTTTTTTATCCTTTTCTTGTGCAGTCAGCACCATCAGAGCTGCTGCTGTCTACAGTACGAGGCTCATTATCTTATAATGGGAAAAAGTGTCGATTTAAGCAAGAACTTAAATAAATTCATAATTTTTCATTGGTTGGTTAATCCATCCATTTTCTGCCACTGATCTGGGTTCAGGTGGCTTTAATTTAATTAATTATATCATTAGGAGTTATTAGTTATTATTCTATATTGCTGTGAGGTACTGAAGCAGCTTCCTAAAAGGCCTACTGAAATGGCCTAATTGTCTGTCCTGGTTTTCCATCATACCTTCATACTTTGACCAGTATGGTATTGAATTGCATTCTATGTGGTTTTTAAATAGTCTTAAATTTAACTTTGTGAACCCTGCAGAAACCCTGTATTTATTTTTTTATTTATTTAGTATTGAACCCCTTTCATCTCTGTAACACTACCCTCATAACTGAATACCCTCTTCAGCTGCCGTCCTGCACCAGGGTTTTGCTACTGTTGCCCCGCCCACAACTGCCCAGACCACTGCTGCACCGCACAAGGAGCCCGGCAGACCCGAGAAAGGAATCTACCACGTCACCAGCAGCAATGGTACTACCTGTTTACTGGCATCCATGGGTCTCCAGCTCAACATCACCTTCAGCTCTGTCTCCCAGAATAAGGTGCCTGAACACAAAAACTCAACAGTCTGAACACTGCAGACACAGGCTTAACAGGTTTGAAATGCTGAATGTTCCACCATTGATTTGCAGACGGTGCAGGACGTCGTGAACCTTCAGCCCAATGTGACAGTAAGCTCTGGATCATGTGACTCAGAAAGCGCCTCCCTGCGGCTCACAACGGATGCAGAGAAGACCAACCTCACCTTCTTCTTCAGCCTGGTAAGACACTGTATCTGCCTTCATCACAACCACGTTATAGAACCCCCCCCCTTGTGACATTTAGCTTCTTGCTTTTTATTTTCACCCTGTGCTTCCTGAAACTGCCACTAGATGGCAGCTGGAGCTTGAGGTAAACTTGCTTTTCTTGTAGTTTCACTGACTTCTGGTGGTCTTGCTGTTTTTCTCCAGAATACTACGTCCAATAAGTACCACCTGAGCGAGGTGTCTCTGTCAGCGCTCTGGCCAGACATGAAAGGTGAGTGCACTTTATCTGCCAGGATCTATACGAGTATAATAAACACCATCCTATCCTGTGATCCTCATCGGTTTATGAATGTAATCAGGGTTTTTGTTGGCTCAAAGTAAAGGAAAGGTTGACACAACAGCTGTAACTCACTCTAATATAAGGAAAATAAATATAAACACACAGTTAGGATCCATATGGGACGTATATGGATCCTAACTGTGTGTTTTATATTTATTGTGTATCTCAATCACTGACTTTGATTTGGTGTTAAAATATTTACTAAATATTACACAGGAAACAGTTTACTTTACTCCCTTATATGTTACATCTAAGCTGATTATTTTCTACACCGCGGTGCTTAAAATCTACTCTGAAATACTAGAAAAACAGGAACATCCGTATGATATGATGTAATCTAATACAGCAGCCCTGCAATAAATCCTGCCAATTATGAAATATTGAGTTTGTGTTGAAACTGTGTCAGAGAGGTCGTGATCCAACGACATCATCTACATTTTGACCGCCATCGACAAAATCGTTAACCTGGTTGTGCCTCCATCGCTCTCTTTCTCCTGCAGCGGTCCTGCAATTCAGTCTGTAACACACTTACAACGTTTTGCTAGCAACATGAATCATGTTATATTTTCAATTAGCCCACCTGTAGTGATTGTGTTGCTTCAACAGTTGCTCTTATTGTAAAATGGGTGCAATTACTGTTGCGATCATCAGGTCTTTAACAAAACAAGGTTTAAATTCTCTATGCCAGAGAAAAAAAACTTAAATCAGACGTCATCCTCCTCTAAAGTTTATCTCCTTTGTTTTAAATCAGTTTTCACATTTCTCACTCTGTATCCTGTCTCTGTTCCTTTTGTTTAACCGTACCCCTCTTCCTCCCTGTAATCACTCCCCGTGCTGTCCTCTGCTTTAGAGCCCTTCTCGGCCCGTAACCGCAGTCTGGACTACCTGCGGGGAACCCTGGGGTACTCATACATGTGCCGTGAGGAGCAGACTCTGAATGTGGCCCAGGACCTGTCCATCAACACCTTCCAGGTGCAGGTGCAGCCTTTCGGCCTCACTGGAGATCAGTTTGGAGCAGGTAAAACTCTTCTGTCTGCTAGAGCGTGATAAAATACATCTACTGCGTTCTCGCTCTAAGTTCTCCCATCTGGTGTGTTTTTTTGTTATCTCTCTCAGCTGAGGAATGCCAGTTGGACGAAGATGACATGTTGATCCCCATCATAGTTGGAGCTGCTTTAGCAGGTCTCGTCCTCATCGTGCTCTTAGCCTACCTCATTGGCAGGAAGAGGAGCCATGCTGGCTACCAGACCATCTGAGGTCACTTGTCACTCTCATGTTCCCGCGAGGCCAGAGTGCACTATCCCACCCTTGAGATTAACCACTGTTTTACGAGACTTAACACCCCACCCAACTACCCCTGTCCGCCTCTGTCCCTCCATCCTACCATCTCCCTGCCTTTGTGTGTGCTGTTCTTTGCCCTCATCGGTAACACTAGTCATTATCACTTTGTGGAGGTTGATATGCTCTTTCTGAACTGACTGCTCATAGAAAAAAAGGGGGGGACTTTTTGGAGATTGCAGTGAAATGAGGAAAAATCTCTTTAATGGTACGATGTGAAGCAGGGGATGGGTGTTGATCAGAAGGTCCATGAGAGTTCTCAAGTTGTAGTTTACTATTTATAATTTCTGTGAAAGGAATTTTGAGGGATTTAAGGGAATTGCTGCTGTAGCTTTTCTTATTTATCTGCTTTTGGGTTGCCATTTTTAATGGCCTTGCCCTGAATGAGGTTTGTTATTGTAAAAGGGAATATTTCAGGCTGTTTAATTTAATCCACTTCAGACAGTTGGGATCTGACAGTTTTTTTTTTATTGCAACTCTGCATTAAGCCCAATAGTGCAGATTTTAGGGAACAGACTAAAAACACAGTAACCCATTCATTAAGAGGATATGTGAGGGGTCTCGTTAGTGACCAAGACGGATGTAGGGATTTATTTAGTCCACTGGGATTGGTGATGATGGGTACTTCTCTCCCTCATTAAGGTTCTGAACACATTTTGTATGGAGAGTACAAGTGCAGTTGTCAGCTTTGTAAGATAATTATGTTTGGGCAGTTTGGCCTTTTTCACTTCCTTCTTAAAGGAATAGTTTTTGACACCACTCTCATGTTTGCTGAATACGAAGCTACAGCCAGCTAGCGGTTAGCGTACTTTAGCACAAAGAAAGTGTTTTGTAAGGATTAAACAAGAGATACCTTGTGTTGATTCGTGAGCTTTAGAGATGCTGGTTGGCAGATTTTGGCGAGAGCCGGGCTTGGCGTCTCCCCGTTTGCAGTCTTTATGCTAAGCTAAGCTAACATCTCCGTGCTGTAATTTCATATTTACCATACAGACATGAGAGTGGTATTGATGTTCTCCTCTGAATCTAGGCAAGAACATGAATTTCCCAAAATATCAAAGTATGAGTTTAAGTGAGAGTAGCCTCTCTTTTGGATTCTGCTGTTACAATGCGCACACACACACACACACACAGACACACACGCACACAGACACACAGACACACAGACACACACACAGACACACACACACACACACACAGAGGAGTTGCTTAAACAATCTAAAACAGTACTGTCTTAGGTGGACAAAAAAGCTCAGGACATCACTGTCAGAACGTAATAATGTTGTTGTTGTAAGTGTTACAGTCCACCGGGTGGTTTCTGTTTGTTTTTCCTTCCCCCTGAATGTGGGTCCACTTGGGATTTTGGTTGCTGAAGGGAAAGAAGTTGCACTAAAGTCCGGAGAAACAGCCCCATGTAATGATTAAAGTGGCCAAATATGCTCTGGTCAGTGTTCATCAGTGCCTTCCCAGCTGTAACATAGATGGGATTAAAGTAAAGCCAATACCACAGACATACTCACTCACTCACTCACTGACACCGTGTGCTGTCATGTCTGGGTCATTTTCTTTGTGTCACACATGGCCTTCATGTACTGTTACTACCATAAATACACATTGTTTGATGTAGTAGAAGAAGTGTTTTTTTATGTGCCCCCCCCCCCCATCTAAATATCCATGTAGTGATTTAATAAGGTTTTAATGGAATTGTTTGAACTGTTTTCTAAAGGAGAGGACAATAAAAGTGACTGAATGACTGTTTGATTTTTTGTTTTGCCTTCATACAATTCATCAGCAGTCAAACCTGTTCCTGGTTGGTCTTTGTTTGGACTTTTTAGAAGTGTAGGTACAACATAGGTTACAACATTATTCGGAAAACAATCTGAATAAAGATTCTCTTTTTAAATAGTTAAACCTTCGGTAGTAGGTTTTATGTCCTTGAGCTATATATCAGTCATTATTCAGATGCGAGAATAAAGGCCAGCAGGTCTCTGATCCACAATATTTTAATACTGTGGACTACTTCCAGAGCCAAAAGGTGTTAAAGCGGTAATGAAAAAGATGGCCAAATGTGATTAAAATAAGCGATCACAGATGACACAAAATGATTACAAAGGGATGCAAATGGATAAAAACAGACAAATTGACTACCGATGTTTTCTTAGGGGGGGCCTCGGGGTTGTTTTACATGTCTATGTTAGGGGGTCTGTTGTCTGGCTGTAGGCTGTTTACTGATGTTACCTCATACTAGAATATGTTAAGTTGTTTATTTGGCTTTCATGTGTTACACCAAATAACTGTTAATAATGTACGATTCATTATTACCATAATTTGACAAATATGATGGTAACTATTGTCGTCTTTGTCTTTTTGAGACATGATTGTTCTACGACTCAGCAGTCCTGGGGGATGTCTAAATTTAGTATAGAGCTACAGGTTTAGAGTGAACTATTGTTTAAGACTATCATATTTACACTGAAGTTAACACTTCCCTGTACCTTTGTTTGGCAGAAGCATTTTTGAGGTCAGCTAAATCAGGAAAAAGATTAGGCCCATCATTAAATTTCTGTTAACAATAAAAAGTGACACACAAGGTTCTGTAAATGAGGACCCAGCGAACTGTAAACACCTCATTTTACTTCATAAAGAGAAATGGATGGTTAGATCAGTGTTGCAGTGTAAGAGACGTTCATTCTCTTTTCCCCATAAAACACTCAACTATTTCTCTGCAGTAAAAACAAATTTTATCACTCCCATACAATAGCAAAGTCATGCTACTATAAGTCCAAGTAATAGAAAAACAGCTTTTACTTTCTTTTCTTGTGGGATGATCTTGAAGTATCTATAGTAGCAGAAATATCCTCAAACATGGGACCATGAGCAAAAGAGGTTCAAAAAGATCTTGAAACATCAGTTGACAAGCTTCCTTTAGATATCCGTCAGTCTTCTGGATTAGTTAATAGAAGCAACCAAGAAGCCACCAGTATGTCCATGTTGGTAGTAGTTAATTGTTCCTGATAGTCCCAAATAGAAGGTGGACCCAAACCTTTACGGATGTCCAGATTCTTCCTCCAGTATTCGTTGTCTACATTTCTCTCTCAGTTTATCAATAGTTGCCATAGACAGGCTGCCAGGTTCTGTAAAGATTTTCTGTAAGAGAACAGAAAAGGGTTAAGGTTTAAAATTATTCCTTTAAAGACATATACACACCAATCTGTGTTTACATGAAGCCTGTAATTCATTATAAGACCTCAGGCAGAATAAGCTTCATGCTCAGCCATAATAAACTAGCTCCGGCTAAACTGTCTGAAGGAATCTCTTCACCATGTACGGGTTACATCTGTCGGTTCACTTTTGGTAAATCTGTTATCCTCTGTGCAAGCTGACCCACTGAGTCAAAGATGTTTCCCAGGGAAGATGCACCTTTTTCTCTTCTGTTGTTTTCTATTAGGAGCAAGTGGTGAATCTATCTCAGGGTAACCATTTTGAAATAGGTGACGTGCACTAGTCTCAGGGATATAAATTAAATATTTGGTTTAATAACTGAATCAGTAGTGTATTTTGATGATGCTGTGTTAGTTAAAAAAATAAAAAGAGCACAGTAGTGAGTACTGTAATTGCTCTGATAATCAATTCACTTTTTTTTTTGAGACAAAAATGCCAAACATTTGCAAATTCCAGCCTCCTAAATGTGGATTCCTTGCTTTTTTTGTATTTTACTGTACATATTTGGGGTTAGAGCTTCAGGAACTTTTGATCTGCATTACATGTTTTTGTACATTTTATAGACCAAACAATTAACCAATTAATCAACAAAATATTCATCTGAATAATCAATAATGAAGAAAAAACAAATTGCTGCAGCTCTAATGTCCCTGACTTAATGCAAAGATTTTCCAGTGGTGGGTGGAGACTTTGGGCTGATATTAGAACTGTTTGGAGGGAATAGTTAGCATCATAAGGGCAACATTGGCCAGCCAGTGTTTCCTCATTTGTTTCTCTGACTGTCTTTTGTCATCGTACCTGCATGAAGGTGTGGCAGTCCAGAGTGAAAGCACCACAGGTGATTTGTTTGAAGCACTCGCACACGTCGGGCAAAGAGCGAGCTCTCAGGATCTCCGGCTGGTTGTGAATGATGAGAGTCAGAGCAACACGGAAAAGAACCTTGGAGCCCTCGTAGAAAATACAATCCCAGACCCGCAGGACCGTCTGCAAGTACGAGAAACAAGAAGTCAGTAACATGATGTGCTTCAACATGACCACAATTTCCTCATTTGTCTCTACCATTAAACCCCAACTCTTCCTCACCTCAATTGGGAGTACGTCAATGAAGAGGCAGATGAACCAGCGTGACACCACCAGTGTCCATATGCCGGGATACTGGGCCATGAGCTGCCCTACTGCCGGAGCTTTAGCCTTCACCAGCTCCCCAAGAACCTCCTGGTCAGTCTTTAGGCCCAACATTGCCGGGCTGTAGTAGTCTACAATAAACCCAAAGTGGGTGAGTTTGCCTTTGTCTCTCTGCAGTAGTGATACTTGTTGGTCGGCCTTTCAAGCACACTTGGGAGCTGGTTTTGTTTCTGTTTCTAAGATCAAACCTTAATGTTTCAGATTGTTGGGTTAGTCCAGAAATTCTCGCAAGGCTCCAACTTGGGTCCACCACTCTACAGTCTTAACTAGGGGTTATCATGAGCAAGCACTATTATATACTGCAATTGTTATGGAGATGACGTACAATTGACGACAATGCTATTGTCATTACTACAAATATTTTTATTTACCTTAAAGCTGCAGTAGGTAACTTTTATAAGATAAGATCTCATCTTTCCTTCCCTTACAAACAGGAAAGCATGCAGACCATTGTTACAGGCTTGTTTACTGTACTGCAGCCAACATGCACAATAGCAACAAACCCAGTGTGACCTGAGTGGAACCTCAATTAGTATAATCGGTAACACCTGTCTTTACCCTACTATTCCATGTCAAAAGGGCTGCTGTCAAAAAGGTCTACTGTGTGTGTGTGAGCATTATAAAAGAAAAACCTCTACCTGGGAGCATTCTGCCCAACAATGCATCCATGAGCCAGAATGACTTCTCTTCATCTTTGGTGATGATGATGAGATAACCTGCAATGAAGTTCATTCCCTGGAAGAAACAGAGCCAGCCAAATACATGGCAGAATTTATGCTGAAGCAACACATTTCCAGAAGCTTAGGTAAGGATGTAACGTTAGTAAGGTCTGCCTTCATTTGGTTCAAAGAGTTCTCAGGTTGCTCCTGTGGCCAAAAGCTGTGTGACTTAGGTATACATAAAAATGAAATTTCCTGTGCAGGAAGCTGATAGAGATTAGTGAATGTTGCTCAGAAAGTCATGCTACATTTATTCCTACATGTGTATTCAAATGATTATTGAACAAGCCAGTCCTGTTCTTTAGGCAAACAGACATCTTGTTAAACGAGAGGAGCGTCATCTCTTCACCTGACAGTACCCCACCGCCTTATTATGGTGTCCGTAGGCCAGCAGCACATTGTACAGAGCCCTCTGCAGGCTCGGTTCTGCTCTGCTCTTGAAGAGGACGTTGTCAGGAAAGGTCCTATGCATGTCTGCCAAAAAACATGACAAGAATTGTATTGACATGGACCTGTGTGTCGATACGAACTGAGGTATGGATGGTTCATACGAAGGTGCATAGTGGATGGTAGTGGGTAGGCTTTTTGACTTATTGTCATAGTAGGAAAGTGGTTCTCATTGTTTTGTAATCACTAACAATGATAGAGGAACCAAAACTGAGTAATATCGATCCAAGTTAATTTTTAGTGAAATACATTCATTCAAGAAAATTAATTTAACTGATCCACTTTTTTCCCACACCCCACCTACAGTGGCTCTATGCCTCACAGTTTGAGGACACTGTAGTAGAAAAGTACAGGTTTTATTAATAACATTAACAATTCATGTATCCAGTAAACCAGCATGCACAATACCAGGACCCTTAACTGAAACAGCTACATGGAATTCAGCCATCATTTTACCACTTTACACCTGTGCTTTTCCAACTGTGACATGTCAAAATCACTTCCTTTAAAAAGGTCTGTTGTCTCACCTATGTGAATTGTTTCCTTCAGCTTGGCGTCGTGCTCCATGGCCAGCAGAGACTGGTAATAAGCCGGGTTGCTCTCTAGTCGTTCCTGCGCCCCACTAGCTGCCATCCAAATCCTGGCGCGGTGCTCATTAGGCACACCTTTACGCACATACCTTTTCACTTCCAAAACACATTTTATAGTTACATCACATAAACACACCAGCATCAGGAGGCACCAAAACAAAACAGTGGTGTGTTGGTTACTTGTACCTGTCAAGTTCTTCTCCACGTGTGGTTTCTCCTGCAGCAGCTTGGACCATCTCATCGACCTTCTGTTGAGGACGGCTACATACTCATTCATCATCTCCTTGTAGGATTCAAAATCATGATGTCTCTCAAAGCCATAGGGGTCAATCCTGCTGGGGCAAATCCATACAGTCCAGTACCATGTATGAATGACAATGCACAAAGCACAACTGTGGAGGACTGACAGCTGGGTCACTTTCCTCCCCACCCTTCTTTCTCTCTCCTATTCCCTGATGACAGACACTACAACAGCCTCTGCTGGGTCGGGTTTCTGTAGCCGGGAGATCAAATGCCCCGGCTGGATGATTAGACAGTTTTAAATTTCTCTCAAGTGGGATTAGGAGCAACAAGTACAATTCAATCTAAAAAGTAACTTCAGAAAATGTCATACATTTTCCACTTAACAGCTCTTAGCTATGATATTATACTGAGCTTGGTAGTTGTCTTTTAGTAACATTTTGTAAAAGTAAAACAAAATACAAATGCAAAGAGCTGATGGGGAGATAGGGTGATTTAAATAACTGGTAGTCAGCAACAAGAATATACATTAAACAACCACAAGTTAAATAAAGAAGGAACATGCAGTCAGAGAGAACACCACATCAACATGAAGCTCACCTTTCACTGCCATTATTACAGGTTAGAGACTGAGAAGCGTTTGCTGTCATTTCCCTCTCCATCGTGTCAGGTGCTCCAGGTTCAGTAGTCCACCAAAGCTATAAACAACCTGCACCAAGGACGTTATTTCAATGCGTATTACGTGGAAAAGACTGTTGTCAAGGTAAATAACAAAGAGGTCTGAGTTTCAAATGACTCACCTTACAGTGTTCCCTGAGAGGAGGGGCTAGTTTAAGGAACACCCAGGTAACATCCACAGGTATGTTCTTTATTTGCATGCAAAACAATTGGAGGAAGAGAAACAGTAGTGCTTGCAGGTATCTCCCCTTGTATTATTGCTTTCCATGATATTGAATAATGGATGTACTTGTAGCAGTAGCAATAGTGTAGTAATGACAGCAGCAACTTCACCATTATATATATATATAAAAAAAGGTTTCTTAATCTCCTGCAGATGGTAAAATATTTCAGAACCAGGATTCCCCCACTGCAATGCCATCCCCCCAACCAAATAATTACATATTCTTTTACATATGTTCTGTACATTTTCATTTGAATGTGTTTAATGTGACTATAAATTAATATTTTTATACCAACAATGGATCATGTGACTACTTCTACGATGCTCATATTGATGAACCAAGAGAATGATCATCTGACTCTGCAGTTCCCTTTAGCTCTACAGAGCTTTTAAACATCTTCCCGCTCATTGTGGATGTAGACGTTTCCCTCAGGAGTTGGTGGAGACCAAACCAGAGCTAAAGGCAAAGTTAAGCTTAGTTCAACAGATCAACTCTATAAGGCGATTATGTTCAATTCAATTCAATTCAATTTTATTTGTATAGCGCCAAATCATAACAGAAGTTATCTCAGGACACTTTTCAAAATAGAGCAGGTCTAGCCCGAACTCCTTATAAAACTATTTACAGATACCCGACAGTTCCCACCAAGAGCCAGCACTTGGCGATGGTGGCAAGGAAAAACTGCCTTTTAAGAGGCAGAAACCTCGGACAGACCCCGGCTCTAGGTGGGTGGCCCTCTGCGTTTACAACCTTTTTCTGCTGAGTAGCCCAAAAAGTTAGTTAAAGTTAGGATATTTTTTTGCCACATTTCAAGATAATTAATAATACCTTCGAAACTCCAACTCATCCTAAGATTGTTACACCCACCACATTCCCAGAAATAACAGAGGACATACCCTTGGTGTTCCTAGAGGATAGATTCACATTTATTCACATCTGTCTTTGAGAACAGCAGTTAGCTGCTTGTGTGTACATTGAAACACTTTCTTTCTTTTGCTTGTTGTAATTATTCCTCCTGTTCATACTGGCCATTAAAATGTCCTCTCCTAATGTACTTTCAGTGTAAGTGAATCAGTCCTTTTCTGTAAGACTTGAAATCCTTTAATGCACTGGGAACCTCACTAGGGGTCGCCAAAGACGCGTGGGAGGTTGCTGGGCCCAACTTTTTAAAAAGTATATACAGTAATATATACAGCAGGTCTATATCTCAGCATTTCATTCATTTTTGTGAAGAAAACACTGAATTTAAAGAAGCCTATTAAGTATGTATGATTGTAAAAATACACAATACTAAGAATTGTATTAAAAGTAAATATCAGGAAAACCCATATCTGAAGCAATATTCACAGGAAATAATCACCCCAAATTCATTCAAATTGCTCATTTGACACAAACCTCCTGCAGTTATTGTGTTCACTATTTGGGTTAATTGTACAGTTTATCAATCTGTATTTACTATTAATTTTATTTTATTTAATATTATATTAATTATCCATAAAATATGTGAAGGGGTTGTCAGTTTACTCAACCACTGCTTTAATGGTAGCTTCAGCCCTGCTCGGTGATCTAGCACTCATACAATGTGTCACTAACCGGATTCAAATGTGAATGTTCTGGTTGATGATCGGTATCTTATCTCCAAAGTCACACAAATAACTTTGATGTTGGCTACAAAGTGGTTGTGGCCTTTTGCAAAGGTTGGCACAACGGGCAGTGATGTTGTGACATCTATACGGTTTCAAAGTCACTTGATCTGCCTCGTATTATAGAGCAGAGTGTGAAATAAACAAATAGCAATGTTAAACCGCACCAATGTGAGCGCTGCAGACTTCCTGATCAGCTCATCATCAACTAATACTATACCTCTGATGTCTTACATTTTAATTAGAAAGAACTCTTGTTAAATATTGTTTATTGACAATCAACAACGTGGAGGGATATTCTGAATATATTAAATATTAAAGCTTCAACACATTCATATCAGTACGATAATTCTGCTTTGTGGAATACACTCTTGTCTAAGCAGCTACACTGTTGTGATATACTGTCTGTATGTCGTGTGTCTATCGTCTAACCCGTCAACAACAAAATAACTATTTACATGTATGATTCTGGAAAAATTCATGCTTTATTCATCTTTCTTAAATGAACAATATACTTAGGCTACTTACATGATGTATCAACAATATATTCTAATTTCACTACCTTCAGTAACACTGGACAGATGGGCTTGAACAGAAACATAAATATTGAACAGAGATATTTATTCTTAAGGCTTACTTTGTCGTCCTGTTGTTGCCCTCTTTAGTGTCCTGGCTTCTGAACTAAGAGCTTCGCACTGCCATAACATACAGATATGTGCCATGCATTAAGGGTCTGTAACTTTAAATTTCACTTAAATGCTGCTCAATAGTCACTTTAGCATCAATAATATTTCGGAGGGATCCCCTGAATAAAAACAAAACTCTTTCCTCAACAGTTAGAAAGTAATTATCTTTTGAAAACAAAGCGGTGGTACTGTGGATCAGAATGACTACGGTCAATTTAGGATTCAAGACCCACTCCCAATTGAGATTAACCTGACAAATGAATACCACAAACCAATATCAATTATCTAAATTAAAGCACTGCCTTTACTCGAGTGAAAATGTATTTGTGAAACCAGCCCGAGGCGACGTAAAATGTGTTTAACATGCTTTCAATGAGATGTTCACAATTCCATGACTTGACAGATCCACCTAATAATTAAACCAACAGCATATCATTCACGATATTGAGGCATCCCGTTAGAGATCTTAGCATTTACTGTACATAAAAGAATCATCTTTTGCATTTATAAATTGAACATATTTATATTATTTCTTCATATAGCTCTCTTTGTAAACTGTCCCAATAGATACAGTATGTACAGTAAAAACTGCAACAGTTCTGTTGGTGCTGGTGTAGTGAGCACTCTGTCCCAAAGTTAGAGTAAGACATGGGAACTTTGCACAGTCACTCAGAGCTTCATATAACAAAACAAAGCCGACTAGGAAGAATCTTAAAACACACCGTTTTCTCCTCTCCAGTCCCTTTAGAGTACACACAGCCAGCGAACCTCCTCTCAGTGCTGTGTCCATCCCCACTTACAGGGCTGTGGCCTGACAGGTAGTGCTCCTCCTGGGAGCAGATCAGAGGGGCTTCCAGGATACTGAGAATCCAGCAGGAGAGACGGAGGTGAATCTGGCAATGTCCATATGACGCCCCAGTCTCGTGAGGACAAAAAAAGTGGCCAGCTGTTCTCATAGTTTTTACTCAGCTCCCTGAAAGGTGGTTTCCTGACAGTTTCAAGTGCTTCTGTTTCCTCTCTGAAGTCTACAATTTTCACTTTTTTTGTACAAGTCTTAAAAAAACCTATGAAGTCACTGTAAAAGAAACAACGTTCTGGCTTTCCAGAGTTGGGATTGTATTTAGAGAGTTTTGCGTTTTGATCCTGTTACAATCGGTCGAGCAAATTCCACAAAATCATCTATAAGGACTGGCCACGCTCCTGAGGAAGAAACACCAAGATATCATTAGCATCACAATGATTTTCAAAGTCCACATTCACATTACGTAGAAAGCAACTGGATTTAGGAGTTATTCCAAACTCACCCTCTTCGTCATAGTTTGACATGTCATCTGCAATCATGTTACCAAAGTCCAACAAGAGGTTCCATGTGTCCTTTGGGATGGATCGTTTATGGTGTTCCTGTAATTAACAAGTGCTGGTGAACATATTGGTGTATAAACACAGTTTCACACAAGTCTATAAACAAAAAGAGTTGACATGTTTGCCATTATAACAGTGTAGTGTTAATTACTGATGGAACAGCATGTATTCTGGAGGTCCTAGAGTATGCAGGTTTCCATTCAAACCGAAAACACCATCTGGTTACACCCACTGATCCCCCTCTTTGACTGAGTTTGTGTTAATCAGCGAGGTGTAACGAAAGCTGGCACAGCTTTAGCCAAGTTCCCCATCACTGGGCCAAATGGATTTCAACGAGGGATGCATCATCAAAAGCTATTACTCACCTGATATCAATTCCGATACCTCAAACTCATGGTATCTGATGATACAGAGTACCACTCTCTCTCCCTTTTTCCTCAGATTTAATAACTCTTCGTAACTGTACAGAACCTTTTGGTATCGTAAGGTAAAACAAAGCAAGAGATTACTCTGGCCATAAAAACAACCTGCCATGACTTGATGAATGTAACTAATAGCAGTCAGTCAGTCACGTCATGTCCAATACCGTAAATTTGTGCTTTATTTTATATATATATTTAGGTCAGTATAGGCGCAGAAACCAATCCAGAGTATTTGATAGGTTTGTCCCGTATTTCACTTCTTTTACTCACCAAAAGGAATCTATTCCAAAGATCAAGGAACTTAAATCGTCCTGACAGAACCAGGTTCCAGTAGGCTACGGCCATCTCCAAGTCTGTAACACAGACAAAAAGCAGAACACTTTACAAGTTTGTAATTTTGACACCATTCAGCAAGTTGTTGTTGTTATTGTCACTCTTCTTACCTAAACCCTTCTGTCCAGGATTTTTGGCAAAGTTAAAGGTGAACTGGTAGAAGTCCTTGAACTTCCCGCTATCTTTGAGCTCCTGCTCTAATCTTGGCAAAAGGGCCTTCAGTTTTTCTGGGCTGTCACACCTATAAAAGTAGACAGTTTGAGCATTAAATAAACAAACACAATCTAATTGAATACACACAGACACTCCAACCAGTTGTAACACGACTTGTCTTCATGCTGATGACAAATTGGCTGAAGTTAACTTTGCCACATGATATGAATCCCAAAAGTCAAAACACTGCAGTTCTTCCATTGAGTCATTCCACAAAGACACAGAATACTCAAGCTGTGGCTGAGTGGGTCTATATATAGACAGCCTTCCCTCCCTGGAGCTCCAGTAAGAGAACCACCAAGCGAAGATACTTCTGGGCACAGTGTTTATGTCCCACTTTGGAGCACGTCACACGCTGTTGATATCAACACTCACCCAAGCTCTGTCATTCCATCCAGAAACTCCTTCTTGGTGAACTCGCACTGAGTGGCAGCGCGAAACTTCCACGCGACAACCAGCACAGTAATGCTGGCCGGATCCAGCGAGAGGTCATCACAAAACTGCTGGATCCCATCAATCCCAATCTTATTCTCTTCCTGAGGATCTATATAAATAAAAAAAAAGAACAGTTACAAGGACACCTCTTGAAAACAAGTTGTGTCTATAGCTTTTGAATAATACATTAGTTTTTGGAAAAACTCTGTCCTTAATTATTTAAAGTTACAGCGTAAAAGACTATTACCTTTATAGCGATTGTAGAGCTGCTCCAGCTTTTTTCGGTCTACTGACGTTTTCATGGATTCCTTACAATAGAGATCTGGGTTCTGAAAGTAGTTGTCGGTGGCAACTTCTAGTTTCCAGTCATTCTGTGTGAGGCAGTACACAGCTGTCTTCTCCCCAGCCTGTGTGAAGGACATGAACTGCCGTACCTTGTCCCTCTGCGAAGACTTCAGCTTATGCTGTGCAAACACAGGACAGGGGCTGTCAGACACAGGTGCGATCAGACCAGGGAATACAGACAACAACAAGCAAACGCAGAGCGACAGACACACAAAAACACACAGTGAGACACACACATCTACAGGCATTCAGGCAACAGTTAAGAGGACAGAAAAGACCGGGAGACACGCTGAAAACGCTCTGACACAAATTTGAAAAGTTAGTCTGTCACACTGACAAACACACATTATAGGTGGTGGTGAGCCCAGACGCTGTGGTGGTAATTATGTCCCAGTCCAAGAGCAATATGGGCTTTTCTGAAGGGGGACGTTGTGGATTCTCAAAGCACATGCTGTACCCAGGAGGGCCCCTCAGATAACTACAGTCATAGATGTAACATGAGTAGGGAAATGGGATGCCATCACCGGGACCTAGAGGTGCAACAAGTCTGGAGTGTAACACAAGCACCCTGCCAGATATACTAGGCAAGATTTAAAAAAATAAAAGTATTTATTTAACACTTTTATCAAAATACTTTATATATGTTTAAGGATATTTTAGGGTTTTTAAAAAAGAAACTACACTTGTGCACATAAGTGCTTGTAACTTGCAAATTGAACTCGGCTATGAATGTAATAATTAAATGGCAGTGTACATTTCACTAAGGTAGAGCCAGTCAAGCTAATTTCATAATAATGTATCATTAAAGGACCAGTGTGTATTATTATAGTGCTGAAGTTACAGCTCAGCCTTTCAAGCGTGTAGGAGAAACTACGGTGGCTGTGAAACTCAAGAAAAACACTAATGGCCCTATCTAGAGCCAGAGTTTGGTTTATCTGTTCTGGGCTACCCTCTGTAGAAACAGCTCATTCTAACGAAACAAAACTAATTCTTATTTTCAGGTGATTACACACTAATGAAAACATACCTTTGAATATTATATTAAAGTTCTGCCAATAGATCCTCCTAAATTTTACACACTGGACCTTTAATTTGTAACACAGCCATTAAAGACCAGTAATAAACAGTTAGCTTTAAAGTCACTGTCATACTTAAAACCAAATTTCAAGTTATTTTTTAAAAGTAAAAATGTCAGAACACCAGAGGTCAGCAGCTCAAATGTCTTTTTATGACAGTAAAATGCATATATTTGGATTTTGGACCAAACAATCAATCAATCTGACCAGTCCCCTTTATAGGGCTCTATAAACTGTGATGCACATATATGTTGTGCATACTGCAGACCAAACGATAAAGTGAGTAAACAAAGAGCAGACTGATTGATAATAAGAATAATCTTATAATCCAGCCCTCGTCGATATTATCCTGAAACATCCCCCCACCAGCTGCACTATCTGATCACTCGCTTCACTGAGGAGCAGCATTTCCTGAAACCGGAGACTAAAAAAACTCTGTGAGCTCACCGAGCTGCTAATGACTTCACCGACAGCTACAGATTTCTGTTAATAACGACAACACGAAGACAAAGTGTCTGTGGCTGGCTGCTGTTCAGACAGCACGGATTACTGTGCGACCAGATGGGTAACGTTAGGTTAGCATTACCTACATACCACCGGCTAGTAACTTATACTGGCTAACGTTAGCTCAGTTAGCCAGAATGTATCCCTGACATTAACGATGGGGATAGTATCACAGGAATAGGCTGTCAGTGTGGTTATGGATTTGCCAGGATGTGAGTCAAACGACCCTGTGTGTGTCTGTCTTTGAGGTCCAACGACTGACCAGCTCACAGCCGAAGTTGCCAAAAAAAGGGACGTGTAAGCTAGCTAGCTGCTCTCAAAACATGAACTGACCTTCCCTGTATTAGCAGCGAACACAAGGAGCTGATCATTGTAGGCTTCCCACAACGCGACACAGCATGTACTTTAATAACACGACAATAGTCTTCAAGGTAAGCCATAATGGCACCAAAAACCAATGCCCGGGTTTGTGTTTATTTTGGTTACCTACCATTTTCACACCCGCTGTTTGACCAGTTTGGTAGCCCGACTGTCGCTCATTGTGCGCCTGCGCGGAAGTAGCCGAACAGCTATTGTAGGTTTCAGTAGAAAGATGAGGTTGGCAGGAACTGTTCTGTTGTTATTGGACTTATTTGTCATTCTGTGCGAAACTCAACCCTTGTGTTTGTGTTTGAGTGAGAGAGAAAGACAGTGAGATGTTTACACTACTTTATTAAACAACGGGAAATATCTCTAAAACTGCAAAAAAAAAAAACACACTGTAACAATAAAACACCTGAACCTGAACCTTCACCGCCTACTCCTACAGACACTGTCCACCAACACACACACATCATCTCAAACACAATGAAACACTGTATCTGCGATCAGTGCAGCTCCTGTTCCTAGTGTCTGGTTTGTGATCATTTAATACACATTCTTCTGAAAGTGCACAATATCAACTAACATTATAAAGGCCTGCCCCTGTGTCAAATCTAGTTTTGTGTTGTGAGCTAGAGTTTTATTTTGTATGTATACTGTCTTAAAGTAAGTCCACAGTGTATATGTAGTGTAGCAAGATACAAACTATTTGTTGTCTTTATTCTTCAATTCAATTCTGGATTATTATATTATATATTATATTTACTTACCAATAAACACATTTGAATTTGAGAGCAAGGTGTGGAATGTCACTCCAGCAGACGACCGCAAACTTTCTAGCTAAAAAGCAGAGATGTGTCTTTTATCTGATTTGTTTTCAGTCATATTTGGTCAACAATGACACAAGTGCTCTCCTTACAAGAGAAATTAAATATCTCTGTCACTTAGGCTGAGTCAGGCCAAGTTTTATCTCATGTGAAAATGAAAACACCCTTCAACAAGTGTGAAAAAGACACACAGCACTGTGGCTGATAGAGTATCTCTGGATGTCAGCCTTCCTTTTTTTGTTTTACAGTGAAAGAGGCCTGACTGGCAGACTGATTCAAGTACTCTCACTTCAGTCTAGTTGACTCACAGATGCAACATGTCAGCTACAATTATGTAGAGGGGAAAACTCACTGTCAGTCACACCGGTTGTGACACACATTCATGGGCATTACTCAGCATTGTACTCAGCAGTTTGTTCACAGTTATACAGAGAGGTGTCCCTTATATTTAGTATATAATAGTTTATATAATATTTAGCCCCACAAATTACATCCAATAAAATCACCATTAAGTTGAATCAAACAGTTTCAAGAGTGTAGATCTCTGCCGGGTGTGTGCTGACCACCATGTACGCTGTCCCTGTTCAGATCAAACTGAAGTCGTTGATCACTTGTGGGTTAAGAGCAGTGAGGCAGCAGCAGTCGATGGCGGTATGAAACAGGTTTTTTAGACATTTTGTATCACTGCAACCACAAGAAGTCCTTGCAGGGCCGGTAAAAAAGGCACAGTGTTGGTAAATTGGCTTTCCTCACCAGCCAATGGCAACCTGTTGAGTGGCTGGTTAAAATCTAACCATTCACTAGCCATTTGGCTGGTGGACAAAAACTGTATTTTGCACCCTGGGTCCTTGAGCTTATAGTCATAAATGTGCACAAAATGAGGCTGCTGGGTCTAGTAGTATGAGAAATTAACAGGAGACACACACACACACACACACACACACACACACACACACACACAAATGCATGAGTCCTTCCAGGTTTATGCCTGGCGGAGGTAACACAAACTAAACACTATAAAGTAGAATTTACTGTAGGGCTGTGGTATTAGACTGCATTTGTTCTAGCTAGGTGTATGTAATAAACTGGAAATTGAGTATATTTGTAAGTTCACTTTAAAGACTGGAAAGTATCAGTAAAGAGTAGAAATTGGTAATTCAAAAAATGTTTCTTTTCATTATTTAAAAAGTTTGTGTATGTGAAATGGACTAAATGTTGACCACTCTAATTAGGCACATGTAACAGACAACATACTTTATGCTTCAAGTGAACCTGCATTTAATAAATCCCTGTGTTATGAGCTCCATGACAATCTGAGAGTTTGTCAGTGAAGAGGCAGAGGCTCAGAGGGCATCACAGGAGATAAATGTCAGCTCATGATAGAAAAAAAAGAGGTGATTATTTTTCAAAGGATTTAACAACACACATTTCTGATGATTTTTGAGTGCTCCGGGTTACATTATAAAAACACATTTCAAAACTGAGTACTCAAACTTTGATTGTATGCAAGTGTCAGTTTCTTCTTGGTTCACTTACAGCTGTCTAATTAATTTACAACATGTTAATTTAAAACTACACTGAATAATAACTAACTAAAAACACTAAAACAATGTATTAAAAACTTGACTGTTGGGAGGAGCATCGCTGGATGGCATATTTAGGCGCAATGAGATGACGAGATGAGATATGATTGATGGTGTGACTGTGATTTGGAGAAGAGGTTGTGTGGAGCAGGTTATGATTCAGACATGGTCATCCATTAATTTGCAGGGTTGGTGGTTTGATCCCAGGCTCCTCCTGTCCACTTATGAAAGTGTCCTTGAGTATGACATTGAACCTTAAAGCTGCAGTAGGCAAAACTTGTGCAAACCTATGCAAAACCTTCCACTTCCCTCTCTGCTGCCTCATATCACTCTGCCAAGCCACTCCCGAAACCACAAGTTTGAATGGCAGCAGAAGGAGTTGGTTGCCCTCTGAACCATCATGCCTCGTAGGGTTCGCTCCCCACGACGTGAGCCTCACCAGGACCCTGGTCCCTCTCGCTGCGACTCATCTTCTCAATAACACAATTCCAGTGCTGCACGGCCTGAGGGGAAAGTGCCCAAAGTTTCAGAGGCAGATGGGTCGTTTTCTAACAGCGGGATGAGAGGCAAACACACACCACTGCCCCCCCTCAAAAGTTATTCTGCTTTTTGTCACTTGTCCATCTGAGCACCACCACATCAATCATGAGGAGCCTGAAGCTCTTTGTCAGGACGGGTTGCCTTTGAATCAGGCTTTCACTGTCTGAAGGGATGTGGATGCACATCTGCATTTGTAGAACAGCAAATAGGAACTAAAATGATCTGTAATTGGCCAAAGTCTCCTATCACAGGGACTTTCTAAGGCCTGAAAACAATGTTAAGTAGAAGTCTAGCTTTATCTAAGATCACTTGAACTACAATATTTGCTGAAAGATTATGATGACCAACGATGGCAAAAAAAAATACTGCCATCTGTTTACATGACATCTTGCTGCCATTAGTGTACATGTGGGTGAATGAAAGGCATTGGTATGAATAAATGGTACATAAATCAATTTTTGTCTTCTTCCATATTTATCTATTCATTTAAATGATCAATTATGTTTTCTATTAAGTCTGTCATCTATCATGACTGTCTTCCAGGTTTATGGCTGTTTCAAAGCCTTCACCACAACTACAGGAATATAATTCTGTACATTTATTTAGTTTTTTTGTAATTGTAGAATTAAAACTCCTAGCTCCTCAAGGTGATTAAAACCACCATGTTCCTTGAAACAATACAGATGAAATGTGGCTACAGCAGTACAATCCTAGTGCCAGTGTGGGGTTAGTGAGAAGTACATGAGTAGAAGATACACTCCTGAGCAGTAGATGGCGGTATAGATATCTTTGAAGCTGGTTGGTATCCACCAATCCCAAGAGATGCAGTTTGTGGGCATGAACTACTTTGACTGTTTTGCTTTCGTCTCATCGATGCTGTCCAATCAGACACCGCGAAAGCGAGACACCGCCAAGATCAGATTGTGAGACGCGCTGCTGTAGCAAAGCTAGCACAGAGTGGATAGAAAAAGGCTAACAAACGATTTGCTAACTTGTGAAGTGCACCGGTAAGCCACATTTATCGACTTGTGGCTCGCTACCCAGCTGCCGCAAAATAAACTTCTTGATGTTAGATATCTGTTTTACAAGTTGTTGTGTTTTTAATATACAGCCGACAGACACAAAGCTAACCGTGGTGAAATTGCAGCTAATTGTGGCACTGTTGTGGGTGACAGCTGTGGATTAGCTAGCTCGTCCGCGAGCTAACTACTAGCTAGTGTATCGGCAGTTGGCTAACAAAGCGCCGGTAGTCCTGGCGTCTCAACGGTAATCGCGAGTTAGCTCGTTGCTAAAATACTCACTAGGCATTGCTAGCTAGCAAAGTACTAGTCGCCGTTAACTTTAATCGATCTGAAGAGCAGTTGCTAACTTACCGTACGTAGCAAAAGATAACTGAGTCATTAGCTTTGGGTTTGGGTTACTTTAACGTAACGGTTGACGGTTGGATCGGACTGGTCACATTAACGCACTCAGCTCGTGCGCTGTTAAACGTTAACGTTATAGTATTTAACTGCTTTTACTAACGGTTGTGTTCGGAAACGTCATGAAAACAAACGTTCGAAATGCGCGTTCAATGGTTGATCACTAACGTTAATTTAACGTTAACGTTAGTGGTCGAAGGGTCAGGGTTTTATTCTAAATATAATAATCAGGCTAGTTTGGATGTTGAGTTGATTATAATAAAAAGTAATATGAGGTTTTCTGAATGCAGCTTTACAGCGACCGGCAGTGAGTTTCCGTTTGCTGCTGACTGATTCCCAACTGACAATGAGAAATCCATCTGTCATTAAACCAAAAATAAACATCAATAACCTAATAAGCAGAAAGTAACCGGTATCGCAGAAGTTGTGGTAAATACTTTGGATTTCAGTTTTAAATGCACCATTAAATTCGGTCTGAATAAAACTCATCTTGTTTCTATTTGACTGTAAACTTTGTGTTTACTTTTTCAGCGGTTCGTCCTTCTTCCATTGAAACCGATCACTTTTTATACAGCTTCAGTTCTCCACCAACAGGCAAATATCCCGACATCTCGTACTGTATAATGACAAAAGACGGGAGCTGCAAGAACAAATAAACGAGTTAAATACTCAACACTAATAAAATATTGTATCCTTTGAATTAAGTATATAATTATTGAAAAGTACTCAGACATTGCTTACTTTGTTTCCTGTTTGGTAGGGATTTAGACCTCCTCTTCCTCCATTCTCAAATGCCAACAACAACAGCCGTCGAAGAAACAGGAGAGTGCACTCGTAAGTGCATATAACCACTATATTATCTGCATTCAACCGTGCGAAATGCACACACGTTTCTAAAACGTTAACCCACACTCAGCGTTGTTTGTAACCTGCAGCACGGAACCAATAATACTTTAATTTTATGTGAATCCTTTCAAAACGTGCACAAGCTAACTAGCTAGCTAACGCCAGCAAGTTGTATCTGACGCTAACTGTTAGCGGTAACAGTTAGCTAGCTGCATTCAACAAAAGATTGTTCATTGCTATCGTCGTGCGATATGAATTATGTTACTACCGCATGCAGCAGTAATACCTGTGGCCGTGTGGTGCTATCGCTTTAGTCACATTAATAGTTTTGCGCCGGTGTTGATAAAGTTAGCATGTCTGAGTGACCTGTAGCAGAAGTTCGACGATGCCTCTCCTCCGGACGTGCTCGGTACCTGAAGTAGGCCTTGTGCACACTTAGCGTACTAAAAGTTGTGAGCATCAAGAGGTGGTTTTATATGGTTTTCTGCTTACACAGTTCATTCAGAAAGGCCTCCTAAAGGACCATACTGTTGAAATTGGTCGAAAATGACACATTTTCCACAAAATTAGTCTTGTAAGAAGAATACCCGGTAACTCGAGCTAACGTGAGTGATGTAGCGTTGTACAGTGTGCTGGCAGCAAGCTGTTCAAATGGGCCTCAGGAATACTGCACTTTAATTTTTACACTGTTAACAATAAACTATATTTAAGCTCGGGACATATCATGGAAATAATGTGATGTTTGGGTGTTATTAGAAACTTAGCACTGTCACTTAATAGTTTGCCCTCTTTCTGTCTTTAGGGGTCTGAATAGTGACGAACAGAAGAACATTTTCTTTTTAACCTGAAGCTCTACTCCTCCGGTCCTTTGGGATCATGGCTAAAGATGTAAGTTGCTTTATACATACTTTAACTAAAACAGTATTTTAGTTGTAGCTGATGTTAGGTGAAAGCACATGTTGCTATAACTTCAGACATCTCCTGTAACCTCATGTTTGTTATTCTGGATGTAGTGTTGTGATTTTTGGGGTATATTAAGGTCTTGTCCTTTGCAGGCTGGTCTGATTGAAACAAATGGAGAGCTGAAGGTTTTCATCGATCAGAATCTTAGCCCTAGCAAAGGTAAACGTATCTCGTAATTTACTTTTTACAGCAGTTGCACACAGTTCACAGCATTTTCTGTACGTAACATACAGTCTTGGTTAACTGATTGCCTGTTCCACAAAGGAAACCCTGTTTCCAAACACACTTTCTTCATGTGTAGGCCTATGTGCTTGTGGTTGAACGATAGGGGGCAATGGAGTATTAATCAAGAGCTCCTTTCATTACTGATCTTCTCATATCTTCTATTAGGTGTCCTATCTTTGGTTACTGTCCAGCCTACCGCTGCCCCGGTGGCCAAACAGCTACTACCCAAAACTCTTGGGCCATCCAATGTGAACATTGCTGCACACATGCAACATGTGCCACACATGGTGAGTGATCCTCCACACAACTAACACACTGTGTATTGTCTAATAATCTTAGGAATTTATGGTTTGTTAACCACATTTGATAGTTTAGAATCTCTCAATAAATATAAACTTTTCTTTCTAAAGTGTCGTTGGCACACAGAATCATGTGTATATAGATTTCCATGCTGGGTTTCTCTGCTGTGTCTTACTGTTGTGTAAGCCCCTAATTTATCATTGTGAGGTGACCGGGCGGAGGGTAGGTGGAGGCAGTTGATCCTAAGCTTATCAACTCTACAGTCAGCAGGATTACACCCATCATCCCATTATATACATGGAATGTATACATAACGGGAATCAGCTTAGATATCACCTTAGTGAAGGAATAGATCACCTATCTTCTAGATGCTTCATATTGCTATTGGGGATGTACAATTCAAGCAATTTCTTTAATCGATCATTCACTATATTCATAACCTATAATTGATGAGTCAATTAATCTGTTTCAAATACTAAATATGTTATTCCTCCATTAAAACTTTATAAAACCAAGTGCCTGTGGCTGTATTTGCAGCACAAAACAAATATGTTGAGCATTTGAACCCTAAATAATGCTAATCAAAGGGAGATATTTTTGAGTCACCAATTAAAAGAATTGTCATTCAGCTGTTCTGCTTCTGTTCCACCCGTCATTCAAAAAACGTCCAAACAAATTTAAGGAACTTATCAATAATTGTAGTTTGCAGTGAGAACTGGATGCAGCATTCCAGTTATTATGAGCTCAACTCATCCTTGTGTCAACAAAAAGGCCTGCGGCCTAAAACAGAAATCAGTGAAGCTGTCTAAGACAACAATCTGTCTCTGTGTCGATAAGACAAAAGAGATAATTGTAGAGTTCTGGAGGGAAAGTGGTGTCTCACCAGGTTCCACCATGGAGACGGTCAAAATCATTCCCATAATTAGTGACTATTCTGGTCTCTGAACACCAGCAGTCTGGCAAAGAGCTAGCAGAGGATGCAATCCCTGAGAAGACTAAAGCGAGCAAACCACGCCCCTAATCCTTTTAAATGTTGAAGCCTCATATTGGCTTCAGATGAACTTTACACAGAATGAACACTGTGGATTTTGTCCCACATCACTGATACTGAAAGTGCATTAGGAAAGGATCCTTTACTGGCCAGTTTGAACAGGAGGAATGATAACAACAGGCAGAACCTGTTTTAATGTCATATGGGCACCTGTTTTAAGGCAGACTTGAAAAGTTCTTAACCTATTCTTTGATGTTTCATTTCTTTTGCTCCGTCCGTTGTAGGTGATTGGAACACCCCAGAGGCCTACGGTATCCAATACCATTTTGGTAAACAGTCCACATACACCCAGTTCCCAGTTCCTCACTCAGAGTCAACCATCTGATGCCTCTCCTTGGTCATCAGGGTAAAGTTTATAAGTGTTTTTACCATGTATCAAGTCTGATATAAGAAAAAACATAAGTTTGACATGTTAAACATTGTGTTTGGTGTGAAGATTTAAACTTGTGGGATTTGTCCTGTCTATAGAAAACGTGGTAAGAAAGGGGAAAAGAACGGGAAGGGCTTGAGGCATTTCTCCATGAAAGTGTGTGAGAAGGTGCAGAAGAAAGGAGTAACCACCTACAATGAAGTGGCAGATGAACTGGTCGCAGAATTCAGCTCTTCAGACAACCACATGTCACCCAATGACTCGGTGGGTGCTGCATTTTCTCACAATGATGTAAAACGTTTTAACACTGAACAGAACCATTTGCTGTTATTTAGTATAGTGCTAGATTTTACAATTCTCTTTTAAAATCTTTTGTTAATATTTTAAGTCTTGTTTTTCCCTTTTAGCATGTGTATGACCAGAAGAACATTCGGCGGCGTGTGTACGATGCACTCAATGTGCTCATGGCCATGAACATTATCTCTAAAGAGAAAAAGGAAATCAAATGGATTGGTCTTCCCACCAACTCAGCGCAAGAGTGCCAAAACCTCGAGGTAGAAACACAGTGAAGACCACTGTTACAATAGCTTGTGTTGGAGATATGGTGGAGAGTTTATAATTCTTAATCATTATTCCTTTTTTATTCAACTGTAGGTGGAGAGACAACGGCGGCTGGAGAGGATTAAGCAGAAACAATCACAGCTTCAGGAGCTCATACTGCAGGTGAGAACATACTGAGTGCCTACTTGTGTGTTCAGGATGGTCTTCTTCACGTGTAGCCTCTGTAGCTATGATGGGAGCTCTGCTAGGGATGATTGCTCATTAGGACAACAACATCAGGAAAGTTAAATAATAATCATTTTCTACCCTTCAATAAAGCACATTCCTTCTCATGATGTCTGTGAGCACAAGAATAAACATATTATTATTATTACGTGCATTATTTAATATTAGGTCTACCTAATAAACATTGTCAACCAGTTATAGGTGACATGTATATAAATAGGGTGGACAAAAAAGAAAGAATAGAATTGCATTAGAGTTTACAGGTGTTCTTAATAAAGTAGTCACTGAATTCATATACAGTTACTTAGTACAGCTTAATACAGCTTCATAATGCACATCACATCTATTAGTGCTATCGTGGGGATACGCTGTATATACATAGTAGTGCAGGAGTACAAATCCAGCTAAAGCATTGTGAAGAATGTTGCAGACATGTTATCTTTTTAAATGATGAATGTGCTCTTAATCTAAACTGAAGGCTCCTTGCAGCTGCTTCAAAGTATTCATCTTTCTGCGATCTTGTCTTACAGCAAATAGCTTTTAAGAACTTGGTTCAGCGGAACAGACAGACAGAGCAGCAGGCAAACAGACCTCCACCTCCCAACTCCATCATCCACCTTCCCTTCATTATTGTCAACACCAGCAAGAAAACTGTCATCGACTGCAGCATCTCTAATGACAAGTATGTGGTGGTTTTCATTTGCAGCGCTTTTGTGTGAAAGGTTACAAGTTCAAGATTATCTCAACCATCCTGTGCTGTACTAATAGCCTTTACCATTCTACTAAATATACACTCTAGCACAGTCTTTCAGTGAAAATTCCTCAAACAACCTTAAAGATATATTGGTTAAAAAAAATGGGGGAAAAATGATAATTCACCATTTCCTGTTTCTCCTCTTTCTCATCTGCAGGTTCGAGTATTTGTTCAATTTTGACAGCATGTTTGAGATCCACGACGACATCGAGGTGCTGAAACGTATGGGCATGGCCTGTGGTTTGGAAGTGGGAAAGTGTTCTCCAGAGGATCTGAAGGTTGCACGTAGCCTGGTGCCCAAAGCTCTGGAGCCCTACGTTATAGGTCAGTATACAGCCCAGAGTGAACCACATGCTCATTTTGAGTCAGTTGCTGAACTAGTTTTAATACAAGCTAAATAACCATTTTTATATTTCATATTAAAAGCCCTTTTCTTGTTGAACAATAGAAAGCCTTGTGCAGTCTTAGACGCTACCACAACTGTGCTTGTTTGTTGTGGTTAGAACATTTTTTGGTCAGTAAATGCAAATGAATGAATGGTAAAGGAAGCAACCACAGTCAACTGGTTAGATTACTCATACATTACAAAATCACAGGTTTTAAAGGAAGAAGCCTTATGTAGAGCACGACTGACATATTGGTCTGCCGATATTATCAGCCTATTGTAGACATATCAGTATCATATTGATATTGGCATATACATTATCAAATATGTGTCAATTAAGGATGTTCTTGGCGACAAATCTTGCCGTCGATTAAACAAAAATCTAAATTTAGACTAGTCGACTGGTCTAAAAGTAATTAAATGCTAAGAAAACAGTCAAAATTGATCACAATTTAAAGACACAGCAAACACAGACGGGCTTCACAAGTCACTCCTATTTTCCTCAGTATATCCTGGTAAACGCATTTGACGTGGGGGAAGTTTGTTACATTATCACATTTACATGTCAGTAAATGTTGAGATACTACTGAAATTGGCAACATATGGACAATAACTTTATGCAGGACAACGCTGTGAATGATTAGAAAAGAAATGAAGACACTGTTTTTGTTATTAGAAGAGAGAAGAAAGACTCTCCTGGCTGCTTAATCTTGGGATAACCAGATACACAATATGTATGTATGTATGTATGTATGTATGTAATACATTACATTTGAGAGTTTTTTCATTGCTGGCTGGATTTACTTTGTGAACGACAAACGTAGACGACAGCATCGGCCATGATGTGAAGAAAGAGAGGATAATGTTACAGCTTTAAGGGAGTAGGTATGCTAACTAAACATTGTACGGCACCTGTCAGTCAGCATATTCAGCGAGGCTGAATAATATAATGTGATCGCTAGTTTCTAAGTGCTCAGTTTTGTCGTAACTTACCATACTATGGTATTTTCTTCTTGTTACTGGCTCTTAATAGAACTTTTAATGACGTTCGAGGCCACCGTAGTTTCTCCATCTCACTTTGAAGGCGAGGGTGAACACCGCTAGATGCCAATACTTCTTACACATTGTAGCTTTAAATAATATTTGCTGCCTTGTGAGTGCCGACATGGTGAGCGAAAAGCAGCAAATGTGATGTTGCGTGATTTTCTCAATCCCAGCGGGTCAACGGTGGTGTGACTGCAGAAGAGAGTGATGATTTTATTTCTCATCAAAGTCTTACTTCTTTACCTTGATGTATTTACTTTTTTTCCAGAGATGGCAAAGGGTCCCATCAGTAATGTCTACATCACTGGAGGGTCCTCTGCCAATGGAGCCCGTTACCCTGCAAGGTGAGAGGTCTAACCTGTAACTCAACCTATGGATGTGACAGAAAGCAGATGCTCTTATGCTCCATCACCTTTTCCACCATTAACTTATTATTTAACTTACATCAAACTTACTCTCCTTGTAGTGATGGCTGCACTGATGGCACCATGGCCTCCAGCTCGAATGACTCTCACTACAGCGGGTCTCGCGTCGAGACTCCAGTGTCTTATATGGGGGATGATGATGACGAGGACGAGTATGATGAGAATGATGATGAAGACTAACCTGTCTACGCCACGCCACTCCAACAAGCACAGTCCTTCAAACCACCTTCACCGTGGGAATTTAGTCCCTTTTTTGTGTGTGCTTCTTCAACCTTTTCCCCTATTTCCCATGCCTGTATTTCTGTCTGGCTTTCTCAGGGGTGTAGATGAATATTGGAAGAACAGAGGTGTATATTGCACCTATCTTTTTTCTGCTCCTGAATCACGTGCACCTGCACCACAGCTCTGGGGGAGGTGTCGTCCAAGGGAACTGTAGTCTGTGGCCCGGCCACCACGCTGGAGTCTTTGTATGTCTAATCCACTTCTCAATAAGCCATCCCACTAAAAAGAAACCTCTGTAAAACCTACTGCTGTTGGAGAATGTATAATGTACTTGTTTGAATAGTTATTCCTATTATTTTGCAATGACATATGGCAAACATGATGATGATCAAAATGTTCCAAGATGGCCAAAGTGTTTGCCTTTAACATGCTGTGTTAGTGCAACACCATGGATTCTGAATGGCCTAATACAGTTGCCATGGCATCCCAGGATGGGGCTCCATCACATGTGTTGATACTTTTTATTTTGTGTTCTGGGCAATAATTTTTTGAAATAGTTTCTTATCCCCCATTGTGTTGGGCTGGCTTCCTTCTGTTCTGTAGGCAGCTGCTTTCCTGATCTTGTTTGCTAGTTTTGTTTCATTTTGTATTCTGGAGTTGAGGAATTCTCCATCACCGCCCTGTTAACGCCTTGGTAGTGTTTACAAAATAATGGCACCAGCAAGGTAAAGACTTTTATAACCCAGGCTCCTAATAGGTAAATAAGCTTTTTTTGTGAATTACGTATATGAATCCTACGACGATTGTAGCTTATAGTATCCTTTAGAGGCCAGTGTAAAGATAGACCTTCAAAAATTATTGATGTAAGAAAAAATGTGTGGTTGCATAGGTCTTTATGTACTCCCTTCAAAGATCTCCCTTTTAAAACTTAGCAACACATGTACTGACTCTCCAAATACCTTTTCTGTAATCTAATATAAGTTTGCAAATTAAAATATAGATTGTTTTAATAATTTTGTATTGATAATTCATGTGGGGTTTATACAGAAACAAGGTTATTTGTCTCAAGCCCGGAGCAATGACTATTTATAATTAGCTGGAAGAAGTCATACCTCTCAAGAATATAAATGTTCATTTTTGCATTTCAACTAAGGCTTTTTACAAATTGTCCCAGCAGATGTATTCCTGGTAAAGGGATGTTTCAGTTTTCAAGAGAACTGAACTGATTTGGGGGTCGTGCTTCTTTAAAAAAAAAAAAAAGAACCCACGCATTAAGACGGGTCCCTAGACTTGCCTGTGCTGGAGAAAGGGGGGCTTGGGCAAGCGTCTGTCTGCTTGTCAGAGAAAAGCCACGGGGAAACTACGTGCTAGACAGTCAAGAAGAGGATGGCTATGAGGTGAGAACAATTGATTATATGCTCCTTTACTCACCAATGCTATTGGTCCTAATATTATGCAGCCATAAAGTCAGCATTTAATTACAATTTTAATGTACAGACGCATTTATAAGTGCAGTTGCTGACATTGAGACTGGGCCCTGTTTTTTTTTTCAAATTAGGTGTCCAAATGTTTTTGACATGGAGAACCGATAAGGGCCCAAATGAAGCACATGCTGCAGGCACTGGATGGTTTGGGAGCTGTTCGCATAATACGTCTGATCTAAGGCTGCAAAACGTGTCAGTGCACGACATTTAAGCTCCCTTTTCCCCTCAGTTGCACATGTTTAAAAGGAAGGTTTGTTTAAAAAATAAAAATAAAAAATCTAAAAACTGAGCACCAACCAACCACAGTACCTTTAAAGAGTTATTGGTGGCTGTAATCATTCCTCGTGCCCACGCTGGCTGCAAAGAGATCTATTCCTAGGGCAATTTGAATTTAAACAGGACAAAATGCACGGTCACTGTTCTATATATTCTGTTATTCAGCTAAAAATAATGAGACTTCAGCAGCCCGGGTTAGTCAAATCAAGTGGGTATGCTGTAAGTTGGTCTTATTCCAAGTATCCCTAAGCAGTAATTTGGTTTTATAATGAAGTTACCTACTTCATGTATACTTAAATATCCATGAGATATATTATAATATACTGACTTGCATATAAAGTGGACTGTGGACCCTGAATTTGATCTTGACCAGATTTCTGTGCAGCAAATGTGGACAGGAGGATTGATTACAGCAACCAATAATTCTTTATTTTCCATACAAAGTAATATGTAGTATGTAAAGTATTTTATTTAAATGAGAATTTTATTTTAGAATAAAACTATAAACTATAATAAAAATTATCTGTAGGCCTCCCAGTTGATCACAAACATGATTGCTTTTTCCAACCTGACTTTAGCTTTTAAATATCCAGCAACTGCTTGATTAGCATCTACATGAATTTTCCACTGCTAACTGTGATTTCCCAGTTGATTGACTGGTGACACTCCAGCTGCATATGCTGCCTGTATTGTTCTATTCCAGCATGTGCTCGCACACTTTGTCTGGGGCATTAGGGTGTTAATGGATTACTGAAAGGTGTTGACTCAGGTATGTGTGTGTGTTTGTGTGTGTGAACGAGGGTGGTACAGTGCTCAAAGTGTGCTGGGATCTAGTTGAGACACTTATCTCCAGTTCCCATTTCTCTGCCACTACGCTGTGATCCGTCTCCTGTCGTCTCCCCCTTGCTTCATCCTTTTACTGCCTCACCCCTGCACTTTAGTTAGCAGCATTTATTCTCTGTTTTCTCTTTGCAATGTCTCCTCTTTGCGCTGCCTAACAGTCACCTACCCTCAACATGGATATTGGAGGACTGACCACAGTGGTAGCGAATTCTGCTTACATAAATGCCCGTGGAAGCATTGATGGCTCTAATGCACCAGCTCGGGATAAGAAGTACCATTCTCGCCTCAAACTGCCACACATCACTGTGTGTGAGGGCCTGAGGGATACCCTGGATTTGAGCTTTGACACAGTCTGCAGCGAACAGCCCATCGGAAAACGCCTCTTTAGGGAATTCTTGAATGCAAATCAAGAGTATCATGGGTCTTGCCGTCTGTGGAAAGACATCGAGGACTATGACCTGGCGGAGGATTCTGACAGGGCAAAGAAGTCCTCAAAGATTGTCCAGCGGTACATGGAACCCTCTGCCAAATACTACTGCCCGTTCCTGCCTGAGGACATCATAGCCAAGGTGAAGGAAGGCCTGGAGGCTGCAGGCGATGATTTGTTTTCCGCAGCACTGACCACAACGTTGAACTTTCTGCGGGAAGCCCCCTATACTTTCTTCATGGAGAGCTTGTATCTGAAGAGGTACCTGCAGTGGAAGTGGCTTGAGATGCAGCCCATGGATGCGGACTGGTTCTTAGACTTCCGTGTGCTGGGGAAAGGTGGGTTTGGAGAGGTGTCTGCCTGTCAGATGAAAGCCACAGGAAAACTGTATGCCTGTAAGAAACTCAACAAGAAGAGGCTGAAGAAGAGGAAAGGCTATGAGGTGAGAGCAATACGTTTAGTGTCTGACACATTTGTGCCTTTTATTGATAAGCCTGCAGTGAGAATAAGTTCTATGTGTAACTATATGAAAAGTAGATCTCTTCTTGTGAAATAATTGAATGTTAAATGTAAAATATGGCCCTTGCTCTACTTAAGAAAGCCTCAGCTTATACAGTGTGCCACAGCAGGGCTATGGTATTGTTGCGTTTCCGTGCATTAGATTTCATAGAAATGGAAGGCTCTTTTAATTGCATGCAGTGATTTGATTAATAAAGGTATTTTGTTGGCTTTATGTTCCAGAGAAAGTGCCCTGCGATGGTGCTAATCGTCTTTGTCCCTGCCTCTGTCTCGTTTGGCTTTACCCTGCAGTATTAAACAACTGAGACAGGGATAGAGTGATTACTGGGAGCTTTAGTGGAAAGCTCTTCTGAATGGAACTTCTTGGCACAGTTATATCTTGCCCTTGATTTGTCTGAGGTCATTCTTTGAAATGTACTTAAATCTCTTTTTTTAAATGGCATGTATATATTCTTCTTCAGCCTGATGGCAAAAAGAAATTCCCTGCAGTTTTTCTCCTTTAAATATGCCTCTGTACCAATGTTTTTCAAAACTGCCTTTCCCAATTTCCTCCTGTAGGGGGCGATGGTGGAAAAGAGGATTCTTGAGAAGGTTCACAGTCGCTTCATTGTGTCACTGGCGTACGCCTTCCAGACAAAGGACGAACTTTGTCTGGTCATGACCATCATGAATGGAGGAGACCTCAAGTAACTTCACTTTATGAAAAACTCATGTTTCAAAGCACAAACGAACAGATTCAGGCTCATTGAGGAAACCAATGAGAGCACATGTTCCTTGTGCTTCTATGTTACTATTTTATTCACAGCCTGTGTAGTTTTCCAACAGGTGTGCGGTCAACCAAAAGACTGATGACTGAGAGAGATTACTTAATGTTTCCCAAAGTGGGAATACACTTAACACAGACAGACACATGGGGGCAGTTGCATGTGTGCTAGAGACGGTATATCAATCAGTTACAGTTCATGAGAGGAGGTACCCGCTCACAGTTATTGAATGTACACTTGACTGCATGCTTTATACAAATGTTAGCTGTTATTCTCAAGAGACATAGGCCTAGAACTTCATTTTGATCACAAGTATATCCCAGAGTGGTTCCTCAAAAAGAATCTGCCATTTAAAGTCACATTATCAAAATATATTCAGTCGCTGTGAGATGTAAACCCACGTAACAACAACATATTGGCACATTGTGTATATTTAATGCTGCAAATATATGCAGATGACAAACCTTTTATGCATGACTGGACAAAAGCTCACCTGTTCTCTGTTCCCTGAAGGTACCACATCTACCTGGTGGATGAGAACAGCCCGGGGTTTGAGGAGCCCAGAGCCTGTTTTTATATAGCTCAGATCATCCAAGGCTTGGAGCACCTCCACCAGAAAAGAATCATCTACAGAGATCTCAAACCAGAAAATGTGCTGCTAGATAATGATGGTAATCACGTTTTAGCCAATACTGGAACAAAAAACAGCTATCGTGTATGTGTAATTAATAGCTAATTAAGATGTCTATGTTGTCGACCAGGAAATGTGCGCATATCTGACCTGGGTCTTGCTGTGGAGCTAAAAGAAGGCAAAACAATGACCAAAGGATATGCTGGGACACCAGGTGGGCCTCATCTGTATCTACAGAGTAGTTTCCTACATAGAGGTGTAATTTCACTGCTCAATCAGAATTTCTTTTCCCATTGTTTGACTTTTGCTCTTGCAGGGTACATGCCTCCAGAGATGCTGAAAGGAGAGAAATATGACATGTCGGTCGACTACTTCACTCTCGGAGTGACCCTATTTGAGTTCATGGCTGCTAAGAACCCATTCAGAAACAGAGGGGAGAAGGTTAGCCTACTTTTATTGAACCTTGAGCTTTGCAACACAAATGGCTAACTTTGAGAAATAAGATGATGCAAATGAAGAATGTTTATCCCCTGTTCAGGTTGAACGGGAGGAGATGAAAGAACGCATGCTGACACGAGTGGTGGTGTATCCAGACAATTTCAGCGAGCACGCAAAGTCACTCTGTGATGGGCTGCTAGCCAAAGAGGTCGACCAAAGGATGGGTTTTAAGAACGGATGCTGTGATGAGCTCAGAGCACACTCATTCTTCAGTAACCTCAACTGGAGGAAACTGAATGCAGGTGCAGTCTATTTCCTATACTTCCTTATCTTGGGTTGTGTGTAACGTCTATAATAACAAAATAAAAAGCTTCTATTTCCATTGAAAATGGCTTTAATGTCTGTTTCTCCCATCTCCAGGTATTCTGCCCCCTCCTTTTGTCCCTGACCCTAAAGTGGTGTACGCTAAAAGTCTGGATGACGTTGGGGCTTTCTCTTCGGTGAAGGGAGTGGCCTTGGAGGATCCTGACAAGACCTTTTTTGATGAGTTTTCCTCAGGCAACATCCCCATCCCCTGGCAAGAGGAGATGATCGAGACAGGCATTTATGGAGAGCTCAACGTTTGGGGTCCTGATGGCAGTGTCCCCGATGACCTTCGCAGGGAGTCCATTCTAGAGCAGCCAGCCAAGTCATCGACCTGCTGCACATCGTAGAGTAATTGAAACACCTTGAAATTACATCAACCATCCAGTGTGCAGACTTGTAGTTCTTCAGAACATGAAGATGCAAATACTCAGGACAGACACAAGTGTCGTCTGAACTCTCTTATGGCAGAGTTGAAACTGTTTGAGATTCTAAAAGTTTAATGGTGAATGCAGAAAACAACCAGAACAGAATGGAGGTGGATTTTCAACCTGGAATTTAAGAGTTTAAAAAAAAAAAAAGAAATGTATTGATATTATATTCTACGACTGCACCCTTTACACTCTCTCTTCATCTTCTCTTTCTTTGTCTCGCAATCTGTTCACTCTCTTCTCTGTGTGTAATGTGTTAAATTATTGTAATGCTTTTAGATCTAAAATGCATTTTAAAAATCATATTTTTAAGCAGGGGTTTAGTTATGTGGTATGTCTGGTGCTAAGTGACAGTCACATGTTGAACATGTAAAATGTTAATTTCCCTCTATTGCATATGTGTCCTATAGAGTGTATGCCATTTAATGGAAATCGATTTTGTTTCTTTTTGAGTTAACTAACCTTAGTTTGACTATTTATAGCTAAATTAACTGCTGATGTTGAAATACCAAAAGCGAAGACTCCAGAAACGCAAAGTTTCATACTTTTGGAAAACAGTTTTCTTATGTTTACTTCATGGTTCATAATTGACTCTTTGCATGGATAGCCAAGAGCAGAGCACCTTTGACAAAGGTTTATGTATTATAGTCTAGTTGTTATGAGACAAATTTGAATGTAGAGAAATGTTACCAGCAAATCAATTTATTTTTAAAAACAGCATAAGATGAATAAATTCAGAAATATCAAATGTATGAAAAAGTACTGGCAAATAAAATAGCTTATTGAAATGGAAATTTGAGTCAGGAGCTTCATTTCTGCAGTTACAGCACTTTCCAGGAATGTCACATCAAAACCAGACTTTTCTCTACATGGATTTAAATCAGCAAGATAAAAATGGAATTTTCCTGTTTTCCTCAAAATTTAAACACAAACCCTTTGAACATCTCAGGAAACCTCCACCTCTGTTGTCACGCCTTTGCTGTGGCCTTGTATATCCTCACCTCCTGCTGTGGAAGCTCAACGAGCAGCGTGCTGTCGAAACTGCTCTTAAAGCACTCTGTGAACCTCAGATCTGACTGGAACCGGATTTTGTTGGCCCACAGCAGCGTTGTTCGACTTCCTGGTCGGCAAAAGTGATGCATGGTCTCCAGAAGTTCTTCAAGGCAGTCGTGGTGATAGACCACATCAGCTGCAAGCACATAGTCGTAGTGGTAGAACGGGTAGGGAAAGTCACGCCCCAGGTCCTGACCCCAGGCAAGAGCAGCCACCTGAGGGGTGTAGCGCGACCGGCCCTTGGTGTTCCGCAGAAGGTTAAAGGTCAGATTAGACAAGATGTCCGGCAGATCAGTAGCTGTCACCCAAGCACCTGGAAAAGAGCACAGAACAAGGCAGCTGATAGACAGAAAGACTCCTTTATAGCTACAGTAACAACGTGGCTCTAGTAGTGCAATATCTTCTGGTTGTTTGGTCCACTGCTCATGTGCAGCATGAAATATCTCAACAACTATTGGATAGATTGCCATGCAATTCAGAGCAGGCATTTGTGGTCCTGTGAAGATGAATCTGAATGAAGAGATTATAAAGGAAACAGTTAAAAATACTGTTGAAAAACAGTCAAATGACAGTATAGAGAATAGAGATTAGAGAATAAAATTACACTTGTGTTTCCACTGCATGATTAATAGAAGGACCAAAGGAGGCAACATCATTCCAATAATCACTCTGTTGCTCAGGATATCTTCACAACTACTGGCCTGATTGCGATGCAAAAATTTTGGTGTGGGTGGATAGTCATGTTCCTCAGACAATGAATTCCAGTGTTTAAGTGACCCTCTGATGTTTCCTTAAGGCCAAAATATACATTTTGGACAAAAGATAAGCAGATACCCACAAAATATTCAGTGCATATGTATGCAGCCAAGGGAATGAACGACAGCACCACAATCACAACTGTTCTGTCGGCATTTGCATGTAATGGCATTAAAACTGGCACAAAGCCCGGTATGAGTTATGTTGGTACTCAGGACTCCAGTGTCAAGACTTACTGGTGTCTTGTGAAAATTATTGTTTCATACATACAGCACATATTGTGCTAAGTGCAAATGGACTTCATTATCAAAGACTTACCAAGCAGACTGGCCACTATTGAGAGCAAGCCGGTTCCAGCTCCAATCTCCAGCACCGCTTTGTCCATCAGGCTCATTTGTTGCTGGTTATTCTCCAAGAACTGGCACAAAGCTATTGCCTGCAAAGGAAATTCTCATTACTATCATATTTACAATAACCAGGTATGTACAGACACACACAGTAGTGGCAGGTTATACCCCGGGCCAGATCAGAGCACCATAAGTATCCATAGACTCGCGGATGCTGATGTCATGACCAGCAAAGTAAAAAGACTCCTTTCCCAGTGCGTAGTAAACACTCGGCTCCCAGATGTTCCTCCTGTCCAAAGCCTCTCCTGCCATCACCTTTTGGTCTATTAATGCTGTAGAGGAGAGTGTTAGAGGAATAGTTGGGTTACACTTCTGCATAAAAGAGCAGTGTGGCAAATCTACTTTGAGAAGAAATCTGAATGATTTTCCATCTGCAATACGGAAACTAGACAAGTGATGGCAGTAACGCATGCAATTTAAAGTGACATACTCTTGATTTTTCAATCCAAAATTACCCTCATCTGTGGTCCCCTGCTCCACCTGTAGTTTCCCATCCTGTTTTGTGTCTCCCAACTCCTTTTTATTTCCAAGATGCTTCTTTGGGACGGGTTGGCTGACTGTGGACAATCTCTCCATGACCACTAAAGACTCTTGAAGGAAAGGTAGTAGCATTTTCTGTGACATGAGTATCATTACAGTGTGGCTTTTGATTACAATCAAGACATCTTATAGGGGCACTCCAACTTGAGTAGTATTGCACTTCTAAAAGCTGGGGGGCTCACAAGAGACAGATTAGAAAAAGAAAAGTTAGAATTGGTGCAACAGAGGCCGATATCCTGTCTTATACACCCCATTATGGGTCAAGGTTAAGAAAAACCAGGACCCTACATTTCCTATAATGCAACTCATTAAAACTCTCCTTGCCTGGTAAACACCCACTTCTTTCAAAGCCAACACTTCCAGTTTGTAACAAGCTTTCCATTAAAATCGTTAAATAGTTATATATAGCACGTATTTTCGATTTAAGCAAAACATTTTAAATATTCTATAACAGCAAAATGTTCAGACATGTATATACTGTATGTTTTACTATATGAAACATTTTTTACTCTACCTCTTAAAACCCACTGAGCAACACATCAAAACCTTATTATATAATAATTCTAATATTATAAGTTTGAAGTTATAATAATCAGTCTCACATAACTGAAATGCTCTGCAGTATATGTGTTCAGTGTATCCACCTTGTTGATCAGCTGCAAATCTTTTCAGTTATTTAGATAATGACAAACGTTTGCATTGTTGATGATTCTCTGGTTAGACATTGTGTATTTTGAATGTGCTTGTTAAACGGTTTGTATGTCTGTGACTTATTTTAAGATCAGTAACAGCTGAAATGGGTTCAGAATGGACTAGATTTAGTCCACTAGTCTCTTTGGCTGCCACTAGACTCCAGTCCGGAGCCCAGAGGCACAACTGGTTAAACCCCCAGGTTAACAAACAAGGATACAGAGGACACACTGGGTTGCTCTTTAACTCAGATGCACATCACATTCAGCTGGATCCCCATGCAAATATGAAGGATAAAGTTTGATATCATTTAAAAAGAATTACTGTCACCTGAAGTATGAAAGTGACAATCCACAGAAAAAGTAAAAACACAAAAAGCCTTTAAATATGCGTCTACTCAGAATGTGTGAAACATACCTATATGAAGCAATGGTCTCTTATTTCCCTTTTCCTGGTGCGTCTGTTCGTCTCTCTACTGTGTTCTTATGTTTATAGAAGCAGTATCGTCTGTGACACACCCCTGAACGAGGCAGGGGTCTCTGAGAGACAGAAACAGAGAGATAAACATTCCTGACCCCTCCCAGCACTTTAACATCAACTCTATTTGTCAGTGTGTATATTCTGTATGTTACTGTAGAACCATCATTTAGTTTCCTTCAAAGATTCTGCAGAAAGCCTCACGTTATTTCCTCCTCTCATCCTTAACGAACCAGACATCTGGATGTAAGTAGGAGTTCCAGGTAGGGCTGTGGGGATATGCAAACATTTGAGAACATGAATTCACACTGTGCATGCTGCCAATATATTTGCATATTTATGTCTATCCTGCAGGATAGACATAAATATAAACATAGGGAGGGTTATGAATGTGGTTTGTTGTGGATGTGTGAGATGGATGTGAGCCACCTGGCATGCCCCGAGGAGAGTGGTGTTAATTTCTAATGCAATAGGCAGGAGACTGAGGAAACTGTTTACCAAGAACTGACCTGGAACTGACACTTCCACCTTTAATACCTTTATCATGTATTTATCCTTCCTCTCTTCATCCCCCTGCCATCTCTTATCCTGCATGCTCTTCTTTCTCCCTCCTCCCCTCTCGGTCCTACTTACTGTATTGCACGTAAACACACTGGACTTACGTTTTGTTTGTTGTTGCTTTAGAAGAAAAGGCTTTAAGATGGTTGAGTTAAAATCCAGTGAGAATCTGTTCGAATGTTATTTTAGGGGCAGTGATTTAATTAAGTAATAATATAATATAATAATAATATGATATAATAAATAAATAATGTAATATATAAAAGGCATAATTTGGTTTACATGAACAAATTATGCCTCTATCAATTAGTGATAGTGGAGAGATGACAGGAAATGAGGGAGAGAGATGCAACAACGTCCCCAGCAAGATTTGAACCAGAGACTTTGCAAGCTTCTTATGACATTAATAAGACAGATATAATACAAATACAGAATACATTCATGAATAAATATAAAAATATAAACTCCCATACCAAGAGCCAAAGGACAAATTACAATTCTCACCCCCATTCTCCCCCACTACTAATTTTCATATGGGCCCCTAGTGTGACGAGAAAAACAACATATGCCAACCAACTGGATCAGCAAAGAGGAACAGTGGTCACAGATTGAATCTCCAGAAGGGATGCAGCCAAGTAATATATGAATGGTAATTAGGCTGTTTAACATGACTATACAGCAAGCATAAGATGTTGCATCATTATCTTCCCTATACATCAAGATGACAGTACCTCTGTAAACACTGCAAAGCAAGAGAAGCAACCTCTAAAACAGTGGTTCTCAAACTATGGTATGTGTGCCACTGGTGGTACATGAGGTGCCTCCAGTGGTACACAAGTTTTGCATTTCCTCTAATATTTAGTTTCAGTATCAGCCAATCACATTAATGCATGCATGCATACATCCATGATTAGTTACAAGATAAAATGTAATGGCAACGTAATAGGCAGAAGCAAAATAAATGGTTCAAAAACACTGCAATCATGGCTGCTAATGGGAACTATTAGTAAGAGAAGTGTGGATCAGGAGTACCCTTTTTCTACCAAATTAGCTCAGGTTCTTATTCTTGTGACAACAACAGTCAACAATAAATTATTGTCTTATTTGGAATAAACCAGCCTTCTGTGTGAACTATCTGTAGCTAAATAGGGTCAGTCTACATTACTGTATTTTAACGTCGGTCATAATGGTGGTACTTGGAGAGGCTAATATTTTCTGAGGTGGGGGTTAAAAGTTTGATAAAACACTGGTCTAAAACACAGGAGCATGTTTTGCATAATAAACTGCGTGATGTGTAGGAAATGTGCTGACTATTTAAACTGCATTACCACACTATGTAACTTTATGTAAAAATGAATGCAGACTTGATTATAATATGATGCATTTCACAACTCAGGAAGGTTTCATGAGTCCGTAAATTGATTTTCAAAAAAAAAAAAGAAGAAGAAATAAATGTAAAACACATAGTTAAAAGGAACACAGAAAATTCATCTCAAATCTAATCTAATCCAATAGGACGCATTCAAAATGGTAATAGGTGTTGCATAGTATACATTAATTGTAGTTAAAACCTGCACTTGGACACACTGGCATTATCCTTTAAGTATATCCCCACCTTTGATATGAACCATAGGTATTTTTTCTTGAACATGGGTCTAATATCTGACTACACACAGTTGAGGAATTACTTGAGACCATTTCAAAAGATGTGTTTGTGTTATTTGTCCACACAGTACTGTATGTACACTGATGAGGAAAAGCACACAGATTAGTGCTACTATGTACAGAATCTGCAGGCTGTGTTGTAAACATTGTTTACAGTCTGTTTTTATACCATCCCGTAATCCAAAGTTTACGACTGGGCATGGATACAGTTGTATCCACTGCCCCAAGGGTTTAAGCTGGGCTGCAGGGCTCAGTCGAGAGGATTCACAGCCTCGGTGCATGAACACACTCACTCACACACACACACACACACATACACACAGGCCAGCAGACAACTGGTTGTGCTGCATGAAGCTAGAAAATGACTTGAACTGACAGATGGCAACCACCAACACTGAGTCACTCCCATCTAAACAGCGACACTGATAAGCAGTCAAGGTATTAGGGGATTTCCACAGCATCAGGATCTGGACTCCAGGAATCCACTGCTCTCTTTTTAATTTATCAATCATATCATCACTGTTGATGAATCATATCTGCCACAGATTTTCTTGTTTTGCCAAAATGACTTTCCCACTTTATTAGTTTCTTATTCCTCTGTTACAATGTACAGTTCATACCTGCCTGGTGATGATCAACCAGATCCAATTTTGCACTGAGTCTAAAAATATGATTTTGTAATGTACGTACACAATGTGCAGCAGAGCCATTGGAGTTATCCCTCCAGTAATAGACTGGAAATGAACAGTCAACTGTGATCTCTTAAATCCAGCAAAAGTCACTTTTCCTGGTAGGGGAACAATTGAGAATGTGCGGCTCACTTGTGCCACAGATTGTGTTTCTCAAACAATAGCTTGTAGAGAATTGAATAATTTGAATATTGATTATAGTGAATGAGTATGTGTGTAGTAGTGGTGGATGTGTGTATATAGGGGACAGTCATCCATTGAAATAGAAGGATAAAGAGCTGCCAGTCATCACCTTAGAGTTGGTAATCCTCATCTGCACATCCAAAGGTCAGGAAAAGGTTGTGCAAGCCAGTGGAAAATGAGTCACAGTCACACACAGCAACATGTGAGTGCAGGCAGGCTTTACAGTAGCCGCATGTGCAGCCTGAGTGTGTGAATATATCAGTTAATGGGTGCAAATCTCCTGTAATGGCGATGATTAGAATTCAATGAGTCTAGATGCCACATTGACAGAAGCACGTAATCAAACATATTTATCCTGCCAGCAATGTTGCAGACTGTGAATAGGAAATATGAAATCGTCGTGTGAACAGCTTTTATCACCCTGAAATATTCTGGCACCAGAACAGATCGCTCTCTCGGACAGAGCGGCTGTGCCCTGATCTGGAAAAAATGACCCAGAATTCCTGGACTCCATGGTTGAGTGAGGTGGGCCTGCTGTAAATGGGTCCTGGATGGACTGGAGGTTTAGACACACCGAACAGACTGATGGTTGTGTCACTGTTTCCTGATAAACACTCATCACGTAAACCTCAAAAATATCCCATCCTGCAGTCCAACAGTGCTGCTCTAACTGAGAGGGAATATACTCTACACTACACTAACTTTATTAGGCACACTAAGTTAAATCTAACAGTCTAATGCAACAACGTTGTAATGGTTAAATTGTAATCTTGCTATTAATCCTCAACCAAACTGTAATCTGGTTATACTGTTTTGTCTGTAACTGTAATGGATTACAATGACCTTTTCTTCTATCCTGATTACATAACTCAGTAACATGCCTGGCCTTCAGTTCAGCTTTAAACAACAATCTGACTCAAGTGCCAGCACTTCCACAAAGTCCTCCACATCTGTTGTGTTATTGGGCTCTATTGACAGCCCCAGTGGTATCTATCCAACCAGATCAAACCAGTCTGATAGATAACAGGAGACTAATGAGACAACAAATAATTTATTTAAGTCATTCTCCAGATACAAACACAGCAATAAAATGAACCACTCTCATGGTGTGATTAGGGTCAATTATCAATTTGTATTTTCAACAACAGATTTATGACCCCCCTACTCCCTGACTTAACATACACACCTCCGAATATCGTAGTCCTCCAATCCAATGCCCTGTTTTGGTACAGCATCATGCTCATCATGCTCCCTGCCAACGGAGGCCATCAGGGAAATGTTCTTGGTAGAAGAACGGCAGTGGAATAGAGAAGGCAGTGACAGTGGTATTGTGCACATTAATGGCTGTGTGTTGCTAAAGAAGTCTAACTTTATATAAAGATTTCAGGAGGCATCTTTGAGAAGTGTAGATCATGTAAATACTTTGGCATCTGCAAGCCCCCTTTTGGCCCTTTGAAGAACTGATAACACTTTCCCTCAGGTATCACATCAAGACAACAGCTCCATTTAGTGGCGAAAATGTGGAATTACAACATCTTGTTTCTCTTTAAAGGATTCATATTTTTCAAATCTTAAACAAAACTCACACTGATACAGTTTTTGGTCACTGTTTTCATTCCTCTTGTCCAAACTGAGCATGAAGAAATGCCTTTGTAACACACTACCAATGCAAGTGATTCTATCTATATTATAGCATTAATTTAGCTTTATCTGCTGTGTGACCCAAGGATTTGATATATGTCAAATGTTTGTTTGATTGTTTGTACAGATTTTTTCCCCCACATTCTTCCTATTTTTAGCTTGTTTTTCTCTCTTACCATTATCTTTTGTTTTTTCTCCATTATCCTTTTTTTTTGTAGGAGGAACTGTATTACCACTAAATCATTTCTTACTCAAATAGTTAGGACTGAAATTGCTTATTTTGTGTGTCTCTGTGTGCATGTTTTCTTCATGTATGTCCCTTAAAATGTATTTCAGTATATTTGAAATTGCACTAATTATATATTATTAATACATTAAGTTCAGTGTTAGTATATCAAAAATAGCACACTTAAAGATTGACTTATAGTTAAACTTAATTAATTTTTTTAATGTAAAATAAAAAATAGAATAAGAATAAAAAATAAAGATTAGAAAAAGATAAATATAAAGAATACAATTTCAAAGATACGAAATATAAATATACTCTATGCAATATAAGTCTTAAAATGTTGTAATGCATATTTTTTACTTGGGGAAAAATGTAAAAGTTGGTTACAATAAAAGTTTAAAGTAAAGTTTAATCATGAGTGCAATGAATTATTATATACTTCAGTTTCAAAAACACTTTTTTCTATAAGTGGCAATAATCACAACAAGCTCAAGAATAAAAAAACACTTTATTCACATCATAAAAAAACTTCTTTTCGTTTCTGATCATAACATAACATAACACAAGACATATCATGTAATTCACTTGCATTCAGGCTGCGATTAGGCTAATTGTTGCACTTGTTTTTTTGTTCTCCACGGTTTAAACCTTGTGATAATATTGTGTCTTATTTGTTACAAATACCATATTTTTTTCTGCCCAGCAAAATACAAATGACAAATTACTCAAATGTAATTGAATCTGTATTTTAAATACACTTAATTGAAATACTGTCCATCTAACAGCACAGGACTGTCTTCCATTTCTGGCATCGAATAGTCTAACCCGTCTGCTATGAGAGAGCCACGCTCCATCCCGATCTGAGCTTCTTCATTGGGGAAATACTGCTCTAAAGGTTGTATCGGCTGCCCCATAATGTCCAATGCTGGCCCTTCTTCCATGATAGCAGCATCTGGCACAAACTGTTCTTCCCTCCTCTCAGGCTCCAGTTCCCTGATTGGTTCTTCATCTAAAACGTGGTCACTCTCCCTCATAAGCTCCTCCTCCTCTGGCAGCAGTTCCATGATAAGATCTGGATTCTCAAATGCCGCCCTCAAAGATTGTTCCACTTCAGACAGCTGACTGTCGCTCAGCTCGTCTCCAAACATGTTGTCATCATCCAGTGGCACCAGCTCCATGATTGGTTCACTCTCTATTTCATATTTCCGCACCATGTCAGCGTGTGTCTCGTCAAATTCCCGACCTGTTTCAATCTCTGGCTCGAGGCTCATCTCGACCTGAAACTCCCCCTGAATTGCTTGATACTCCTGCTCCTCATTAAACATGGGCTCTGTCTCCTCTAGAACATCTGGCTCCACATTAACCTCCGATTCCACCTTAAAGTCTGGCACGTCTTCGCTCACCATTTCATTATTTTGCTCCATGTCAATGTGTCTCTCGTCGAACTCCCGACCTGTTTCAATCTCTGGCTCGAGGTTCATTTGCACCTGAGACTCTTGAATTGCTTGATACTCTTGCTCCTCATTAAACATGGGCACAGTCTCCTCTAGAACATGTGGCTCCACCTTAACCTCTGATTCCACCTTAAAGTCTGGCACATCTTCGAACTCTGGCTCCACGAAGACCTCTTGTTCTGCTTCTGTTTCCACATTAGCTTCTAAATCCACCTTAAATTCTTGCTCTGGCTCGACTTCTGGCTCTGCTTTGAGCTCCTGCTCGGCCTTAACCTCTGGCTCCACCTTAACCTCTGGCTCCACCTTAACCTCTGGCTCCACCTTAACTTCTGGCTCAACCTTAACCTCTGGCTCCACCTTAACTTCTGGCTCCACCTTAACTTCTGGCTCTGCTTTAAGCTCCTGCTCCACCTTAACTTCTGACTCCTTCTTAACCTCTGTCTTTACTTCACCCTCTTGCTCCACTCCAACTTCTGACTTCGCCTTAACCTCTAGTTCTTCCTTATTCTGACTCTTCTCGATGTCGGCTGGCACCGGAGCCAACTGTTCCTGCTGCTCCTCGGAGCCGAGCCTGACTTGTGGTGCAGGATCTTCCACCACCACATGACCCTGCGCAGGAGGCACATCTCCCACCAGAGGGTCCTGGAGTTTTTCAATAAAGACAGGAACTGGACCTAGATCTGGGGACAATGGTGGCATTCCCAGAACCACTGCAAAGAGAACATTTGAGAATAAAATTACTTATGAAGTGAAACAGATTCCGCTACCTGTACCCACAGATGGACTATGAGAGTGTTTGTGTGCAGACATGTAAAATGCCCTCAACCCTCCTACGTGGTGTCGTTTTGTGTCTATTTCTTGATGTTTTGCGTATATTTGTAGTCACCTGATTGACTGTCCAACAAGAGATTTCAAGAGCCATTTAAATGGAGGCTCTGGTCCCAATGAACCCTTATTTGATGAGTAAGAGATAAGACCAGTTGATCCATATTGAACTAAAATCGATTAGATAGAAGTTTGAATAAGTTAATGTGACGTGTCTACAGTAGCAGTTCCACTCTAAGTTTTGAACAATTACAAATAACAGAATAATGTTATTAGCGAATGGCCAATCACAGTGAAAACACAACTTACATGCAGATACATTTTCTAAACACAATGAATAACAAAGTAAAAGTGATAGAAAAATAGAAAAATGTTAATGAAATCTCTTACCTGCGAGGCTCAGAGAGAGCAATGCCAGTGTCTTCATCTTGTTCTGATGATGGTGTAGGATCTGTATTTAGAATTGTAGACTGATTTACTGTTAAATGCGCCGTGTACCAGTGAGTTACTAACCTTCTTCTCTTTGCGACTGCTTTTTATCTGTGTTTGGTAATGGTACTCCTAATCTTTATAAACAGCAACAAGTCCTGCCCCTTTCTTTCTGTTTTCAGTAAGTTATAATATAGAGCCTTCCTGTTACCTTATCTTGTCCAAAGCTCATATTTTTTTCTGTTTGTTTCCTCTTGGCATGGTTTCAGTCACAATTAAGAGGGTAGAAAGTTCACTTTGTCAAGGTTCTTCCAAAGAAGTAAACAAGTATCAAACAATTACCTGATACAAAACACGGACTCGTACGTCTGTTTTAGACACGTGCGCAGATAACTGAAAGTATAGATAATGTTTATTGATTCTTGAGCTGAAACTGTCTGAATGAGTTTAGTTGGAGACCAAGGAGTAAAACTGGAACCTACGTAAAAAGAACAAATCAAAAAACATAATTGAAAAACAAATGTAATGTACAATAATACCTCCAGATGGAGTAAAAGAAAGTTTAGTACTGAAATACTTGACATGAAATTCCCTTCCAACTTCCCTCTTATCCAGACATCTAGATCTGGACTCTGACCTGTTACAGAGAATAATTAACCATATTTCACTGGTATTCTACATTTAATCTCTTGCACGATGAGAAACATCTGTATTTTTGTATTTTTTTTTGTCCCTCCTGGATGCCATAAACCACCGCTATAAATAAAATATGAAAAGGGGCGACTGTGTCCCAAAAGGCACCTGCTCAGGTTCACTGTAACAGCAGTGTACATAAATATTAATCTGTCTTTCACAGCAGACATTGTGATATGTCACATCAGGAAAAGCACCGGTATAATTAATGACATTAACAATGGCCATAAAGAATTAATTTTGCCAGTTTCAGGGCCCTTAAATGGGACAGAGCCATTGTTAATGTAAAGAGGAACACCTCTGTCTCTGTTCCTGTGATAATAATAATAACAATAATAATAATAATAATAATAATGATGTCAGGTCATTCCACAGTACAAGAGCCATAACTGCAAAAAGCTCTATCACCATATCAGTCTGGACCTTGGAACAATCGGGAACAATGTGTTGGTGGATCTCATTGACCGGGAAGAAAACATGGGGCAATAAAAGGTCTGATAGATAAATTGGGTGAGGCCTCTCAGGGCTTTGTAAGTAATCAAAAGCAACAGGTAGCCAGTGTAGGTGAAATGTGATCACGTTTCTTTTGACCCAAAGCATCTGTATTTGATGACCTGGGAATAAGACTGAACTATCTCTGATCTGTCTCATGTACTACTGTCAGGATATAGTGAAAGTTTCAGCAATTATGACAAAAGTTACCTACTGTAGCTTTAAACCTTCAAAACCTCCATTAAAACTTTAAATCAAACATGTTTTCATAAGGCACTTGTTTAAATTCAAAGTTAATTTAAAGGGAACTGATTTCACACATCACGTTTTTAAGGCTTTAACACTAAGCTTTCCAATTAGACCTTGTTGAGCTTTAAACTCAGATTAAAGTATCCGTGCAGTAGAATCAACAAAAGAAACCTTGAATTAATCCCGGTATAATCCTAGCTGGCACAAACCAGCCACAGCATGTTGCTGAACTTGAAAGTGTGAGGAAGGACAGCTGTTTAAATGATGCCTGAACTGGTCCGGTGGTTCATATGAGATTCACTATGTGGGAGAGATTGTTTATGTAAAACACACTTGTGTAAAGTGAGCAGTTGTTGTTATGGGTGTGTGTGTGTGTGTGTGTGTGTGTGTGTGACATGACATCAGTGGAGCAGCTGAGATTGATTGTGGACAGGTGCTCCAGCAAAGATTTTTCTCTCTGTGTGTGTTCATGCACACGTGTCTGCACGTATGGCCCCCGTGTGTGTCTTTGTGTGTGCGTATGGCCACAAATGTAAGCATGTGTGCACATTAACCAGGATGAGGGACAATGTGCTGTTGTGTGTCTGCTGGTGGTGAGAAACCTAATAGCCAAGGACACAGTAGCTCAGCCAGCAGCTGTCCCATCTATGCACCTCCTATTACACTCAGCTCTGTTGACATATGGAAAACTCACAACTCTGACCAATCATCTTTTAAATTTGGATGAAGGGTTACATTAATTTAAGAAATCATTTCAGAAATCACAGACTAAATGCAAAAGGTAATTAAGATTAAATTGAGACTGTAATGATTTGTTCGTAAAAGGATGATTTGGTTTTCTCTGCAGATGTGTCAACAAAAACAATTTTATAAATTGATCTTATATTTTGCCAGTAAAATCTGAAATAAATAGTAACTATAGTTGTGGAGATAAAACACCATATTTGAATGAAGTATGGAGTCGCATAAAGTAGAAATACTAACATAAAGTATATCACCTCAAAATGACCTGCAGTGACTGATTTTTTGCCACTTGGGTGAAGTTGGTTTTTTTTTTAGCTTTTCTGCCTGCTGTGGGCAAAAATGCTTTGTGGAGAGTGGTGAGTATAAACTAAAGCAGCAAAGTTGTCGGCCGGAGAGCGAAACACTGAGCTGAAACCCATTATAAAGCTCTGTAAAGCTGAAGGGATCTGCAGATTACGAGTGAACCCTTTCACTGTCAAATTGTTTGAAAACATAGGCCTTTTAAACAAGGACCAAAATGGAAATCAGTCTTGGACTTTTTTGTATCACCCTGGAAATTTTTAAAGATCTCCTCCACACATGTATGCAGACATTTATAGAAATAGTCTGCCTTGAACATAAATGTGTGTCTCATAGGTTTTTCTCCACAAAACAATTATAATTTCCTTCTATCTCATTAAGAATTCCAGGATTGATGTCAAACTATTTGTTATGTCACAAATCATGCTCTCCGTGTCCACACAGAGAGTCTGCTAGAGATTTCACAGTCACTTGAAGCACTAGCCTATACTGTGTTGTATCTGAGTCAGCTGCTGTATGTCGCTGAGCTAGCGGCTCAGGTAGGCTCATTTATGAGCTCAGGTTTCCTGATGAGTTTATGGTCTCAGTCACTAGTTTAACATCTTCTTCAATACAGTATGATGTTCATTTAGTAAATCATGGCCCAATTTAGAGTAAAATAGACAATAAAGTAGTGTATGCTTCTGGGTGGGGCTACCTTTTGATTGACAGGTCACTCTCAGTGAGTCCGTCAAGCGCAGCACACGAAACTTGGATCAAACTGCCAAACTAGGCAGTGCTGATCAAATACAAAGCAAGATTCTTATTTCTCACTTAAAATTGTTTCAGAAACATATTTCAGTGTACTGTTTCCAGCTATGGACGAGTCAAAACTGCGAAACCAATGAGAGCAGATCAACTCTCAGCACAGAGAGTACAGCAGGTCTGCTGTCTCGCTCTGGCAGCCAAAATGCTAAACTCACAGCTTCAGAACAGTACTCCACAAACCAATGAGTGACGTCACGATAGGTTCACACTCACGTATAGTCGACAAACAGTCGACTCTACGTCAGCATTGGACTTACAAGGTTCAGGGTGACTTAAACTACTAGAGGGCGTGTTGATACATTTTTAACCTACAAAATGCAAATTTTCATAAATTCAATATGAATGTTTTTAACACCAGCAATTGATGTGTTTTTATCACAGTACAGTCATATAATTTAATTTACTGCTCAAAAAACATGAGTACCCCTTTAAGATGTACTATTCTCATGAGAGGGGCGATTGAAGATCCTAATGATATTGTAGCCTATACTAACAACACTAATAGGGCAGATCAAAGAACAACCCCCCCCCCGTTTGTCTCAGGGCAGCAGCAGCTCTCCTGCGCGCGCTCTCCGTCAGTCGTCCAGGGTGACGCGCGTGCTGCAGATGAAACTTTAAGAAGCTGCAGAGAGTTTGGAGTAAAACCCACCTCACCCAGACACCCACAGACCTCAGGACGGATAACTGCTCACCGTTACTAAACATGACCTCCATGAAGATGTTGGCGCTGCCTCTTCTCATCACTTTATTGCACAGTGAGTTTTTTTTTTAATTTTAGAAACTTTATTTAACTATTTGCTGACGTTATTAATGACAGCGAATGGGCTGTAGACTGACTGTTAGAAGTTTTCAGTTGCAGAAGTGCTTTAGGCTGTACAGGCCTATGATTTCAACAGTGTTTTTAATAGGATATTCCTGTAATATCCTCCCACATTTTCACAAGGGATTTTACTGCCTCGGATATCAAAGGTGTGCATTGAAGAAAGAGAAGAAAAAAAGGAAATCCTGAACCAAACGAGATAGTTAGGGACTGTATGAAACTTAACAGTGTATGGAGGGGGTTTGAACCCTATGTTTCACTTTAAAAAACAGTAACACCATCCACAGTGTTTTTAACATTTTATTTGGACCCTCCTCTCGTTAAAGAAAACCCTTTCCCCAATATCTCAAAAAAAATACAACAGTATTGATAGAGATAGTTTACAAATAATAATAAGAGACAAAGCAGTAAAAAAAAACTTTCTTCTTTCTTTCTTAACAATGAACCTTAATATGTTAATTAAATAATAATTTTCATTGTTTCTATTGTTTTTTCTTTCTTTAAGATATTCCCCAAAAAGTTTTCTTCTTTCAGCAGAAAGAAAAAAGAAAATAATCCTATTTTCTGACCTTTTCTTTTGAATAATTCTTGTAGAGTCCCTCAGAAATGCAGGATTCAAATGGTCTGGCTTGTGTTTTATTGATCATTAGTTTGTGTGATTGAGTGCGTATTAAGCCTGCATGCTGGGGGGGAGGTGTGATGTGTTCAGGGACTGCATCAGGGGCTGAGATTGTGCAGGGAGTGGTTGTGGCTGGGGCTCATGTTTACACTGAACCCACTCTGATGCTGTTTAGACCCGAGATCCACAGGCTGATGAGACACATCACATGGCCCTGCGGAGGAGTCTGAGATCCCACCCTTTCAGTTTGAAGATAGCCCCCGACTGACCCTGTTGTTAATTGGACTGAGATGAAAACGACCCCTTACTATCAGGAAAAATGCATTTGAAGTTGCACTGGGAATTTTAAAAGGGAAAACAACGTGTTTCATGTCGATAATTGAAGCTTTTAGATATTTGTTTTGATCTTTCTTGTATTTACTCACGAGGACCAAATGTCCTCACAGAGATTAAAAGATTTAACTCCTTATCCTCAGGACAGTTAAGGATGTGTTTAGAATATTTTGGGCATCATTGGTAATATTGAATTTGATATTAGGCACAACACAATGCTAATATATTATAACAATTCTTTTAAATATGATTTTCATTAATGAAAAACACATAATTACAACATTATGATGGATAATATCATATGTCTAAACATGAACTTGTTTGTACTGGTTAAGATTAGTTCATCGCAAGGATTCAAGTCTAGTATTAAAATTGGAATCAGGTTTAGGTTTGGCTGAGGGTCAAAGTAAAGAATACGGCACTGAGGGTGAAGGTTAAGGATTCAGTCAGTGTGTAATACAGATATATGTGTGTGTGTGTGTGTGTATGTGTGTTGTGCCAGCTGAAAAGGATAAGGTTACTGTCATGAAGAGCTGCTTTGTCTGCAGAAGAAAAGCATGCTTTCCATGCATGTGTTTGCCACACACACACACACACACACACACACACACACACACACACACACACACACACTGAGAATGTCTTTTTCCTCGAATACCAAACGAGACATACGCGTTAACATTTAAGCTCCTTCAGTGATTCTGAGAATTTATCATCATATTCATCTATCATTCGCTCCCTGTTGCCTTAATTGTCGGCTGTTCATGTTGGATTTATGGCAGATTTAAGTTTTCACAACATAAATATCTAAATATCTGTATAACATCATTAGAAACAACACAAATCTGCAGCATAATGCACTTCTCTAATGCTGCTGGTATTAAGGAAAACTGCTTTCTTACACTCACATCCTCCTTGAAGCTTTAGTTTTATGGTATAAGTATATTTATCATGTTTTGGTAAAGCTTTGATTTTGGATTTTTGGTAAAACGTGTTGCCATTTTAATCCTGGCATGGATTTGATGCTAACTTTGTGAAGGAAAGTACAAACCTTTTAAAGGCACATTCGAACCTACTTCGGATGTAGATTTTATGCGGTTTATCACTTTGAATTAGTTTTTTCATTTGTAGTTTGTTTGTATAATTTTCTGCATTTTTGTGAAGGAATGTAGGCTGTGCTCTGTGTGTGTGTGTGTGTGTGTGTGTGTGTGTGTGTGTGTGTGTGTGTGTGTGTGTGTGTGCGCGCGTGCTGAAGGGACAGATCACCAAAAGAGGTTATCAGGTCGGGAAAAAGCAGCTTGTCAGGGAGTCATCCATCACCTGCATTCCTACACAGCACCGCTCCTGGCACCACCAGAATGCAGCTACACACTTTATATGTCGGTCTGTGTGTGTGTGTGTGTGTGTGTGTGCGTGCATCCACACAAGGGGGAAGCAGATAATGCACATATTCTCTTGTGGAAAATTAATATTGTTAAATGTTAAATGTTTAAAATGTTTACTATGTGGTGAGGATGCATGCCTGGTATGTGTAGGCTGGTATGTATGTATGTGCAGTTTGACAGGCCCACGTTCTGAAACTATAGATATATTCAGGATGTGTTGAATACAGTGAGAAGTGATTCTTGTTAATAATGTGAGCAGAAGTTGGATTGTTGGACAGTAAAAACTGTCTAATTTATAATAACTGATTGATCCCCTGCAGGTCCTATCTGTCTGTCAGTGACAGTAAGCAGCAGTAAACCCAAAGTGGAGGTCCACGAGCACACAGGTGAGACTGCAGCACTGAATATCATTTATTTGTCTTTGAAATGTCTTTCAAGTTTTTCACGAGTTTCACAGCCGCTGTAGTTTCTCTTCCACGCTTGGAGGGATGAGCTGTATTAAATGGTTTCAATCTGCAACTACATGCCACTGAATCCTACACACTGGTACTATAATACAGAAAATGAGCAAAAACAACGGTCACTGTACAGTAGAACTGTCCTTAAATGCTTATCAAAGCATCATCAGTTTTCATGACTTAACAGTTGTGACAAAAAAGCAACAAATTCATCAGCAGATAATGGGACAAATGAAGTACAAATTTTAACAAGGTAAAAGTTATTGCTACTGTGGATTGACACCTTTGTATGTTTTCTGTCCTTCCAGATGCTGTGCTTGCCTGTGAGTTTAAAACGGAGAAAGATCAGAGCCCTCGAATAGAGTGGAAGACAACAGGAAAGGAGGCGGCATTTGTGTATTTTAATAAAAAATTTAGTGGTGAGTGACGTAACCTTTGGTGCATGAACTGATTTATTATTATTATTTTAGCAAAGTAGTAGTGTAGTGAAGCTTTGTCCATCCTCTATCATCTTTCCTTCCACTATAGGGCGTTATGTAGGACGGGCAAAGATAGAGGGAGCGACGCTGACGATACACTCTGTGACTCAGAAAGACTCGGGGCAGTACCGCTGTGAGGTGACTGCCAGCCAGGACCGCGTCAACTTCGGAGAGGTTACTGTAACCCTCAATGTGCTTGGTATGAAACCTCTATGTGTTTTTGTGAATATGTAAATATGCATATATGAGGGGAAATGTATGTATTTTTTGTGAAACAAATGAAGAGTAAACTTTTTTATTTACTTGGTTTCATCCAGGAAAGCATGTTGGATGGTAAATTGTGCCTTTAAAGTCACGGTGAAGTGGCAGTTAGAGCAGCTTTAGTTTCTGTAATGTGACCTATTTCTAAATGAAACAGTATGTATGGGATTTAGTTACAATATCAAAATCAATCAGACTTGAAGTCCTTGAAATTTGATTATATTGCGATTACAACACAGTACAGAGCTGTGAAGGACCTCCACACAAACCTCCCTCACCTGCGTAGTTAAATCAGGAGGACAAGAGTTAAGTGAATAAATTAAACCTCAATCACATTCTTTGGAAATGTAAGCCAAGTTTTTGCCAGCTCAAATGCAATCACACACCTCTTACTATGAATATTATATTGTTCTACCAGATTCCCACAAGTATAGTATGGTTAGTGGTTGGGCTTAGCTAAGGACCCCAACACACATTTGATTGGATACTTTTATGCAACTGCCCAGAGTTCAAGATGAGTCATCAAAAATACAAAGAGAATAAAAAAAAAATGTTACCAATATTTAGCATATAACAATTAATACGGGGACACAGGATTAGTAAAACCTATTTTTCATGTCACTGTCTTTAATCAAGGCACAGTATGCTGCTTTTGAGGGGAACTGCTAATGTTGGGTTCTTGACATCGCAAGTTACCCATGACTATATGTGAATATGCTCACATGGTTTAATATCACAACAACTCACCTTGTTACCCTTTTCAAAAACGGGTTATTGGTTTTGTGTTTTCTACATTTCAGTGTCATGCTTATGAACGAGGAAAGAGATATGAATGGCATTAATAGTACAACAGTGATAGCGTGATGTCACCTCACAGCAAAAAGGTCCTGGGTTTGAATCCACAGTTTCCTTTCACAGTCCAAAGACATACAGCAACTTGTTTGTAAATGTGAGCATACATGTGGGAATAATGGGTGGATGCATGGATGGATGGTATCTGACATTTTAAAAAACTCTCACGGAAAGATCTAGCTGATGTTGTGTTTCTGACGAGCAGCGGTGGACTAGCAAGCAGAAAGAAGTGATGCATTTTAGGGTTAAGCTGTTCCCTGTTTTTTTTACCCTTTTCTAGCATGTAAGACAACCTATATGGCACTGCATCACGTTTTGTCCACTGTAAAGGCACCCCGGAGGGCACTTACACATTTTCTTACACACTTGACCAATGTAGAGGGCAGTTCATTGTATTTTATCTACCATAGGCCATCCAAGAAGGTACTTTTTCTAACATGGGGGCACTGGGGGGCAATTGCAACAACAAAAGTGATACTTTAAGATTTGGTGTTAGTGTTTAGAAATGACAAAATCCTATATTTTTGCATATCCATTTACAATTCTTGCTGTGACTCGAGCTGTTTTTCCTCTCTGCCTCCTCAGTGCCTCCTCATGTACCGTCCTGCGAGGTGCCGAGCTCCGTGTTTGTGGGCTCAGACCTGGAGCTTCACTGTAAGGACAAACTCAGTGTGCCTCCTGCCACCTACCGCTGGTACAAAGACAGCAAGGCTCTGACGGCCACAGCAGACACCCCATACAGCATCGATATAAACAAGGGCACGCTGGTGAGTACACCCTAAAATATGCAAGTACTTGTGTAGGCACACACACACACACACTTAAGTGCATCCAGATATCAGACATATGAACAGACTCACAGCTGTTGTTCTCTGTTATTCAACTCTCACCTTGTCTCTGTCTGGAGCAGAAGTTTAAGAGTGTGTCCAAAACAGACGCAGGGATGTACCGCTGTGAGTCCTCCAACAGCGTTGGGGCGCCCAAAAGCTGCGTGGCCCAACAACTGAAAGTCACTGAATGTAAGTGGTTTTGGTACAGTTCCTCGCTGGAGTTTAGTTTACATGTAATGCTCTACACACTCTCTTTCCCTTCTTTCTAGATCCATTGAATATGACGATTTTGATAGCAGGAGCTGCAGGTTTTCTGATGCTCCTCACCTTCTGCTGCATCTGTGTGTGTGTCTGCCGACGCCGGGGCTGCTGCAGGAGTGAGTAGTGTGATGCTTCTGTGTGTCTGTATGTGTGTGTTTGTTAATCTGTGTGATACAGTTATCTTTGAATATAACGGACGTGTTATCTGTAACACAATAAGGCCTCTTTAAGCAACCTGCTAGGTTTCTGAAAGAAAGCAGTGGCTTATGTCTGACTCACTAAACTTTGATTAAGTGAAAGGCACAGAGAAGGTCTGGAGAGAGTATTGGTTTGTGTACAGGCTGCCCCTGGAGAGCTAAAAGAGAGTGAATATTGGACTTACATTCTTCAGGTGGACAGAAACACAACCACTTAATGCCTGCTTAAGTAAATCTACTAATTACTGCTCAGTTAATTACTGCCAGCAGATATATATATATATATATATATATATATATATGTGTGTGTCCAACTACTTAGGCCAGTAGGATAGTGATCATGAACATTTTTAACTTGACTCTTTCTTCTTTGTTGAACAGAGCACAAGAAAACAAAAAGGTGAGGCTTTCACTTTTCAGTCTGACTCTTGTTTTGCCTGCAGGCATGTGTTATTGACTGGCTGAGCTCACACTGAACTGCCACCCTTTGTCTTTCAGCACTAAGTCTTTCAACCCTCCGCCGCCTCCTCCTCCCATCCGCAATGTGAGTGATCAGAGGGATTGTTATCCTGTCAGGGCTTGTTTTGCTCGCTGCCATGTATTTGGGTTGCCATTAAATTCTGTTGATAAGTTGCTGATAACACTAATTGAAGGAAGTGGTTCACTGTATGTCTCCCTGTTCTCTACAGCTCAAGAACTACAAACAAACTCACTCCTTCATGATTTGAGTGGGAAACACTCTCTTACTTTCACTTCAAACCAACCAAAATCTAAAGTGTACACTTATTATGGAACACACTGGAGAGTTACTCGACCGTCGCCTTGCTCTGGGACGGGTGCTCGCTGCTTTTTGAGACAGATCTGGAGTTAAGGTTCTTCCTGGCATTATGTGTTGACAGTTTGGAAGATGTTTCCGACTTACAGTCCTGTGAATTCCGGGTTTAAATCAGCTCCTACAAACACTATAACATTCATTATATTCATATATTCAAGACATTTTTCTAAATCCTATTTTTCCAACTCCTATTAGACTTGAGGGGCCAAGTTCGTCACTACAGTTTTGGCTCTTTTATGCCACCTACAGGCAAGTTACTGTTAAACCATTGACACTGATTATTTCCTGTTCATTTATATTTAGATGCAGAGATGTTGTTTTATATGAAGTTATTTTTTCTCTTTGTCATTTTTATATTTTCTTAAAAACTTGTTTGTGTTTTGATCTCATAACTATTACTTGTTTAATCTTTTGAATTTAGAATTGAGCAACAAATGAACAGGTGTCTGCACACACTGAATGGTGCCATGGAAGCTTTTTAAATGTTTGATACTATTTTGATTGTCTATCTCTTGATCAATAAAGAATAATGAAAAAAAAAATAGCATATTGGATTCAAGCTGTACTCTTAATTGGCTTGGTACACAGCAAGGGTGGTTGGGGGTTTCCAAGGGTCCTATATCCCCCAGATGTACATGATCAGCCATAACATTATGAGCACCTCAGAACCAGCATTAACTTTTTTAGCAGTGTGAGCTACAGTAGCTTGTCTGTTGGATTGGACCACACGGGCCAGCCTTCGCTCCCCACGTGCCCCCCACGTGCATCAATGAGCTTTGGCCACCCATGACCCTGTCTCTGGTTCACTGCTTTTCCTTCCTTGGACCACTTTTGATAGGTACTGACCACTGCAGACCCGGAACACCCCACAAGAGCTGCAGTTTTGGAGATGCTCTGACCCAGTCGTCTAGCCATCACAATTTGGCCCTTGTCAAAGTCTCTCAGATTCTCACACTGCCCATTTTTCCTGCTTCTAACACATCAACTTGAGGACAAATGTTCACTTGCTGCCTAATATATCCCACCACTGACAGGTGCCATGATAACCAGATAGTCTGTTATTCACTTCACCAGTCAGTGGTCATAATGTTATGGCTGATTGGCGTATATGGGACATAATGGAAACATGACAAAGGGTCCTATGTTCCCCAGTTCTTGGGTTAGGATTAGGGTCAAAGGGTTTTTATAAGACCCATGGGAACATAGATAGTTCCCAGGGAGGGAATATCAATGTCATCAAAATCAACATTTGTTAAAAGCATCTATATGTATTTCAACAACCATCCACAAGATGAAGAATACATTATATTATAGCCTCTTTAATATTTTACAATATGATTTAAGCCTGATGCCAACATATTTTTAGCCACATTTGCAACATGGGTCTTGTGATGGTAATGTCAATCTGTTGGTGGGGCCATGTCTATGATACCTGCACAACAGATGAGCATCAGCTGTACTTGTGGTGAGTGCTGATTAGCAAATGTTAGCATGCTAAACAACATGCTAAACTAAGATGGTAAACATAAACATCAGAATGTTAATATTGTCATCATGAGTCATGTTATAAGTTTATACTAACAAATATCTATCTATGTAATACAGATATACTTCTTAATAAATCCATGTTGTTGCATTTGTTTGCTGTAAAGCCTCACACAGCCGAACGTGGCTGTAGACTCTTAGTCTTGTTTATTGCTTATTCAATTTATTAAATACATTCTTAATTTTTTTGTAGTTGGTTTAACAACATGGCTCTCTTTTTCCTCCATGTTAGAAAATGGCAAAAGGTTGCTAATTATAAATAATATACTGCACTGTAAAGTAATAAATGAGTTATTTATCACTGAACATTGTAAACAGGCCACAGTGGAATAGTTTCCTGCTTTTACCTACGGCTGTACAGAGGGTGGGTGTTGGAAGAGACAGCCTTAATTAGATGGTGATGACCTCACAGATCAATTCCCATATATCTAATTCCCATTGCCTTGGTTTTTGTCTGAGGGAGTAAGCCAATAAAACCAATACATGAGAAACCTTAAATTCCAGATTTAATTTAATCTTTTAAAAATCTTTTTTATTATTTCTTTCTTTCTGTCAAGTAGATTTCTGGACAGTCTGCTTCCCTTGAACAGACAACAGTTGAGTTAGCGGTGATTAACAGTTCTTCTTTGACCACTAGATGGCACCACAGAGCTGACTGTATCTGTTCACAGCAGTACCACAGGCCTACAGCTCCATGTTGCCAGCTTTTATCCATTATTTGTCTATGAACAGTAGCACTATTGTTCTCCTCCCTTTGTACTGGTGCTGCTCATAAATTAAAAGTCTTGAAAAGCACTGATTTCCTGCAGCTTTACTTCCTCTACTTAGCTTTACTGTTAAAAGAGATACATTGTCTGTGCATGTACTCATGACTTAAAAATGTTCTTATTAATGACTACACTGTTTGGGTTGTGCATAATGTGTAACTGCTACAATGCAGACAGCGTCAGGAACCAGTAAAAGAGATCTATTCTTGTACATGCTCATAATCTCTAATGATTGCATTAAGTGGCTCGTATTGATCTTCTAATATGGCTGTTTGGCAGCTCAGACCTTCCTGATCAACCAGTCTGGCTGCAAAGACAGGGCATCAGCCGAGCTCTAAATGTTGTTCCACAGTCTGTCAAACTGTACCCTTAATGGGAGGGAACTGGCACTGGTTCTAGCATACTGACAGTGCATTTGTACAAGGTTTTTTTGGGGAGGTATTCATAACCCTGGGACATCTGGGTCCAAAAATTCACTGCTCACTCTATTTGTAGGGAGTTCTGTGTAAATGACAGTATAATGCATAGTTGACAACATGAAAAAAAGAAACTAAGAAACTTATGCGACACTAATCGGGTAATTTCTTTCATCCAACATGCATTGTGACACATTGTTTTCATCCTTGCACAATGCATGATGACAGAAGGCGCTCAATTAGTCACCCTCTGTTGTACACTATAGTACTTTTAGTCCATAGGATATAATAACTTTCACTAGTCATTTGGATAACACTACAAAAAAGCCTGTGTCCCTCCCGATAGTATAAAAACACTGATATTGTATAATCTATTATATGATTGGGTTGGTTCAGACATTTTCCTTGTATTAGCTTATTATACAATAACCTGAAAATAAGAAGAGTTGTTTTTTGTTACTTTAGAACGTTTTTATCTACAGAGGGAATGGGTCCTCTTCTGCAGGGTCCACCATTTTGAACTGCCATGTTTCTACAGTAACTCTGAATAGACAAACCAAACAATAGCTGTAGATTGGGACTTTCACGTCTTTTACAAGTTTCACAGCCACCTAGATTTTCCTACATGCTTGGAATCTGTAACCTCTAGATGCCAGTGAACCCTGCTTTAAAGCCGCCTCAAGGAACTTTCATTTTGTGTTGATTCTGGCGGCCCCTCAGTAGAGCATGAGAGAGCGAGTGGGAGTGTGCGAACGAGTGCGACCGTGTGTGACGGTGAATGCCAGCAGAGCAGAGAGAAACGGGTTAAGAATAGGTACACAGATATTGCCAATATTCTAGCTGACTCTGTAGGTCATACAGACTAGTTTCACAAGCAGTTAAAATCCTTGTTATAGCAATACCCCAGTTTAAGAACACTTGAAAGTCTTGCATTCAAAATTATATTTGAACAATAGTATAGTCAGCGAAATGTATTTATGAAGCGTCAAAAGTAAAATACTCAACATACGGAATTGCTGAGTGCAATGGACAAAGCGTAGGAGTTTCCTTCAACCCATATAAACGCATCAGTACAAATGAAACATCACACATGCAAAATTAGCCAACTGGAAATCCTGGTTATACTTTGCAACGGTCATATGAGCAAACCCACAGATGATGTCTGTGACAGAAAGGACCCAAATGATAACCCCAGCCCCACACACCCACACACACACACACACACACACACACACACACACACACACACACACACACACTAATTTCCTGTAATATCTAGATCTGGTGGTTGGTTAATGACGCTGCCTGACTACAGTAATTTTTTGTGGTTCCCTTTGAACATCTTAACAGGCCTTCTTTATGGATGCTCGCCCTGGATTACAGCTCAAGGGGACTGTTACATCACATTTTCTAAATGTGTGTGTATATGTCAGATAGCGACAGAGGAGTGAGTGTGTGAAAATAAGTGAGAGAGAGAGAGAGAGAGAGAACAGTTGAGTGTGAGTGGGCGGTGGCTGTCAAATGAAATCTATGTCAGTACCACTGTTTTCTTAGATGTTAAATTAAGCCTCAACCCTGGTTTCCTCCAACACAGCTCCTTCCTCTGCCTGGCACAAAATTGGCTGCACCGGAGCCTTACCCACAATGCACTCATGAGTTGAGCTCCCATGAAAACCTCCAGGAGCACTGCTCATCTATGAACAGGTGGCACAATGCTCACAGCACATGGCACAACACCCTCTGGGATTAAGTAGCTTTTTTTCTCAAAAAAAATCTGTTTCTGCCAGTTTTTATTTGCATGTTTTGTTTCTTTCTTTTGTTTCTGGTGTTGTTCCTACTCTCTGCCACCCAGTTTGTAGCACGTTTACGGCTCCCATAGCCCTACACATTAGTAGTACTGGGTTATGCAAAGCTTACATCATGCAGACATTGATGTATTTATGCCTTGGGGAGATTGTTGTGGCAAAGGGAGCAGGAAGAAGACCACTGACACAGGGATTGCCACAGGAAACTCTTTCTTCCCGCTGTAGCAGTAAGAAATAGAACATTTAAACATTTAAACCCCACCAGACGACATCTCCTACAGCTTCATTAAATCTTTATCTTTATCTCTTACAATGCTAAGAGTCTTGCTGTGTGTGTGTGTGTGTGTGTGTGTGTGTGTGTGTGTGTGTGTGTGTCTGAAGGCGAGAGGGGGAGCAGGCAGATCGTTTGCTATTATGTACTCTCTGTTTTCTGTCCTCACTTTGAATTGTGCTCTTATTTAGCATTGTTCACTGACAAGACTGTTATTTGTAATTACTACAGAGTTGGAGGATGGAAATGGTTTCCCACTAAACACACATGCATGTACGCACACACACACACACACACACACACACACACACACACACACACACACACACACACACACACACACCCGCATGCACACAAACACACACACACACACACACACACACACACACACACACACACACACACACACACACACACACACACACACACACACACACAGCGTCCTGTTCTCCTGCACAAGCAATCAGTCAGGACTTTAACTCCCACAGCAGCACTGTGCTTCTTATTTGAGCTCAAATAGGAACAGTGTAGGCAGAGTGTTATACAGATGAAATGTTTTGTCTGTGTGTGTATGTGTGTGTGTGTGTGTGTGTGTGTGTGTGTGTGTGAGGTGGGAAGACCATTTCTATCCTCCAATTGTGTATCTATGTGTGAAAGAGTGTAACTTGAAAGCACTGCACAATATCTGTGTCCTGAATGTCAAGTAGGTTTGTTAAGTAGATGTAGTGGTTAACAAATCTAATCAACAGATCTTTTATCAGAGGCCCAAATAAATATGTTTAAACTTACACTTTAATTCTCAAAGTCTCTGAGAGAAATTGAGGACACCATTGACTGGGGCTGCAACTGATGATTATTTTCATTATCTGTTAGAGTGACAATTATTTTCTCAATTAAACATTTAATTGTTGGGGAAATAAAGTGTCAGGAACAGTCTTGTTTTGTCCGTCTAACAGTCCAAAAGATAAATGCAGTTAGCTATGAGAGATTTCAAATGAAACAAGCAAACATGATCATTTTGTAGGCTGGAACCAGTGATTTCTGCTTTATTTATATATTATTTCAAATCTGATGCCAGGGAAAGATTTAGAGATATAGAGTGGTAATTTACGGCAATGCCTATATGATTAATGTGGGTCTGAGGGTTTGTTATATTGCATCAGTCACTTTTACCATTCCTACATTATTTCATGACATTGTCTCACTAATTTACATATTAACAGGACAGGATGCAGTCACCTTATGGCCAGTGAGTAACTAGATATATTGTACAAATGTGAAACATGCTGTCTGTTTTAATATGATATTTATATTATTACAAAATAGTTTAAATAATATAAAATGTCTACATAGGAAATACTGTATATTACACAGCTACAACTACATTAAACCATTTAATAATTGTTTTAATAACATAAATCTTTAATAAATGCATTTATACACTGAATAATTATTTGTAATTTATGAACAATAGTGAGTAATTCTGGACACGTGTTCTTGATAAGAATCGAAAGAATCATTTCAAGAGACAAAGACAAAACACAGACAAATTCACAGAGCTCAATCATTTGTTTAAAGCTGCAAGTAGCATTTTGTAACCACCAGGGGGCAGAAAGTCAGCTGAACAAACACAAATACTAAGATCTGATAGGTAGGAATTATGTTGCCTGATTCTGCTACCGGCTTCCACATCTCAGAACTGCTTCCTACATCTGTGATTTGTTCGGTCATTAAAATATAATGAATGAATGATGTGAGACTAATTATTAGACTACTGTTGCACATGATTTATATCCTATGTGACCTTTATGTCCACTATTTATAACTATCAAGCTGCTGAAAGCTCTGTAGAGCAGTAGACTTCGAGTGGTGTAAGCTTTATGAGTAACAGTACAGTCACTTGATTTAATATTAATGAACAATCTCTTAATGTATTTTTACATTTACAAGCAATACAAATTCAAATACAAAAATCCTTTACTAATGATTATAATATGTTTTGAGTATCCGGACACCAGAATTATAACCAAGCCCTCTGTAGATTGTGTTTAAATGGAGCATGCAGAGCATAAAGTATGCAGAATTGTCAGATGTCTGTTCTGCTTCTCACTGCCCATCAGTACCTAAGATCCTGTGCTGCAGTGTGCTATTTGATAAGACTGTTTAGCATTCAAGAGGAATCCTCAGCACTCAAGTACTCCCAGTATTATGCTTTTAACTCGTTCCCCCCAGAGGAGCGGAGGGATAGAGAGAGGAGGGAGAGGAAAGGGAGGCAGAAACAGAAGGATCCTTATGGGAAGAGCGAAATTTCACAGGACAAAAGCCCATTATTGAATTCCTGTCATGATTCTTAGGATAATAACCTCCACCATCCAGCCCCCAAGACACATTTAAAGGCTCTCACAATCCCACTCCCATCTGATTTCACTGGCTGGAAATGTGTTACTACATGCAGGCCACTGCACTGTCCCACCACTTGCTGGATGCTACTTAACGCCTCTGTGTTGGATTAGACATTCTGTCCCTCGAGCAGGGCTTAGAAAACACCACAATGCATCCCATCAGTATGTGAGACACCAAACTGCAATGCTTTTGAGCGTGACTTTACCAAACTAAAAGCTGGGTAAAGTCATGCCCTGTTAGAAAAAGGAGGCGAAATGTACCTGAGTGTTAAGCCTGCACTGATCGTCTGGCCACAGGAGCCATGATGAGGCCTGATTGCTGTGTGATTTGAGCATCCTCAGACCCACAGCTCATCAATATCCCTCACAGCTCAGCTCTGTAACACACTGCACTGCAGCAGGACGCAGGCATCAGCAAGATGAATATTTATCAAAGCCATAAAAAGGCACAGGAAACAATTTATTCGTCGCAGAAAACAGGCAGGGGCCAAAACTCTCCTGATTGCATTTTCAAAACAATGCCATAATTCAAACTCATGGCCTGCCAGGGAAATGTAATGACATGAAGTCCTTTGTACACTCGCTGGTAGGACACACTTTTACCATACGTTGCAGCTGATTGGTAATTGAAGAGAGCATCAAGTTTAGTCGAGTGTCCCCTGGATTAGGATAACTGTCTCCCCTAAACTGCTGGGATTCATTAAAATAGACAGATAGAACATTCCCAGCCACCAGGATTATGAGGTGAAGAGCAGAGGGAGCTGGTGCCCAGCAGAATGCTCCCAAAATGCAAGCAAACATTAGGGAGACAGTCTGATTTTATCCTCCCTTAGTCCATCCTCATTCTGCTTTCAGACAACTCATCTCCTCCCTGTTTTCTTGCTCAGCCCTCCTCAGCCCAGTGAGCTGGCTGAAGACAGGACTGGGGGAAAACAAACCCCCAGCTTATTAAACCCCAAGTCTACAGGAAGGATCTTTCATGCGGAAAAGATTTACGTAAGGAGGAGAATTTACTCAATTCTGTCCTCATTTCCGTATGCTGTACACACCAAATCCTCTTCTTTATACAACATATTTGAGTCTGGCTTTCCACAGTACTGCTCTGGCATCGACCAACTTTCCTTTGTATTTCTTCGCTCTGATTAACTGAGAGGGCGTTTTCGTAACAGGCCATGTTTGATGTGCTGGCCCTGATTAGAACATGTTAAAAATACCACCATCCTGCACCCCTCCATCTACTCCATCCTGCCTTCTGTCTCCTCTTTCTGTCCACCTCTCCCACTCTGTCTGTACTCTCCCTTTTTCTTTTAATTTCTCATCCACATAGCTTCCCTTTGTCCCTTTCTCCCTGTATGATTAAAGGTTTATTTTTATCAAATTTCTTGCTCCCTCGTTACAATTATGTTTTTCTCTTTTTTCTTTTTTGTCCCGCTTTGTCTGTTTTCTGCCAGAGGTCTATGTTTGATTATAGCTTCGCTCTCTCTGATTACGACCTCTTGTCTCGGTGAGTGGTGTTGTCTTCCTGGCGCTCTCCTTCCCCATCAGCCAGAATGACCTTGGCAGAATAACAGAGGCAGAGGTAGACACATTCAGCACAGTGTTATCTGGTTGTGAATGGAAATAGAAGAAGGATCAAAACTACTTGAAAAGCAATGTATTTATTATGATTTTTTTTTGGGCAGCACTTATATATAATAATAATAAGGTTATGCTATTACCTTATTATGCTTGAAGTTCCCCTCCATGGAAAAGCATGTTTTTATTCTTGTTCCTTCAGTCTGATGTTTGAATGATATATATATATACAGAGTTTGACACTAGAAGGATGTTTTTACATTCATCTGCTGAAAGTTTCTCTGTGCTCATTGAAAATCTGATTCAAATAGTAAGTCCTGGTCCAGTATGCAACTTCTACAATGTGTGACGTAGAAACCTGAAGCCTCCAGTGCACATCCACTGAGAATGGACTTTACAGTGAAGTAGGAGACATCTTGTGTCCAGCAGGAAAACTTGAACAAAAGTGAACACAATTTGCATATTCATAGAATCTGGAAGTTTTAATGAGGTAGAAGGAGTAGATGCCTTTTCAAGGATTTTAATGTGAGAATTATACAGTTTTTTCAGAAATAACATATCAGACACGCATTGTTCCAAGCAATATATATGTCTGGAGGGGATCTTTAAGTAGACATGATGATTTAATGAATGGATTAATGCAGCATGTATCATGAATTCTTGTTGCTCACTATTAAGAAATGATAATGTCAAGAAATGATAAAATGGGACTTTATGTAAATCGTTAGCACTTATTGGATAATCATTTAATGAATGTTAACTCACAGTTACTTCATACATTAAACCGGCAATCATTTTTGGCCACTTGGGGGAGCGGAAACAAGTTGTGAACAACAACATTGACAAATCATCACCTTTTAGGTTGATGCAAACAGTTGTTTATGTACACGTGCAGCAGTTACAGAACAACATTAAATGACTCATTTGGATTTGTGTTTCTGGTCCAATACTCACTCCCTTTTAGCTCTGTGTTTGGTCTCTACCAACTCCTAAGAGGTGTCAGTCTCTTTAACTGCTAATGCTCCGCTATGTGCACCAGCTAGTTGATAACACTGTCTATATGCTGTGGTTTTTAGCGCTTTCTCCCTGAAAACATCTGCCTTCTGCTGCTGGAGAACAATGCTATGAGAGCGGTAAGAGTGCACCAAAACAGTAATGTTGCAGCCAGACATCTAAACAATGAGCTGAAACTCACTATAAAGCTCTCTAAAGCTGATGGGAGCTGCAGCTTTGGGTGATAATCCTCTGTAGGCTCATCAGTACAAGTGATTCCTTTCATTTGATAGTGTTTTTATGAAAAAAGAAAATATCCAGCTTGAAATTATAATGAACCAAATTAGCTGGAAGCTACATAGAATGGGACATTTTATACCCATACATGTAATCAACGCCTATTCTTTTAATTAAACTTATCAGAACTAATATATGAAGTCATTATGAGTTAACCATCATTAATTGATCTATCCATTAAGCTTGAACTACCAACATAAGCTCATAGTAACTTTGTATTTCTTAATGGTGAACAATAGGAATTTATGATATGTCCTGCATTAATTCATGTATTAAATCAACAAGATTCATGCATTAATTATGTATTACTTAAGCATGTGTTTTGTACCCTAATTATAAAGTGTTCAAAACATTGTCCCATTGTGTCTAACACAGTAAGCAAAATCTTCTTTTATGTGATATTACTAAACTAGTTGCCTGTACATAAACATTATGAGGCCTATATATATTCAGGCAACAGTCTTTGTGCTCCCTGGGACATTCAATGCACTTGATATTATTTTCAGCTTGTTGTGCATGCTTGCAGAACCTCCCCTTCATAATATACGAGCATACGGGTAGAGAATAGATAGCTAGCCCTTGAGCAGAGCATTTGGCACTGTCTTCAGGAATATCAGTGAGATTTGGTGCCTCTCTTCCCCTGTCTCTCCTGCCTCTCCTGCTGATTGCACTTCCAGACTTATGATTCCTCTGCAGTGCAGGCAGACATCCATCGAACCAAGGACAATATCAGAACTGTTATGTCTACAAACCGTGTTACAGGAGGTAAGGAGAGCGAGAAAATGAATGTTTGCCCAGAGGAATTACATTTTCCCTCGCTCACTGTAACTGCAATTCATCCATAGGAGAAAAAAAACCTAATGAATATGGAACTGAATCACCGCCCGTATGATGTTATCAGCTGCACAATCTGCAAGCTGCTGATGAACTGCGAACGACTGCACATTTCATTAAAAAAGAACCCAGAACCACAGAACAGCAGGATGTGATACTGAGAAAATGAGGTAGTACAGGCAGTGTACTCTGTGTAGTATGTCTTCATCTAATAAAGCTTCTATTATGTCTCAGTGTGCAGGTGCAGCAGTTACAGCAAAGCAGGATGAAAAAGATAGAGATCAAGAGGGTTCAGGGTCGGTTGCTAAACAGCCATTAAGTGAGTGGAAAGGAAAGCAAACATTGAACATTGATTGGTTGTTTCCCTGATTATCCCTTGAGCAACCAATAACCTTCTGTGGGTAGTCATCCCAATTTAAAACAAATATTGTGTTAGACCCTTGCACTGGAAATCAAGTTTTTATTGATTTATTGTTGTTGGACTACCAGACTGTTAAGATGTTAACACACTGTATTTGTTTTTTATTGTATACTCTGCTGTATGGATTAATTTTACAACAGGGACTTCCTTTTGAGAATGATCACAATGACTATTACATCAATATACTGTATATACAGTATATTATCATGTAACTTTTGATATAACTAGAAGTTCCACATAGGCACACAGCGGGTTAGGTTAAAGGTCCAGTGTGTAACATTTAGAAGGATCTATTGGCAGAAAAGGAAATTAATATTCATAGGTATGTATTTATTAGTTTATAATCATCTGAAAATAAGGATTGTTGTGTTTTTGTTACCTTTGAATGAGCCGTTTTCTTGGCTGGGTGCAGCCTGAAGTCAGTGTTGACAAGACTCCAGGAAGTCACTAAGCCAATAGCGGAGAAATAGTCCCGCATATAACCCCCATAAACATTCAGCAAGAAAGCAGCCAAGTATATTTCCCAAATTATTGACCTATCCCTTTAAAAACTTTAATTTACATCAACCAACTCTCTGATCATCAATGCTGTAGCCTTCAAGAAAAAATTTATCAAAACAGTTTTTACTGGCAGTTGTATCACAAGCAACCATAAAGTAACTAGAGCATAACAAGATGATGTTCACTGAGATGGTTTTGATATCTCAAAAAATACTTCAAGTCACTGCAAGACGCTTTTTCTATTCAAATTAATGAAAACGACCTCTTTCTGGAAAATACATGGTCTATTTAATGCTTGGTAGTAATAAAAATAATATACTATTCATACTTACTGGATTAAATTATATAAAACCTCTAGTAAGGTCTTTTCACACACCAGAAAAAAAGTGAATGACTGACTGAAAAGGATACAGGGAAGGACAGAGATTACAGGAGGACAGACGAGATGGCCACAGACCCACAGGGAAACCATTCAAAGGGAAGTCTTGGTCCCACTGTAAATGGAAGCCATTTATCATCCTTTCATTGTGGATGGGTATAAGTTATCAAACATCCTCCTTTTTCTCCTCCCTCCATCTGTCATATCCGTCTCGCTGCATCTATCATTAACTGTCACTGCCTGCTTCTAACTCCACATATATTAGTTGTGCCACGATTAGTCCACATTTTAGCGTGAGCTCGTTATACATTCGGTCTGTATTATTATAAACAGTTCTCATCAGTGTGTTCAGTGATTTATTGTCCATTAGAAATACTTTGATGCACAGACAGAATATTTAGGCTAAATGTGGCCCTTCTCCCCATGGTGGAGTGGTGTACAGAACACAACCTGCTGCTCAATGCCAGCAAAACCGAGGAGCTGATTATTGATTTTAGGAAAAAAGAGGCAAAGACACAGACCCCTGTTTACATCAGTGGAGCTGAGCTGGAGCAGATGAACAATTTTAAGTTCCTGGGAATCAACATCATAGAGAACTTGTCATGGTCATCTCACATCTCCATCCTGGTTAAGAAAGCACAGAAACGACTGTATCTTAAGAAGGAAACTTAAGAAAGCAAAATTCCTGTGCAAAGGCTGTGAGATTGTTAAATTTTCCTTCAACAGTTCATCTGACATCATTAATCGTTAATTAATTAATATCATTAAGGGAACTTTATCTGAATTCATTCTAAAAAAACGTATTTTGTTCTAAATGTTGTAACCTTGAATCCTTATTACCCCCATGCCAACAAGAATACCCCTCTCAACTTCACACACACATGCACGTCCTCGTCTAATTTTGCCCCCCAACATTCCGCCTTTCATTGTCCCTTCACACTGATGGCCCCCTCCCCTGTTCCATGTCTCCACTCCCGTGATTCATCACTCCACCGCACATTCAGATCTTTGTCTGCTGACGTCTGGCACTTGGCTGTTTCACTCGCCTATACATCACAAGTTTGCCACCCCTGGTTGTTTACCACTTTCAATTTCCCCATCTGCTTCCCCCCCAACCACCCATCCCCCTGCCTCGAAGTCCGATTTGCAATCCTTGCCATTGGTTCTTCAGTCAGCCAGGAAGTCACACCGAGAGTACATTTACTTTAAACAGGAAACTGCCAGGAGGAAAGAAATGTTTGGCTTGGCAGAGATATGATGTTGCATGTGCCGACATATGTAGACATGACGGGGGCCATACAAACCGCATATAAGAGCATTTATTGTTAAATGATAGCCTGAAGTTTCAGATTAACTGGCATCAGTTTTATGACTCTACAGAACAAACAATAAATAATGAGACATTTAAAAAAATCTTCTTTTCCTTTCCACATTTCCTCTTCACAATGTAAATTTTCTTTTCGTACTACATACTAAATTATACTGTCTTGACAAGAAGTATTTCTTGTTATAACAACATATTTCTGTCTTAATCTGACACAATAATTTCATCTACACATAAAAAAACCATCTAATAGACACAAAGCAGCAAAGCATTTAAATTATTTTAACAATATATGACAACAGACCAATTTATCATGTTTAAACAAGCAAAGTTTGATGAGAAATGTTGATTTTTTTTGTAATAAGATTTCTTGAAAAAATGATTTCTTGCTATAACAAGAGAAGTTTCTCAGTTAACTTTAAATGTAGTCACTAGATAGATTTATGATTATAACATAAAAATAACCAACATAATCACAAAATACTCTTTAAAATGAGAAACTGAGCAAATATTTTTGTTAAAAAGATGGCACTATTACATTGGCATAATTAAGACTGTTGGGCATTGGTTCATTTGAAAAGCTGAGGTTGATATTTTAAACACACACACACACACACACACACACACACACACACACACACACACACACACACACACACACACACACACATCCTGTAACATTCAAATCTGGAACAGCCATTTTCGGTGAGCTACGCAAGCTTTCTGCTGATCAGTGTCCTCTCTGAACAGGAAGTTTCATATCTTTTGTTATGAAAAACATTCTTCCACTTTCAGATCCAGAACATGATAACACAGTGACTTGTTCAGAAAAAAAAACATGGTGGATTATCTTGTAAATGAACTGTGAAAAAGTACACGTGTACATGCAAATGAAGAAAAAAAACCCATGTTGGGGAGCTAGAATGAGCAAAAGGAAATGTTTTAGACTTGAAGCACACACAGGCAGTAGTGCATGGACTTTTGGTGGTAGGGGTCACTGTGGCAGATGAGTGGGACCTTAAGGTCGTGTTTTTCACCAAGCTTTAATGCTTATTCAGCCTTCTCCCTGTGGTGTGTCTGTAGGAGTATCAGAAGCAGCAGCCAGGCCTTGAGGGAATGTTCATTTCATCCAGCTGCTCTTTCATGTGACTGAACTCCTCTCAGCAGCTACAGTCTCCGAGTCCCCATAGAGTTCTACTGTTTTTTATCAAGGTTAAAGAACACCGACATAAAACGCAGCGTTCAGGTCTTGAGTGTTTCAGTTACTTATATTGGTCCAAGGAAACCCTGGGGACCACTTATAAAGTGCAAGCCATGAGATGGTATCTTTCAATGGCTGCCAATGTTTGGATACTGCACAACTGTAGTTTGCTATTAATGTTTCACAATCAAACCATACATTTATCTGCATCTTTATGATTGTTATTGTTTGATATCAACGCAAAACAGAGCAGAAGTCAACAGCGTGCGTGTTTTTCCATTCGACAACCTCTGCAACTCTTTGGGGAAATGGGATCCCTCGCAGCATTTAAAAAACTCTGTTCACACACCACAAGCTTCCTCGATATTCTTCCTGGGAAAAAGTGAAGTGAAAGCCTTAACCAATGAAAATATGCTCTGAAGTATGTGTGCAATAAAAACATCCATTGAACTTTTGCTCTACGATGACCTTTTGTCTAAAGTTCAGGTAACACTGGGTTGAACAAGGACTCATCTGAGCTATCCCAGCTCGCGGCTGGTCAGAGACAGTTCTACACAGTTTTGCTTTTTGCTTAAATGTAGCACTGTCACTTAAATTTAACTCTTTTTAAGGTTACTTTCTTGAGTGCACTTCTATTCAGCCCTGTTGTTGGTGTTAACTTTAAATGGCTGCATATGTAAGAGCCTCCTACTGCTGTCCTCGAGAGTGATACACAGTACCAGTCTGCCACCCGCTTTTTTTTTTGTGTTTCTTTCATTAAACACTGTCCAAATGGACACATGAATTATTTATAAAGCAGTTAATACCCCTAAAGGACTCACCACATAACTTCCCTGTTTTGCTTCCCCTTAACAAAAAAAAAAAATGGGGAAGAAACAATCTGTGTAGGTATTTACACATATGTATATGATTTACATATTTACACAAAATTCAGCCAGCCATGTTTGGTATCTTAGGAAAGTTTGAGATCTTGAAAATAAGTTTGGTGAGTCTGAACAGTTTCTGGCATGACAAAATTAATTTGTAACGACTGGCCAAATGGCGGACTGCTGCCTTCCCTGATTAATATGAAGTGGGCTTTTCACATCAACTTCTTCCAATCAAAGTGTCTTAGATAGTGTCCTGACAATTATAAACACATCTGTGACTGGGGTTTTTCTTCAGCCCAGACACCTAACCTTGAAAGTGAAGTCCTGGGTAATTGAGGGACAACATCAAACCTTTTATCTCTAAGCAACCTATTAATATTTAAAGAAAATAGCAGCTTTGTGACTAAAATCAATATTCTGGAGTCAGGGATTTAGACATACTACATGACACACATTGTGTTGATCATGTCAGTTCTGGTTATCACTGATTTATTATGAGATGTTGTGGAAAAGTTTTTCAGAAATACAACACGTATTTTGGCTCAGTGCTTGGCCCCATGCAGTGTTCATGCTACAGGGGAAACTCATAAAGTAATATCGGATACAAATGACACCCAATTATATTGTTTCTCTCTCATTATTTCTCTGTACAATCAATCATTGTGCAAATAATAACTTTCCAAAGATGAGAGAGAAATAGGTTTGCTTGGCTTAAAGGCCAAAATAGATCTTTGTTCTCTCTTTCAGCAGCCAGGCTACACTATTATTATACACCACTCTCAATGCAATCAATTATGTGCTGCTAGACTACTGACCAGAACATAACCCTAAAAAGAGAGACCATATCATCTCAATTTTAGCAGAAGTTCACTGCTGCTTATAGAATTGAGTTGACTTTAAAGTCCCTCTTTCTTGTACATGTACTGTAGGTCAAAATGGCTGAAGGCCAGTTTGCTTTGCAGACAGTGTGCTGTTTTATGTGCCTGCATGATTGCCCTGATCCTCTACTCTGGCTTTGTTGGATATTCACAAATTAGAAACATGAGGAAATGTCACAAATTAATGTATCTGGAAAGTCCCAAAAAGGGTTAATACTGATTTCATCAGCAAAATGTCACTAACAAGGAAATTCACCTTTTCTTCCACCAAATATCAGACGTTGCAATATAATATCTGCTTGTAGTGACTGCAGTATCATTAAACATTTATGGCTGTGCACTGGTAGCACTTGGTTGAGGAAAGATTGTGATCTGGTTTAATACAGAAAAGTTCCACAGTGACTTGAGACACAACACTAACATTTAACTGAAACCACAAACTTTCTTTACCAAATTATACCAGTTAATCAATGTGCTTTTGTTTCCTCTCTGGTCTTTATACTGTGACTCTGGTGCAGGAATGTAATGCCACTCAAAAACAAAAAAAAACTCTTTGATTCTGAACATAATCCCATAATCCATGTGATTGTGTTTGTCACCAAACATAATTCAGAAAACAATTTGGCACCATATAGACGTATTTTCTAGGAGACAGGGTTGCTCCTTACAGAGTTCTTATGGTGAACAACAGTTGCCCATTTACACATCCAACTGATACGAAGCAACACTGACCTGTACAGTCATGTGAATTTGTTCCTCTGGCCACCTGATTTTAAGTCCAGTATTCAGTCACAGTTGTTTTTTGGTCTCCACTGACTCCTGCTTCTTTTTATAATCCTTACCCCTTTGTTTGTATACACGATGGACCTATCTCAACTCAAGGGATGCAAATGTTGTATTAAAAAGGTAAATCTCTAATTAGGCTTAATCTTAGCCAAACACCACCTTTATCTCCAGAATAATCCATCCAAACACTTCTCAAATTAACCACACACAGCCAACACAAACAGTTTAGCAGTGGAATAAATAGTACCCCACAATGAAAATGGTTCAACAGCTGATTTAAACAGTGACAGTGTCTCTGTCGGCCATTAAACTCTACTTGTTCTTTACCCTGGAGACTCTCCTAACCAACCCCTGCTTTGTTGTTGCCTTCTTCTTGCATCCAAAGTAGTCCAGCCAAGCATGAGATGGTTGTATAAATGTTATCTCACACACTGGTGACCTTTTAGGGGCATCATGCCAGGCAAACTCGGAGGCTGAAAGCCCTGAATGGATCTGTGATGACCCATGTGTCCCCCACCCCAACCAGTCGTCACACTTGGTTGAGTGCGCAGAAAGACCTTCTCATTCCAGGCTCGTAATGGCCGCCTCTGGGCAGCCTGAAGCAGGAGGTCAAAGAGATGCTGGGATAAAATGGGTAAAAGCAAGCTGTAGCCTGACTGTAACTGGGATTTTGGGAATATATTTCCAAATGTCCGTTTTCCACACCGTACAGTGTGTATTGCTACGAAACCTGAAATCAATCCTGAGTGGCGGTTTAACATGGTGGACTCCGGCTCCCTATGTAGATGAAACCAGCTCATTCTAACAAAATAAAAGCACAACAATCCTCGAACACATCAGTCAGCCACACTGTTGCAGGGTGACATGTTCCTTCATGATAAAGAACGTGGACACTGAAGTTTATTATGAATCAATCCCACATACAACGTCCTGGTGCGTACTAAGTCATGACCGAAATTTTATTTTTGAATAATGTTTGCTAAAACCTACACTGCACAGGTGTTTTAGGAAATTAAAGACCTTTTTAAAGAACAAAACGACATATTTGTGACCAGCTTTTAAAAGATTTAAGGCTTCCGTGAGAATGAATGAGCTTGTGACTGAAACTGAGAACTGTCTTATCATGAAATATGTGAGGAGGACTAAAATTAGGTAAATGTGAGGAAGTGGTCACAGGGCTGAGGTTGGCGTAGGAAAGCAATAAGGTCACACATCTGAGCTGAAAAAGGTTGTAAACATCTTTATATGAAATACATGTTTGTAGGTCTCTGTCAGTACCATTCTGTCATACAGTATAATACAACAGATTATCCAAACTCCTTCAAGTATTGCTTTCCGTGACTTCATGGAAGAGCAATAAAGTTGCTTAGACTGTCAGAGGGTTAATAATCATCCTTCATATTCAAATTCAGCAACAATGTTTATGCAAGCATGTAAATGAAGACTCCATTGTCTTAATCTTAATGCTTCTCCTGCTGGTTATGCCGCCTCCCTGCTACACATTGCTGCTCTGGCTGCTTCACCAACTCAGCCTCCTCCTGCTCTGGCTTCTCATTTGTTGTGCATTTCATCCCATTTCAGTGACATGAATCTGTTGGGTACTGTATAGCCATGGGAGACATTGTGCTCCCAGCTGCTCTACTGCTGGGATTCCTTGTGGAGCAAGTACCTATTTAGCTACAATACAATGTGCTCATTTATTTGAAATGATACAAGTGTCTGACGTAGGTGTTTGCTCTAGATTTGAGGTGTACAAAAAATGCAAGTTTATTCTGCTGCTTCACATTTTATGAATAACATTTCCATCTTGATTTTTTTTTCTAGATGTATTATGAGATAACTGGAGGAAGAAACTGAGAAATCAGGTGACTTTTTACCAGGGATGTCCGATATTATCGGCCGATAATATCGACCCTTCGATATTATCGGCCGATATTCACTAAAAAATGTAATACTGGGAATTATCGGTATCGGGTTTTATAACCGATGTTTGTTCTGTAGGCTTCAACATTTCCGAGCCTGCATGAACGCAGCATGGGACGTTTACCGGCGCGCGCTAGATGACGTACAACAACAACAACTACACGCTAGACTGGTTGGTTGCTAACCGTGGCTAACAAGCAAACAATTTAAAGCTGAATGATTTTAATATTAACACAAAATAAGTGCAATGCACCTTAAATATTTTACCCTGCTCTGAGCTGTTCCTTAACCAAACTAACAATTGGCTTAGAATTTACATTAGCACTCCTTCAGGTGGATAATACAATTAAACACATTAACCAAAGCTAGCGATTAGCTAGCGATTAGCGTTAGCGCTCTTTTCAGTATTAATACAATGAAAGTTGAAGTTGTTCTCTTATTTCGCACAGACAGTGTTTACATTTGGAAAGCCAAGTTGCATTTATGTATGCATCCAGTAGGGCATCACAATAAAATTAGGCATAATGTGTTAATTCCACAATAGGAGATATGTTATGTTGTTACTTTAACAGTTTTGGTGTTAAAAGCCTGCATATATCGGTATCGGGTGAAATCGGTATCGGAAGTTGACAGTTGGACAATATCGGAATATCGGATATCGGCAGAAAAGCCAATATCGAGCATCCCTACTTTTAACGTTGAGGTCAAATTCTGCGGGATGACACTGTCAGACGTTTGGTCCTGGCACAAGTGAGAAAACACAGAAGAATCCAAGTGCATGACTTAGAGGTAAAGCTGAAAGTTAAGTCTTTACTTGAAGAGTGAACGGTATGAAGGAAGAAGGATCCAGACAGGGGCTAAGCCGGGACAGAATCCGAGTAATACCAGTTCAGTCAAAAAACAGGATTATGATAGATTTTCATGAAATATGGACTTTAATGGTCCCCACTCGAGGAATTGTAATAATCTTTTGATCCCTTCATTTTTCCTCTAGCACAATGTATCCAATACGTTTGTTTACTAGCAACTACTAACAAAACTATAGTGACATTACCTTTAGTCACTGTACTGTATGTTTTGTGCTAATTAGCATGTTAACAGATTAAACACATTAAACCAAGACGGTGACTGTGGTGGAAATTAAACCTGCTCAACATAAATAAGCTGTTAGAAAAATGTTAGAATTGTATGTTAGCATGGTGATGTTAGCATTTCGCTCAAATCACCACTCTGGCTAAGTACAGCCTCACCCAAGCAGCTAACATTTACTCTTCTGTTTGCACATCAATAACAATATCAGGTACTTTTAAAGACATGCCGTTACCACTTGATACAACATACCATAATCATTTAAGTTTGTCGGCAGTATATGAGCTCTCAGCAGATATATGAGCATGAATTCATGCAGAATTAAGGTGTTAAAGTAAATCTGTCACACATACCTTTTTAAATAGTGACAGCAGGAGAGACAATTAGCTGGAGAAAACGGTACATTCAGCCGTTGAGCTTGAAGGCATCTTTTGAGCCTTTGCGTCATGCGCATACAGCCATTGTGGTTTACTGTGCTAATGATGATGATGTAGAAAGTTATTGTGAAGCAATGTGCCTGTTAAGGGTAGGAGCTATCTTGTTTGTTGTTCTTCGTAACGTAACGTTTGTAATGGGGCATATTGTTGGAACAATCCAACATACTGTTATTCTGCAGAGCAATCTCGTAAGATTGTGATTTTTTGTTGTGATGAACGTGGTTTAAGCTGTGCTAGGATTTCACTCAGGTATAAAAAGTCGTTATGGATGTTGTGAATTCACTCACATTCCTTTTCTTGGACACCACAGCTAAATATATGAATGCCATCTAAATGTGTCCCATTACTGTCTTCCAATCTCTAATTCTGCTGTGCTAAATCAGTCCCTCTGTCTCTTTTAGTAGCAGGGAGTCTTACTCATTACCATTTCAAACCTCTAGTTTGGCTTCCATGTTCCCTCATTATAGCTGATGGGAAGTCTGTCCAGTTTGGGAAAAAGCAGGCGTTCAAAGCCCATATACAGAGCTCAAGCAAAATTACATAGTGCCTTTCAAAACCACACACTCATTAAAGCAACAATAGTGGCTTTAGTGGTCAATACACACACACACACACACACACACACACACACACACACACACACACACACACACACACATATATCCTGTCTACAGATGCTTGTGTGAGTGTCTTTCTCTGTTTTTTGTGTACAGTTGATATGTTGCATACATGTAGTGGATGCAAAACAAACTGTCACTGCAAAATAATTACAACTGCGCTCTCTAGCAACAGTCCACCACACTGGGAATACATTATGTATTACCAACAACACTGGCTACCAATCACGCTGCACACGTCTGCTGCTTTACCTGTTGTGCTTTTCATAGGTTCAGTATAACAAAATCAGCTTGTGGTGTGAAATTATGCAGAAGGCGAGGCAATTTCATTCAGTCCTCAGTCCCATTTCATCCTAATAGCATTTCATGATATTTGTTTTGTCATGCAAATCCTCATTGCCCAAAACTTCTGGATGGATTAGACAGATTCTTTGTCCCCAAGGCTTACAGCACGCAGCCACATTATTCCAAATGGGCTACCTGTATCACAATATAACTAAGCCTATGAGAGAATGTGAAGTATGGTAAACAAATATTATACTTTGTATGCCAATTACAAACACACCTTGGACTCAGGTGAGTGAAGAAATGACATACTTTGCATCTTTAAAGTTTAATTTGGATTTAACAAGGTGTGAGTGTGATCATGTTGCCTAAAAACTAGGTTCCTCTCCTGTGTGTGGGTGTGGGGTCCTGCTCTTCTTGTGAATTGCTAACCAAGGCATATGGTGTCTGTGACCTGCAGGTGTTGATTCGGAGGCGTGCTGAGAGTCCAACAGGAGGGGAATCACACTGTCAAACATACATTCGCTCCGGTGCTGGATAATTACAGTTGGTTCAGCTGTAGTCTCTGCTGATGAAGCAATTGTTAGTGGCTGTTTCTAAATAACCTGAGTTGAAATCGGGTGATAATAACAATATGCGTTTCATGCACTGTGAAGCTAGAGAGGGAAGATATAGAGAAAATAAGTGAAAAATCTCATCCTACTCACACAGTAATCCTTTAAAGAGGGCTTTACTGCCTCTCACTGCCAAACACTTTGATATATCCCTTTTGAAAATAACTGGAAAAAAAGGCTGGAACAGAGTGATTTTAAGGGGATTCGTAAAGAGGGAGAGATTTGAAGTTATTTCACATCGTTTTTCAAATAAAAAGAAATTATTTATTCTAGAGGTACCTTGTCAGGAAAATAGAAATTGGTCAGAGCAACTGCTGATGACAGTCTTTGAAATCTTTCCGCCTTTCTAAACTATTTTGCAGAAATAATCCACACACATCAGTGGTCTTTTAGCATCAACTATAGATGTGTTGGAGGCAGGGGCAGAGCTAGAGAAATATGTTTATGGGGCAGCAAGAGGGACTTTACGGGGTGGTATATGCTGATTTAATCGCAATCACGTAAATCAGTATTGGCTTGGAAAACCCTCCAAATGGCGCTATTTTAACTCGAAAACTATTAGATTTTTGTGGCACATTGAATAGAAATATCTCAAGGTATCTAATCATTAAAGGTATTACATCCAGCTTACATCAGTGACAGCTGGCACCCCTCTAAATCCTTCCCTGGTTGGAGAAAGTATTCATGATCATTCACTAAAGTAAAAGTAAAAATACTACTATATAAAAATACTCAGTCCTGCCTTGAAATCACTTGAATTAGAACAAGTGAACTAGGGTACGCAAGTAAAGGCATCATTAGGAAAATGTATCAAAAGTAAGATTACTCATAATGTAGAAGCATGGCATACAATACTCTTTTAAAGTACGTCAAACTGAGCAAAGAGGGGACATAACTTAGGGCTCAGTAGTAGGCCCACATGAATATGCGCACTGCAAGAGGAGGCTCCGAAACATAACAGGTTGCCATGTTTGAATCTGATTTGTGTTTGTTTATTTTCTGTGTTCTGTCTCTGATGATGAAGCAAAATGCAGTCCACAAGCCAAATTTCACACGTCAGAGACTTAAATAATTTTCTGTTTGTATGTACTGTACTGTAGGTGTGTAGGATTGGCTGGAAAAAAGAAAGATGTAGGCGTACGTAAAAGTAGACGTGCTGAGTGCAGGCTGTGAATGCAAGTGTTTAATTTCTACAGTAGCTCGACAGTGAAAGCATCACAGTGCCTGTACTGAATGTTGGTGTGTGCAAATTAATGTGCAGAGATGCTAAATGCTTAGCATCCCGTTTGGATGACAGCAGAGGGTGGAAGCTCTCACAGCGGACCGGCCATCATACACAGACCTGTCCATCAAATACTTGGTCGCTATGGAAACAACCTAGTTCCAAGCTTGTGCGAGGCGGGTGCAGCGATATAATGGAGGACCAGACAGAGCTGTGCCTGCCTGGGGATGTGTTGCTTTTAAAGCGACCACCCTCATCCTTGCTGTTTCCAGTTAGACAAAATGAGATTGGGGGAGAGAGAGTGTGTGACACAGTATCTGGCAACAGCACCAAAACACATACACAATCCAGCTAATGTCTGCGTTATCACATTCACACAGCACCTTTATAAGTGGCTGTTTTTTATTGAAATTAATACTCAGACCCAAACTACAAGACACTTCATCCTCCTGTTCTCTGGAAACGATATTATAGGTTTAGACAGGTTTAAGCAAGAATTTCAAAGAGCTCAAGGAGGCTTATCTTATCAACAACATGTAATCATTAAAGGTATTACATCCAGCTTACATCAGTCAGATAACAGGCAGATTACAAGCAGAGCCAGAAAATAAAGAAAGACAAAGTCAGTAAGAGAAAGATGGAGCCATCTTTCCAAAACATTGAACTTTAAAAAGGAAACAGACAGACTTGGTGAGGTTGTCATGGGATGTCAGTGGAGTTTCTCAGGAATTGAAGTGTAAAATCAAACTGAAATGTTATCAGTACAGTGATTGTGACCTTACACCGTCAAACATGTAGAGAGAAGACTAATTGCTGTTTCGAAAGGTGTGCCAGTGCAGAAAATACTGTGAGGAAGAAATAAATAGAGGTAAACGAGCCTGAAGCCCGGGAGACACAGAGAGAGAGAGTGAGAGAGTGTACTAAAAGAAACAAAAGGTGAGCTGACGGAGTCTGCCATTGCCGTATGGTGAGGCTGTGAGAATGGGGTTGCCATCTCCCTGGAAGTGACAGTCAGTGTGAAGAAATCTCAGGGAAACCTCAAGGGGTCCAACACTGCTACAAAAACAGCAGCACAAATGAATATAGCTGGAAGTGACAGCGACTGCAGGGTCCAAATGCTCTGTGGATCAACTATAATAAAAATATACTTGGAAATGTGTTGAAATTTACAAGTATTCTTATTTCCCTCTCTGCAGCCCAATGATCCAAGTTACTTAAAATAGAAAAATGTGTGTGGAGCCACATTTTCAGGTCCCTTCTTCACTGAAGAAGTTATAGTTGTTGAAATACTAATAAATAAACGCTTCAAAAGTCCTGATGGTTGTGGGTGCCCGGTTAGCTCAGTCGGTAGAGCTGGCAACCCATATACGCAGCGGCCTGGGTTCAAATCTGACCTGCGGCCTTTGCTGCATGTCATCCCCTCTCTCTGCCCCCCTTTCCTGTCTATATCTCTCTATCAAATAAAGGCCAAAAAAATAATACATAAAAAACAAACAAAAGTAGTATTAAAAGTCCTGATGGTTGCTTAAACCATTTATCATTGATATAGTGCGTATATATTAAATAGGGGGACTTTACTATTTTCTGACATTTTGAAGAAAATAATTATTAATCGTTAGCCCTGGATCTCTTTGGTTGGAGAACAAAAGTGGTCCTGATTATGGAAGGTCCATTTAGGAGATGTTCTGGAGCTTTTCATCACAATACATGATTGTCCTCTGCAGATGCAGGTTGCACAGTTGTAATGGAATTGCACAAATTTACTTTTATTTTTTATTTGTTTTTTGTCAGCCGTCTTACCCTGCGGACTCCCGGTTGGTTAAACCTCCTGTTGTCTATCATCAACTGTGTACCTTGCTTTAATGCCGACAATCATATTATGTAACGTTCTTATTAAAACGACTCCTTTATGATCATCAACCATCTGAAAAAGTCAACAGAACTACAAATACTAATACTGTCTGTTGTCTTTGCTGTTGTTCTCTTTTTCTTGACTCCAAGCCCTGCTCAGCTCACACACTTATGGCAATTTGATCATCCCCCATCCCAATCCGCTCACCTGCCTTTCATCACGCGTTCATCCTGCAATATCTAACCACTCATCTCCGGATTGTTGTTTCAACCTCAGTGGTAGCTACGCTCACAGCCAAACTCATGTTACTTTGCTTTAGTGATTCTATATCTTTGTACCTCATTCTCTAACTTGTGTTTTCTTGTGTCACAAGATCATCACCTGCCTGCCTAGCTTCCAAGCTAACCCCTGCCAGCCATGCTTCCCCTTATTCCCTTTGCAGACTGCCTGTTTTTCCCTCACCATGACCCACTCCTGCCTCTACTAGATCCCCATTCCCTGCCATCACTCCCCCATCCATATCCACAGCTACAATAAAGACTGTTTTCCAATGTGTCTGTGTCCTTTGTTTGAGGTCCACATGAATTTGTAACAAGAATCCTTTTTTCTTTACATATGACCAATACATTTTAAATCAATTGAATTGCCAAGTCTCACTCTTGCACCAAAATTTTGTCTGTGTAGTTTATATTTTCACACATTAAACTTTTTTATAAAAGAAACAAATGTTAAAATTAAGATTCTTCTGATGTGGTGTCAAGTAGCCAGAGGAGGGACAGTCACAGAATAGAGGAAAAGGTCAAACGTTTCTCATATCTCTAAGGTTTGTGTGTAGAAATGTGATGAAGCTGCATTTACTTACAAATTATTTTCAAACATTTATTGACTTTCATGAGCTCAAAGCTTGTCTAGTGTGTCACCAACAATAATTTGACACAAGGGTATAACATGCTACCTGCTGACTGTTGACCGGAGGAGGTTGGATTATAAAACATAGCCAGCAGCCATGTCCACTGACAACACTGAAAAAAGGCAGTTTTTTAACATAATGCTGGTCATTGTCAGGAGATCTGGAGCAGAGGGTCTAAATATGGGATAATGGTACTTATTAGAGAGCACTGTGGAGGTCTGTTGAGTTGAAGGGAACATGTGGAGGTGTCAACAGTCTGCTCCTGTCTGATGAGAGCTTTTTCCTACATTTGCTCCTCTAAGGTCATTGGGTTCATCCAGCTGTGTTGAGGAGTGGAGAAAATGTGGAATAGAGCAGGTGTAGCTGGTATGATAACACATCCATCATCCACTGGTCTTCCTAATGCACATGTAATATTTAGGTGAAACACAGTTTAGATGTGGGGAACAAAGGAAGTGAAAGGAAGAGAAGTGCAGCATCTCAGTAATGTGTTCTAATGCCAGTGACATGTTTGTCTTGAGCATTTATATCTATGACCACGGTGTGGTGCATTGTTCTGGTAAGCCAAGTGGTCGTGGTACTCTTCAGAACAGAAGGTATGAAAGGAGCAGTGTCAACAAAAGTATATTAAAACAGCAGAGGCAGAGGAAGAGGTCGTACATGTATCTCTACTGACTGCTGTCTCCTTCTGTTGTCTCATTCTTTGATTCACCATTTACATTCCTATGTCTTCCTCTTGCGTGTCTTTGTGTTTTTGTTTGTTTTGTGTGGTAGATGTGAGTGCAGCCAAGAAATAATTTGTTCAAACAATCATGACATGACCTGTCTGCCCTCACAATAATGTAAAAAAGATTAAGGGAGGGATTCTACTAAAAATACCTCCCAGTATAGCAGGTAAAGTAGTACTTGAACAGGTAACAGGTGTGACAGGTGTGCACATATCCACTGAAGGTGGAGCATTAAAAACACATTAAGGGGCGCCCCAGTAGCTCACCTAATCTGACGCCCAATGTACCAAATTCCATGAAAAGTTCAATGAAAAATTGGAAAAACTATTTCTAAATCCACCTTTAGATATTTCTGTTCAATGCTTTACCAATGTGCTGCAATAATGTACCTTTTTTTAGTTTGAATATCTTAATTTCGGGTTGCTTCCAAGCTAATATTGATATATGTAATTGTTTGCAATTAAATTAACATGTATATTTCTGCCAGCCCTTTAAAGGGGAACTTGGCAACTATTTCAACTTAATAAACCCGTTTAGAAATCATTTGGATGGTTAAATGGCCTGTTCCGGTGTTAATGGTGACTTTCCCCGCTCCCCCTAGCGTCCCCAGGCGGAAAACCAACCTTGCAACTTTGGGACTACCGTCCCGTTAAGTTGGACATAGGAAGCATCGTGAGAAGCGAGAACGAGCGAGAAACACAAACTGCTTTACGGCAATTCCACATAAACGCACACGCCCCCCTCAATACCGGTTAGCCACGCCGGCTATAAGAACAAGCGACGATGAATGTATTACCCACCTCGGTAGACATTGCTCCACACGAAAAAGTTGCCCGGCAACAAATGCACATCAGCAGCGGTAGAAAGGGGGAGGAGGGTGCCGCAAGTGAGTTTTTTTTTTTACGACAGTGTTTTGAAATATACGTCCCAGAGCTGTAGGGGGAGCTCGTTGAGAAAACATGCGACAACAGAAGTGAAAACCAGCAAAGAAATGGCTAGAGTTGCCAAGTTCCCCTTTAAGTCTGTATGCATGTGTAAAGTAAATATTTATGCATGTATTAAAGTATCTCTTTGGTCAATTGTGTTTGTTGTGAAGGACTTTAACAGGTGTAATAATCAATTTTCAAGCTTTGCAATAAAATTGGATCCATCCAATGTTTATCTCCACTCCTGTACTCAATTCTCATGTCCACCACGGTTCAGTGCTAATTAGCAAATGTTTGGCTAGGGTGGCACAAGTGGAGCACTATGTGTAATTCCCATTGTATCCAATTCCAATACTGTACGCAGAAATATTCAAATACACTGGGCAAAATTAAAAAATGTATACCACATGCAAAGAACTGCATGGGATTTGTAGACAGGGAGACTCGTGGTTACCCATAGAAGCCCTTTTCATTCAGATATCTTGAGATCAGAGGTTAAGGGATCCCTTTGAAAATGGCCAGTTTTTCCATTGCAAAAATTTAGCCTAAATTTGGAGAGTTATTTAGCCCTCTTCCCCGACAAACTAGCATGACATGGTATCAGTGGATGTGTTAGGTCATCTAGCTTCATACGATACCAGTACCTTCACTCTAGCTTTAAAATGTGGCCCACTACAGCCTCTGAAAGATGGAGTGGAAGAGTTAGGAACAATGGGGTGCCACCACATGCCCTCCCTCTGGAGACGCCTATGATGCTAACAAGATAAACCAGGATGGTGAATATGTTAGCATTGTCATTGTGCTGTTGTTAACATTAACATTTAGCTGGGAGAACCATTAAGTCTAAGTGCAGCCTCACAAAGCCACTAGCATGGTATTAGACATGCTGTTCTGGCTCTGTGGACTCTCACCGCACCAATGAACACAAGTAAAACTTAGAAACAAGTTTTCATTTAAATGTGTACGTCTGAAAATAACTTCAGCAATGTGTTAGAATGAGATGCAGAGTGTGGTAATCACTTTCTAGACAATTCACAGCCATTTCCAGCAGATCATTTGGCTTCTCTTTCTATGCACAGCACAGATGAGCTCATCAGACCATCAAATGGCCTGTAGCCACCACATGTGTTTGTTTTTCAGTGTGTTAGGGGCTACGATAGCCACTTGTCATTTCACTACATAATTTGCTGTTAACCTATCCCTCTTTTGTGAGGGTTGAATAAAAATCTAATAAAATAGTGTCCCAGAAGTCTCATCCTTCAATCCGTCAACCCGTGATTACAAACACCTCCACCGGCATTTTGTTGATGTGAACGAGCCCATTAAGTCAGCGAGGCTTCTGTGATATGTTGACTCTCTTAATTTCCAAATCAGTCGAGATATTGCAATTAGGAGAAACAGATGGCATGAAATGACCAGGATATTTAAGGCTCGAAACACCCGAGCACATCACTGTATTGCCATGGAAACCGTCACGCTCTTGCAATTTTCAAATGGCCACAATTAGTTGAGAGGAACAAAAAAGCTGGGTACATCAGAGAGATCATGGCCAGATGTTCAGATATGATTTTAGCGGTGGCAGGAAGCTATGACTGCTCTCTGATTCATCTCAATTACACAGTTGTGAGTCTCGATGATGACTATGCAGGTAGCGATGATGAGGGTATTGCTGGTGGCAGTTTTTTGATTTTAAAGCACTGACAAAAGGCTGCGGTACACGTACATAGTAAATAACAGAGGGGATGTCAGTGTTGGTAATACCAGAGAACTATTGTTTATGTAATATATATATAATTATAATAAAATATAATATATGTTTAGTGGTGTGTCTTCTGGAAAAGCTAAAGAATACCTAACAGATAAATCTCTAGGCATGTCAAGCCTGTCAAGCTTCGTTTTTCTTGAACTTTCTCCAAGCAATATATAAATTGTTATTTAAAAAGCTCGGAGGGTTCTATTTTATGGTCTTTCAAAAATTAGAAATACAAGGTTAAATGTGAAACGAATAGGCTAAACAGTGCGGTCTAACGTAAGCTGCAAACATTAGCATACTTGGCTAACTAGCTTTTGTAACTATAGTAGTGGTGTTACGTCAAAGGCTAAGAAACATATGATGAATTTAATACATTATTTTGAGGGGTTACAGGTTAGAAAGAGAGTTGTTCATGTGTGATACACCCACAGTGGGCTGGTAAAAATGCTTAAATCAGAGTTGGAGGCTCTTTCTTGCTCATCATTTTGGGAAGTTTACATAACAACCCCAGCCAAACTCGGGTGCCGTGCCATTGTTCCAACGGCCCATTACTATGAAACCCAGATGGTCCAAAAAATGTCCCATTGGACCACAAGTTATTTGCCAGACCGCCTGTTATCCCGCCAACAAACGCCCATTGCTAACTTATGTACGTTACTGAACTGACGTTACTAACATTAACTATTTCCACCCAGACCAATCTTTTTCTAGACCTAACCAAGTATTGTTAACATCAGAACAGACTTATGTTATTAACAAATTGCTGTAATATAATACTAGGTCTAACTAGCTACTCTGCAATTCAAGAACAATTCTGCTCCTTTATTTTTATATCTAATACATAAATCACCTGGTGAGGATTCTAACAGTTTGCCTGGTGTGTAGCTTTAGCCTCAGTCTTTTAGCCCAACATCATCTATGTAGCTATGAAATGCATACTTAAGTCCCTTTTACAGGCTTCTTCGGGTCACAGAGCTAATGCTAATTAGCTAGCTAAAGCAGATAATATATGCCAGTCATTGTTGTTTTCGGGCGGCAAAAATGAGAAGCTGCTTTTGTCTCCTTTTGTCCCAAAAATGACCATAAACTTTGATTGGGAAAACTGCCATTGAAAACTGTACGCAATGCTAGAATGGTTATCTTGATAGGCAGATAGTCACTGGGGGAATAGGACTTCACTAAGGGTTAATTGGTCCCTTTGATCAGGATGATTCATTTCCAAGAAAAACAAGGTCTTCTTCTTTCATTACACACACGCACATACTGTCTCACACCTGGTTAGAGTACACACCTCTTTCCCTCATTGCAAAGTTCCCTTAATGGTCATCCACTACAAAGGCAGCAGTATAATGAAGTGTGGCTGACTGACACGCACCTGGAGAAAGACGATAAGCACCAGAGTCAAAGGGTGGCAGTAGGGGTGGGGGCTGTTCGGATGACTGTAGGAGACATTTTAGTACACAGGTCTTAACATATTGCTCTGGGCCACAAACACACTTCCCACAACCCACTCACACTTTCCATTTTTCAGTTGCAGTCTCTGAGCACACCAGTGAGTTGGTGTGAGTCATCTGCCTCCAAACGCCCCGTTATTGAGCCTCACTTTGAAGAAAGAGAACAGCATGTGTGCAATGGAGCCAAAGTCTCTGGTTGCATTATTTTGAGGTAACATTTTGTGCGTCCGTGCTAACTCCGTGATCTACATACATGTGTATCTGGATTGTTGTGCGTGCGCAAGTTTTCCACCATCATAAGTGTCCCTCCTCTGTTCTCCGAGTGGTTCACTGGTAAAATAGATGTAAACACCATGCAAGTTTACTTTTCAGTAGATCTGGTTCACAGACAGCTGGTTACATCTCTTTGTGTTGTGATTTATTATTCATTGGCTGTGCAGCAGTAATTGCAGCATGCAGCAGCAGCGCCTGCATCTGATGGAGCACAAATGAATAAATAAATCTAGATGGCTGAGCCATTTGAACGTTTGACATTTACTGATGAGGCAATTAAGAGAGCAGCGCACAAACGCACAACCTGCATTACACTGCCTGATCCTTGTGCAGCACAATAACACCAACTACAAACTACCCCCCCCTCTCTCTCGTTCTCTCTCTAACTGTTTAACAGTTTCTAAACCTAAAGGCCTTTACAGGGTATAGTCAGACAGTGATAGGTGACTGCTCTGCAACAGATGATGACCTTTTGAACTAAAATTAATTTGCATACATTCAAATGCATTTCCTCCTCCACCTGTAATTAGTATTCTATGCTCCCATCAGTTGACCGAAGCCATCACAGCAAAGCTGGACCAAATGGACCACATTACTCTGTATCTTGCTTCCTGTCTTTTGCTTGCAGAGTCGAAAGTAATATCTGTAAAATTTGTTTAAACATGACTACGTGGTGTAAAAACGACACCGTTTTCTGTCTCTATATCATCCTGCTAGACACCTGAGGTCCTCTGAGACCAGGTTTTCAGTTCCTCAGTAGTTGCGCAAAAGTTATGAAATCCCCTCCCTCTGTTACATGATCTCAACCCACTGATGACTTACAGTATGAAAGAACATGTTCACACTTTTTCTCACTGGCATCTGCCTGGGAGTGGGACAGTGCATTGTGGAAGGGATGTTTTGAAAATGTTAAAAGTCACTGATTCTTTTTTCATTCATCACTCTTTCCTGCAGTGCTTTCCAAAGAAGTAGGGCTGAGTGAGTACACTGTCATCTGTATTTATATCTGTGCTTGGAATAGGTGGATCTTTACCTCGACATGGGTGGGAATAATAAAGTCCTTTGTTCAAGCCTGAAATTGATATGTGTTGATCAGAAGTTGCTATATTTATTAAAAACTTTTTAAATAATTGAGTTTCAGAGCAAGTTTTTAATCACAAGAGTAACATAATTAAGTTTTTTTAAATAAAAGATGCTATATTATTAGTGTATCGTGTGATACTTGTACCTGTAAAAAGTACATTATCTGTACCTGATACTCGTTTAAGCCGAGTACTTGATCAAGTCTGTACCTAAGGGTTGAAAGTCCTCTCTCAGAGGTCACAAGATGAATCTGAGGGGTTGCAAGACAATTAATGAGACAAAAAAGAAGAATAAACAAAGTATTCATGTATTGTATTTTTGTGTTTTTTATTTGACCTTTCTCTAAATGTTTCTTTTATGACCTGACCTTCTGCCCAATTATTTGGACTTTCTGTTTCCTGCTGTTTTGGATGGCCTCATGCTCCTGTAAGCGTTCAACAAAAAACTGAACGGTCATCTGCATTTGGTGCCATCACCCTGCTACTTACGTCTTGACTTCTTTATATCCTTAAAGCAATAGTGTACCATTCTGGGAAATATGCATGACTTGCTGTCTTGGTATGTGTTAGAGGAGAAGATTGAAACCACTGTCAGATCGCTATCTTGACTGTCCTGACTGTTCCAGCTTCTAGCTAATCCAAAAATGGGCTAAGACGATGGAGCTGAGGCGGGCTGAATGAAGCCTGGTTGCTGAAAACAGCCGTTAGTGACGGCACCTACCTGTCACCTAAAGCGAATGTGCCTTTAACTGCTTTTATATAATTGAAACAGGTGAGTTATATAAAAATTCCTCTGCACAGTTGTCATGAACGGGGGAATTTAGCTATAGAGACAAAACATGTTTATTTCTGCTGTAAAGTTGGCCAATGTTAAGGTCTAGTGTGGGATTTAGTGGCATCTAGTGGTAAATTGACAGATTACAGCACACTGAATACCACTCCCCTTCCAAGTGTGGGAGAAACTAAGGTAGCTGTTTATTTGTTGCCACTTCAGGTGAAAGTGGTTTCAATCTTCTTGTTTAACTTTGGGCAAGAAATGGAATAAATGTATTCTGGACCGACCCGTCGGGATGTTATATAATGTATAATATGCCTTTCCCTCCATCCTTCCTTCCTTTTTCCCTTCCCTCTGCATTTGACACACCAGCTGCTGCTGCCAGGAAGGTGTCAAATTCAATATCAATATACCTTTTCTTACTTCCTTCCTTCCTTCCTTCCTTCCTTTCCTTATTTCCTTCCTTCCAGACCAACAAGCCACCCCGTTGCCTCTGTATAAATCAGCCCTCGCCGACTCCGCCCCTCCAACTCAGATGTGGATGAGAGAAAAAAGGCCAGCAACAGTGTAACGGACAACACAGCCTCTCCGCTCAGTGTAGTAGTGGATGTGTGCTCCGTGAACGGAGAGCAGAGGCGAGCCGCACCGAGCCGCATGCTGGCCGTTCAGTAAGGCGAACCGGAGCAACATGGACCGTCGGACATCAACAGCAGCATCCAGCGAGGACCGACACAGTCTTTAGGTAAGGCTTTGTTCGCTTTCCGCAGCATTTTCATACAGATCTGCATTTGCTGCTCCAGGGCGCTTTGTGCAGGACACGGAGCTGCACAGGGGGAGGGATGTGCACGGACGGATGTTCGGTTCAAACGATCCGATATTTAGAATGAATTTAGATCAAACCTGCGGATGAAATTGTAGCACAGGATCCTTTGTTCCTCGGTTACTTGAGCGGGGATCATCGCGGGAAGCTCATTTAACAGCGGCTCATTTAGTAAGCAGCTCTTTTAAGGTTCACAGCGTTAAAAAAAAAAATCGTTTTTAATTAAAAACGATGAGCATTATTGATACATGCAGCACGCTTCTGTGTATCAATAATGACGCTCCCCTTGTCTGCTGCCGCGGAGTCCCTGAAACAAAACCAGGTTTCTGCACAACGAAGAGTTCATTCACAGCTCACAGTGAAGACAGGCCTGCACGCTGCTCTACAACTTAAGGAGAAGATGCAGAGGTTTATTGTTCCCTTGACACTCAGTTATTGTTAAACAGCTTCATGCACGTGGTGTCACCCCATATACAAAACAGGAAACCCAGGCCAAGATAACGTCACCAGGGCAATAAAACATGTCCTTTTTTAGAACACTGATAGATAGATACTTTATAACGACCAGAGTCAAAGTAAATTCTCTTAATATTACATTGGTGAGAGAAATCTTATGCACAGGTCTGCGTCACTCTTGTCATGATGGGAATAACACTGCCCTTGTGCTCAAAAAGTTGATTTTAGCAGCGCTGCTGAAGGACTGATGGGCTGCTGCTCCTGGAAATGTGTTCATTTCACATCACAACACTTTCACATCCACAGCTGCATCGCTTTTCAACTGTAACAGGCTTTTGTTTGGAGCAATTTAATTAGTGACAGCCAGATACAATCTCTGCTTTTGGACCAAGTGCTTTAAATTAAACACAAAAGTGTTACGTTCCCTAATCGCCTTCACATCACATGATCGGAGGCTGTGACAGCATTTAAAAGCAGAGGAAATCATACAAGTGTCAAAGGCAATTAATGTCTTCTGTGTGTGTGTTTGGGTGGGGGTTGGAGTGTGTTGCCTTTTGAAGTGCTGTGTGTTGTCTGATATCAGCAGCGTGCTAGAGTGGAGGTTTATCACATAGCTGTTGGGAGTTGTCACCAAAACCCACGATCACATCACCTTCAACAGCGGTGCAAGTCAAAAGAAAAGACTGAAACTCATTACAATAACAATACACACACACACACACACACACACACACACACACACACACACACTTCACTGTAGTCCACAAAGGCACCGGTCTGTCCTTTGTAATTTCTCCCTGTGCAGCATAAACAGCACACACAGGGAAGAAAATACAAAGGCTCTCTCCAGGTTATAGTGACATTGCGTCAGAAAAGTGTCTTTTCGTTTGTGTGTGCAGCTGCTGAATAATTATGTGCTCACTGGTTTTCAAAGCTTTTGAGAGGTTGTGACGAGGACAAAAGTTGAATTTCGTGGACAGCGTTTTAAAACCACCGGAGCATAGCTGAAAAGACACACATTATATAAAACTAAAAGCTAAATAATTTAGCTTTTCTTTGCCAGAATGGTGTCTGTTATAGTAAGGTGACTTTAGACGTTGCTTAATTGATGCAATATAAATGTGTTGATGGATACCTGATAAATACACATAACCACCACCACTGTGTGAAAAGGGCTCTCACAGAACATCTGCATTATTGCTTTTATCCATATCTATCTAATTACTGCTACATACTGGCTGGCACCTCTTTGTCTCTGCAGCTGGATGTTTATTGTCTCAAATGGGCCGCCCTCCCTCTGTGTGTGCAGACAGAGTACAGGTGTGTAGGAAAGCTGCTTTCTTTGTGCGCACTAACAATATTCCACTTTTATCTACCATGGTGAACCACTATACAGGAGACCTGAACCTGCACAGACCCTATTTTCTCATGTTTGTACACCAACATCTAAGACTCTAAGAATACTGGCACTTGGTCTTTAGTATTGTTCCACATAAGGATTTTCCAAAAGATGTTTCCGTGCCATGCAAAATCTTCAACTTCTCATAATGTTTTTGTTTAATCCATTCCACTGGGACTTTGACTGGCAAATCAATGGGAACACAAAACTACTACTGGGACATCACATGATACAAGGTAACGCTCATTATTCCCAAAGAAATTACTATATGCAGAAATGACACATAATGTAGAAAAAAGAGGACTCCAGCTTCAACAACAAATCATGGTGTGGCTTTTTCAGTATATGGAAGCTCATACCGAGATGAAATGATGTGTGTTCATTTAATTCTTCGTTTATCAATTTTCGTTTTAATCTTTTTGATTATTGTGGACAATGTGCACAGTGGTCTATGCTAACATGGATTAGGGTGCAGCCACCTGACGAGGAGTGAACAAGGCTAAATTAGATCATTTTCTGTCTAATCTATTAGCAATGGTCAGTGTATATTAACTATATGAGCACAGTGTTCTTTGTTCACACCTTGTTGCTGACATGGGTGGGTTGAAAAGGACTTTTGTAGGTTATTTTTTATTATATTTTTATATTTTCTTAAGGCACAAAATAGCAGTGAGGAAATGCTGATTTTGAAATACTAACTGATGAACTGCGTAATTGATGTCAGTGATGACCCAGTAGAGGAGTTAGTCAAAGGTTGACTGCTTTGAAGCCGTTTTTATGTGAGCGTGAGCCGTGAAAAGAGCTTCTCTATCAGAGTTGCCACTAAAATGTATTAAAGCTGCAGTATGCAATATTATTTCATTATAGTTATATATATATATATATATATATATACCTATATTTGATCACAGTGACTCTGTACAAACAAGGGTCATCCAGGGTTCTACCTGTCTACATCTGTTAAGTAATAATGCTCTTTCGTAATGTTTTACTAGTCGAGTGGGAATTCAAGTTTTGTAATCGGGGGCAGGCTAGTTTAAGTTAGCTAAGCTAGCTTAGTATTTTTATTCCATTGGCAGCCATGGATTTGAGAAAGTGGTTGACTTGCTCAACAGAAATAAGTTTGCATGTCACAGACAACGTTTGTCCTTGCATTTATTTACACCTAAGTCATTCCTCCTTGTGTTTTTAGTCAGAGTTTTTAGGAAAGTGACAAGAATGCACAATTTTGTGCATTTTATTTTCTTAAAAATGTCTCTGAGAGCCTACCACCGAATGATTTCAATTTCACCATGGACAACTACGTTGCAACTTGCCAGTAATTTGCTGCCCCCCTTTATAAGCCTCATGCCCCCCTTGGATATTTGTTCTAGCTCCAGCACTGCCTTCCTCTCTGCTAGGCTCGGTGGCGTTCACGCAGAAGCTGAGTAAAGAGCTATGGCAACTTGTGATCAATTTCCAATAACTTCTTTGCCAACAAAGCCGTATAGTACAAAACAAGCCAAATAAAGGAAGACCTTGGAGAGAGGGAGAGAGAGAGAGAGAGAGAGGGAGAGGGAGAGGGAGAGGGGAGAGAGAGAGAGAGAGGGAGAGAGAGAGAGGGAGAGAGAGAGAGAGAGAGAGGGAGAGAGAGAGAGAGAGAGAGAGAGAGAGAGAGAGAGAGAGAGAGAGAGCTCGACAACAAAGCTATACGAGGCAGCAGATAGATACGGGGGGTTTAGCATTGTGTATGTTTGAGTTGCCTACTGCAAAGAAATAAAACTGGAATATTCAAACCTGTTCTGAAGACTCACAGATCATTATGATTGTGTTTCTGTGTTGAATGTGTGACTGATGGACCTTACAGCATTGGCAAAATGGAAATAATAATTCTAGCACAGAAAAGGCAAGAGTTCTACTTCAAAGACACATTTCCTTACTACTGCAAAGGGATACAGACGTTCTGTCTCTGAAAGACAGATGCGAAACGGTCGATCATTTCACCAGCAGCGCAGTGAAGCACCTTTTTAATATTGCACCACTGCAGCTTCGAGGCTGCTCAGAACAGTCTCATTGATTTAACCATAAGATGATATCGCCTGTCACAAGAATGAGGTTAGAAATTAGAAATCGACTTAAAATGAGAAGGTTTTCAATGTCAGTCGATTAATATCGATGGAAAAAATGGGGGGATAAATAGGCTATGTTTAAACCTGCAATAACTGTTATTCTTTTGGCCACCTGGCGGCAGTGGACGCGAGTTGTGAACACAACATTCACAAACTGATAAAAGTTGATTCATTTTGAGTCGTCTTTTTAGCCATGTGGTAAATCCAACATTCAGTCTTTCTACCACCTGCTGAACGAAGCTGTCATCTGATGTGTTTTTATGTCAAATATAGATTTATTTCTGCTTTAAACATAAAAGGATTTCCTCATCTACTGCTACTTACTATTAAGGTTCAGTGCTCAGTATCTCACAGCTGCTCATGAAATGGCAAGACTAAACGCTTGGGTTGACATTGTAGCTTCTTTTTAGTTCATGCTACAAAATTTGGCTGAAGCTGTAGGTAGAGTTTAATTCTGTATCTATTCCAGACTTTATATGTTCAGTTACAGTACTGTACAGTACAGAGGAGTGGAGGGATTGCATGGGCAGGGCACTCTGGGAAGGTGGAGGTGTAATTTCAGATGCGCGCTGACCGACCAGAGCAGCAGTTATCTGAGCTCACAGCCTTCAAAGGAAGGAGCGCTGGAGTCATCAAGACCAGCTGTGCCCCTCAGTCGTGTGTGTGTGTGTGTGTGTGTGTGTGTGTGTGTGTGTGTGTGTGTGTGTGTGTGTGTGTGTGTGTGTGTGTGTGTGTGTGTGTGTGTGTGTGTGTGTGTGTGTGTGTGTGTGTGTGTGTGTGTGTGTGTGTGTGTGTGTGTGTGTCTGTGTGTGTGTGTGCTGTGTGTGTGTGTGTCTGTGTGTCTGTGTCTGTGTGTGTCTGTGTCTGTGTCTGTGTGTCTCTGTGTCTGTCTCTCTCCACAAGAAACACATAGACGTCCTGGGTTATTAACAAGATTGTAAACTTCCTGAGAGGAGCAGTTTAGGCACTGGTTTCTGTGTGTTGACGTATGGTGCTGTACTCCTTTTTTATGTTGAATTTTCTTAAACAGTGAAAAGGGAGGTTTGAGCAGCTTATTGTGGCGTAGCTTTCATAGTTGTGCTATAAATCCATGATAGGTTGCTAATCTCAGTCTGTGTTTAGAAGTAAGTGTCCAGAGTTCAGTCAGATTATGGAGAGGTTAAGCTGTCTGAAAATGGTTATAGAGCTGTAGATTAGTGGGCTTGTTCTCTGGGCAGTCCCCCACAAATACAACAGCAAGTGTGTGAAACGCTGATATGAACAAATCCCGTCAGCTTCTTTTTTAGCAAGTATTAGTATAAATGTGTAAACCTTATAAGATCTGCGCTTATTTTGTGTCCAGACCAGATAGGACTTGGAGTAACAGCAGCTTCCCCTGCCTCTTTTCCATTTGTTTCTTTTTTACTAAACATGGATGAGCGAGCAATGTAAATACAAGGTAATCCATTCCTAATTTAAAAAACAAATAGAGCAAGAGGGTGAGTAGTCATACAGTATGACAGTACAAGCATTGTTATGGCCTCCACATGAAGGGGAAGGAACAGTGAAATGAGCTTTAAGTGGACTTTCTCTACTTTCTCACATACACCTGCTGTGGGCGTCAGCGCTCCCAGCTGTATTTATGGGCCATAATGTCAGTTGTAGAGCTGCATTTCCTTCATAGGACCTTGCTGTTGGCAGGTTGTATTCAAGAGGGCTCGGTGCACCATGAAAGCATGTCATCCGCTGCCCTGTGTGATTTATCAGAATGGGATGTGCTTAAAAGGTCAGAATGATTCAACTCTTTCCAGGCCACGTGTTTTTATCAGGTGTTCTTTTTTTATTAAAGTGGAGGTTACATTTTAAAGTAAAGTGTAATTTTCGTTGCTTGTGACTTTTAAAGTGCTTTAAGTACAGTGTGTTGTTAGGTTTAGGTCTGCCTCCTGTTTAAACATTGAGCAGCCAGTAGATGTCTGATGCCTGATGACTTTCTCTTGTCCGTCACTCACTCAGAATGAGTCAGAGGCTTGTTTTCTCTCTAGGGCTGTGTCAGTGGTGCTGGTTTTAAATGAAACACGTCCTCTGCTCTGGTAATTACAAGGCGCATGAACACTACACATGGTGCCCTGATAGAAAGAGAGGGGCTAATTGTGTGTGTGTGTGTGTGTGTGTGTGTGTGTGTGTGTGTGTGTGTGTGTGTGTGTGTGTGTGTGTGTGTGTGTGTGTGTGTGTGTGTGTGTGTGTGTGTGTGTGTGTGTGTGTGTGTGTCCAGGTTTCATCTCAGTATTATTATAGTAATATTAGTATTATTAGTAGTATTATGCATATTATTCTCTGCAGAAGGAAGCTGTGTGTGTGCGCGCGCATAGATGCAGCGTGTAGTCTCCCTTGTCTCCTCTCTGCATTGTGGATCAGGTGTGAATTTTCTACAGCAGATGGACTGTGACAGGTGTGTGTGTGTGAGAGACTTCTACCTCCCTGTGCCTCTTGGCCATTATTGGGTGTAGTCGTTTCTTTAGGACAAGATTAATGAGGGTCTAAGCACGCCTTTGCAAAAATAGACGTTTTTGCTCTGCTGATATAATCGGTGCTGTGGTTGAAGGAGAATAAGTGGGAGACAGGACAGAAGTAATCTGCCTCAGTGGGATAAGTCTTTAATAGAGTTAGTATTTTCTGGTGTGACCTTGCTGGACCTGGTGTCACAGCAGCATGAAGCCATCCCTCATGAGTCTGATCCTGCTACCACCAAGAGAGAGTCAGGATGAAAGATGTCTTGCCTGTTTTTCTTTGATCATTTCACAAAAATGAAGAACATGGTTTGATCGTTTCCCTTTTTCTCCTTTTTACCATGGAGGCAAAGCAGCCAAGGTGAATAAAAAACTGACACACATTGCTGAAAAGCAGAGGTGTGACATTTTATAAGGTAAACCAGTGAGACTTCTACAAACCTCTCCAACACACAAATCATTGCTGCATTCATCCAAAAACAGACTGAAAGCGGCCCTAATTAACAACGGTTCTAATACATATGTGTAATGTAAGAGGGCTCACTTATACTGATGAGCCCGCAGATAATTATCACCAACTCTACACTTCCCCCTCCAGTCCATGCAGTGTTTAAGTGTCTCTCGTCCATTGTTTTGACTTACTGCACAAAACTTTACTGTTGATTCACTCTTTCTAATCAGCAGGGAGCAACACTGCTCATGCTGCTTCCAGCTACCTCCAACCCCACCAGCCTGTACTCCACATGCTGCTGCTATCCACCTAGTATAAGCTCATTATGCTGTAAACAGAGTGGGTTGTCGCTAGTGTCATAAAAATTGTTTAGACCAGAAAATTAGACGCTGCTGTTGCTCCAATACTGTTTCTCTTTTCTTGATCTGTTTGTTTTCTGCTGATAAAGAGGTGTATGAGTTAGATCTTAGAGAGGATGTGCCTTTCTAGTGTTTTGTTTGTGGTGCTAAACCAAAGTCTTAAGTTCCAGTGTTGAACCCAGGATGAACATCCAGAGGCAACCTTTTCCTGCAAATCTGTGTGCGCTACCTTTTTTTATGCCTTTGGGTGTTCATCCTGGGTTCAAAAAAGGCGTATGACTCAGTGAACTCAAATGCAGTAAAATCAGCTCATGTATCGTTTCCTTTGCTGTAGGCTTCAGCCTCCAAAATCCAGTATTGGCTGAGCTATTTTCAGTCAGTCAATCTGAGTGTCTTGGTGATTTTTGGAGGCAGCTAGGGATTCTGTCCCTGATGGGCCGTTAATGGGTGACAAGTGAACCAGAGCAGTCAGCGTATAATTTTGTTTAGGTCTGTAACTACTTATTTCCACTATTGATTAATCTGCTTGTCCTCTGCTTGATCAATCGAATTAGCATGGTCTGTAAAATGCCTGTCACACTTTTCTAGAGATCAGTTTGGCGTATTCACACAAATTGTTTTGTCTGACAGTCCAAAACCTAAAGGTATATTCAGTTTAGTGTCCATAGAGGACAATGAAAACCGACAAATATCCACATTTGAAATTTTACAACTAGTTACTTTTTTTTAATCAATGACAACTATCAAAATAGTTTTAGCTTTCTTTTTCAGCTTGTTTATTCTCTTTTAGGGAAAGTTAGAAGTGTTGCAGGTGTGCTTCTGTGTGGCTTGTCAAAGCTCAGTTTGATCTATTAATTAACTGAAGAGGATCAATATCATATGTATATGTGTATGTGTATATATGTATACATACAGACATACATATATCTTTGGTGTGAGATATATTAATTTGGTAATTTTGTTGAAAGCAGTACCTTCATACTGGTGGAGCGTAACACTCGAGTTGACCTGCATTACATTCAAGTCCATGCAAGTTGGTTTGTAGTCAGGCAAAACAAGGCGCGTCTGGCTTTTTTTTTTTTCTTTTAGACACAAGTCGCCTGCTCTGTCTCTTTATTTAGTCTCCTTGCATATGAGAAGGAAGTGAAATTTAACATCTGTTTCATTGTATTTGTGTCCCTAGTTTGTGCTATACTTTAGCTTTCAAAGCTGGTCTGTATTTAGCTGTGCATCTGTATGCGTGCGTGCAGTCATGCGATGGCATGCTCTACTGTGTGTGATTGGCAGGCAGTTGGATGGCTGGAATGAGTTGTACTGCCTGCAGTGTGTTCTCAGCTCCACATGCTAGGTGCCAGTGGTGAGGAGCTGGTTGATCTACTGCTGGTAGTAAGTCACATTTCCACACAAAGACTTACAGGCAGAGCCACAGTACAGTAACTGCACACATACACACTTTGCTCACACGGAGCAGAGATGCAGTAGCGAATACAATATTAATTCTCTTCTTTGCGTGGGTAAAGGCATAACGTTAAAATGACTGACTTTAGAACAAATGCATATAGACACAAACAGTCGGCAGAGCGGTACATCTGCATGCACAGCACCACAGTTAAATGTAGGTCACAGAATAAGGCAGATGTGGGGGAAGGAAAGAAGGTGAGCACTGGAAGTGAAGGGAGGAGGAAGCCTTTAATTATGTCATCATGTTGGAGCAGTGGCAGGATTAAAGCTTGGCAGGATACATAGGGAGGGGTTTATTCGCAGAATTTTGAGCTTTTGCCTAGGAAGTAAAAGGTAATAATTTTTCCATCCATCAGAGAAAACAAAGATATCCGCCTTGTCTTGTTCTCAGTTCCTCTGGCCTGGAAACTCTGCTACAGAATTAACAGCAACAGCTCTAATTGATTGTTTCACACAACAAGACAGTGCTTTAGCTTCCAATGTTGACGCTTAAGCACTGTCTTCAGTTGCTCATTTATACAGGCTTAGGTAGCCTGCTATTCAGTCTATAGGCTATTCTTAACAGCTGCATTTTGGGGTTTCAAGATGTGATGCAGTGCAGTGGACCCTTTTGGAGAGCTCGGACATTGGCAGTATAATTACACAGGGTGAAGTCTGATGTCCTACATGGTAATAACCACATTGCCTCCTGAGGCTAAAGCAGGGTAGACCTGTAACAGGGTGGTTCATTACGTGAGGAAAGCAAGAGAGGGACGCGGTTCAATTAGTCCGCACATATGCTCAGTTTTCTCACTTCAGTTCAGGACTCCAAGTCACTTTTGATGTCCCTGTTTCAGCCCGTCTTTGTCTGCAGTGTCTCATCTTTCTCGTCTGACCCGCAAAGCCACATACATTTCCATCTCTACATGACATGAGAGTAGTATGTGTTGTACAGTGAAATATTATGCCTTGTATTGGACGGTTCACATAACAGCTGTCCCTAAAAATGATACAAGATCAATACCTGTGTAAGTGCCTCTGCGTTAATGACAGTTTTGCAACTGGAATTCCATTTGTGAAAAATTATTTCTAGGATGAAATTACAGCTAGCAATCTTTTATTTATTAGGCACCTTTCAGAGGCAGCCAATAAGTCTCATATAGACTTGCTTCAAGTTAAAGTTTAGTGTGTAAGATGGGTGTTGCTAAGATGGTTAATTTCCATCTGTGTGATCTCCGTCTCATACATAACAGTTCAGATGGTGATATTAAATACTGTTTAGCTGCTTCACAAGTTTACACCTTGTCGGCCTGCCTGGGGACTAATTTTTTCAGTGCATACAACAGCTATACAGCCTCCTTGTGATAATTTATTCAATTACTGCAAAGCTAAGTTAAAGTTAGAATTTGCTCATTTGTAGTGGAACTTGTAAAAGCTTCAGGAGTGGAGCATGACCTCTGAAACACAGATGAGTTTGTGGACTTTCTTAGGCAGATAATTAAATCCTAAATTGGATAAGTTAGACAGTTTGTTACGTTTTGGTTCAGGCAACTAAAACACCCTTATTTTCAGGCTAGTGGGGGGTGGGGGTCAAAAGCCTGCCATCAGACCTCCTCCTAACTGTCACAGCTAAGCCAACCATGTAAAAACACGTCGAACAAATGTGACAAAAGTTGATGCATGCGCTAAACAACAGTTTTAACGATCCACCCTTATCCAATACTTCGATATAGCGTTTGGGAAATTAAGTACTTGTTGTTATTTGCATGCGTTGTGTGATTTTTGAGCTGAACAATAGAAATACAACATTCCCGCGTGTGATCTTGCATTTATTTGATCAGTCAACCCAGGGCCTTGCTGTATGACATCCAGCACAATACAGACTTCTTTGCCAGGCGACCCTGCGTTGGCACCCCCACTGCTTCGACAGACTGGCTCAGTTCAAATAAATGAGAAGGCTGCAGCCTCAAGCCCTGAGTATGATTTGGTTGTGTTAACCCAAAAAAACACTACACTTGAGCTCAAGTTCATAAATAACTCTGGGCCCCAGTAGTGATGGCGTATACACCCACCACCAGCACCCACTTCTATTTCGAACTACAGCCTGTTTCTAATTGTGTCCCTCATGTAAACCTTACTGGAAAATCTCACTTTTCATACATGGAGCACATGCTATATTTGCATTCATGTTCTGTTCACACGATCCTGGGAGACCTGGCCTGAAATTTCAGATGCTCTCAAATGAACTGATAAATCTAAAATGTCTCTTGACCACACAGTTCAGGCTTCTATCTGTGGGCCAACAAATGCTTAGTAGACCTTGTGGTGTTGCCTTTTGTAACCTCACAGTGATGTATTAGTTTATAGCTGCTTGAACCGCTGCAAGGTGAACATTAAAGGAAAATGGCTTTATATTTTTAGATGGAGAACAACTCCACTCTTGAAGGCTTAATATTTTATGAGGAACAAGCCCTTTGGTTGGGTTGGTAGTAGAGAGAACGTGCACACTTGCATCTTATTTCCATGTAATGTGCAGAATAGAGGAGGACAGCTTGTTCTCTAGCAGAACCAGCCTGGTTTTGGGGACTGAATACCTCAGTGATCCACTGCCTTTTTTTGTTTTTGACTCTTTTATTTCCTCTTTGTCTCTTTGAATAAATACCACAGATTAATTTTTATTAGCCTAATAAGACTACCCACTCCATGTGAATTAACATGTTTTGTGCCTAAATACAGGCAAGCACTGAGAACATGTTCCTTATTTTAAGTTCATGTAGCCTTTACTTCGCTATGCCAACTTCCTGCAGAAACCTCTTCAGGTTGGCTGTGATTAAAGAATTCATCACAGCCTTTCCACCCTGGTTCCTCAGCAGGGCGTAGTAAAGTGCACTGAACAATTTTCGGTGAGATGCTGTGCGTCTGTATTCCCTCAAGGGCCGTCCAATCACTTACCTGGCAGTCAAAATAGTGGCTGGAGTTCAGTACAGTCACCTCTGGCAATGCCCGTACTATAGACGCATTGAGAATATTACAGCAGGCAGGAGCAAAGCATGCTGGGACTTTGAGAATGCAGTTACATAAAAATAGATATAATATGGTATATTTTACTCTTTTATGTTTCTATTGTGGAGCTGTTTTTATCAGCTTCTTTCTGCCCTGAGAGATGCAGGTTGTTAATTTGGCAGTGTTTGAGTTTGAAGTAGTTTGTCTTTTGAAGAAAAAAAAAAAAAGTTTCAGTCAGATTTTAGACGTTAGGCTACAGCTGTTGCCATGTTTGTTGAGTACACAGTTACTGTGGCTACACGGGCCATTTGTCGAGATATATATATATATATATATATACACATGCTGTGCCAAACTGGGCTCTCAGAAGCTGTCTAAGAAAATGTGCCTTATTGACACTTTGCATTGTCTTGGTTGGTTACTTTTCTATTTAAGTCCGGATGTCTTTAGCTGCATTTACATATTTACTTGTTCACTAGGTCACTGAATAAAAATTACACTTTGTTAACCTACCCGGTCATTTAATCAACTATCTTCCAAACTCTGGTACATGGTGTAATTACCTTTTTTAAACTGTCTTCCATGTATGATATCACAAATCAAATTTCTTTCACAAGAGACTCATTCCAGCTGATCATTTCAACTTGTACTATCATGCTCCAACCATCTATATCCACTTCAGAGACAGGAAAGTAAGCTTGATTACTACAGCATGGTAGTAGTACGAGCATAGCCAGGAATCATAGTGTGGGTAGACTGGACAAAGAGAGAACCAGATGTGCATAACCCGTCCCAGACAATTAGGTTCTGAAGTGCTACCTTAGCCAAAAATAGGCAGCTAGAGTTTAAGAATACGAGTGAAATTACAGGCACAAACGCTCATTGCACCTGGTTGATGGCACAGCAACATGTAGCTCCACACATGCTCACACACCTGGCAGAAGCAAAAACATCCATCCAACGATTGGACTTGGTTATTCATTCAGATTTGCAAAAAAACTGCACAAAATCCAACTTCATGCATCAAACCACCTTTTAGGAATTAGTTATTTCACTGTAGTGAAATGATTGAGTCGGTTCTGTTTGTACAGATTTTAGTCTGTGATTGGATCCAAATTTACACCCTTCGTACTTGCAGACTAAACCCTTGCAGACTTCAGTTGTACGCGCCGTGACATGTTCACTGTCATCACGTCAAGTCTGTGAGGATGCTGGGCCATGGGGGAAGGAAATGAGCTGAAACAGGATTCCAGCCCTTAGTCGTTTTCAGGAAGAGTAATTGAAATTCCTGACCCTGTAACCCATTAAAAAGTGTTTTTTTGAGTGGTTCTGAAAAGCACATTTGTTGACATCAATTTATGCTGCTTTACATACAGAAATACAGTTTTCTACAATTATCACAAAATGGAGCAGAGGTCTGTTCAGTGGCATATCATCAAGTGGTAAACAAGCACTAAACTGTTTTCTTTTAAAGACTGGATAAGTGAGTCTGGAGAAATTCTATACGGTGACAAATACCACGATATACAGTGAACAAAAACTTCAAGTGACGTAAGTAAAGTAAGCTATGTTGTAGTTTAGCAGACTGCTGAAGTTGTAGTTGTGGACGGGAGTATGGTTTTCACACTATTTTAATAGCCGATGGATAGTTTCAGTCAATTTTCAAGCAATAATAGAGAACAAGATGATAAACATGATCTAGTTCCAGTGTCTGTCTTTTGTTATCTATTGTTTGATAATTCAATTAGATGAAAAAACACGGACCCATGTGGTATCACCTGAGGATTTATGCAACTTAGTAGCTGATGAATGTACTGAGATCAGTTGCTCTCGACATGTTTCCTCTCTGTTCGCCGCTCATTAGCTCGCTTTTCCAACTTTTTCCTCTCATGCAGGTCATAAACCACCTAAGTATCCTCTTGACGGTAAATGACCTGCATGCATTTAACCCATCTCCTCCTAGACATTAGAGTCTTCCTCACTCCCACTCATATATAGATCATGTATTCATATTGGATCTTGGTTTTGGTCTTTACTGTACGAGATCTACGCTTTATATTATATCAGGCTCCTGCTAACTCCCACTTAGTCATTTAGTCGTCCTTTGCTGTCTGGCAGTGTCTCATTTCCATGTTTCCCGTTTTGCACCGTTTCTTTGTGTAGCCCTCACAAGACTGGCTCTGTCCTCCACCCCCGCCTCTCCATCTGTGCCACGCATTTATGTTGTTTCACTGCAGTTTCTGAAGCGCACATTCTGATTACTACCAGGTGAGGCAAACTAACTGCGCTCTCACATGCATTCACGACATGCCTCGGGACACACACACACACACATCCACTGTGGGGTTCTGTGGAGCAGTGGTGCATATAGACGGCATTTGCTTGTTGACAACATTGTCATTGGAAAGCAGTGTGTTTTGCTGCTTGTTTTCTTTCTTTCTGGGCATCAGACCTGCTGTTGTTATTTCCAGGTGTTAAGTGGCATATTTTCTACTGAGTAATATTTGACCCCAGCGTGGTAGACATGTTGAAACTGCTACACAGGGGATTACTGCCTGACATCTACCCCACCTGTCTTTGGCCTTGAGCAGAACAAGTTTTCAGAAAGAATCCGATTGTGTGTGTATTTGTGCAGATGTGTTTGTCTTTGTGCTTGCATCAGTTTCTTTGCCGTTATTTTCTTTCTCCCATACTGTCTCTGCTCCATCTGGCCTAGTTGCTCCCAGCTGTTTGACCATGGTCAGTGCATGAGCTTTGGTCTCCTGTGTGGCCCTGGGGTGGGAGGCCTGGATGTCTGGGTATAGGCGGGGGATGCCTGAGATCACTTCTGCAGGACCCAGCAGCTACAGAGTCAGGAAGCTGTAATTAGGACTAGAGGAGGCTTAACACTCAGGAGCTTTTTTCTCCTTCCTTACCCTGCCACTCTCTCTCTTGAGAAATGCTCCCACATTAAGAGACCAAAGCTCATAATTACGTGTGGTTGAGAGGATTGTAGTCCTCTGATGTGCGGCAATTTAATGCTTCATTTATTTACCTTCATTGCTGTGTATTTCACTCTGTAAGCCATCATTGAACCTAATGTGTTTTACACCAGAGTATTTGACTAAGTCAGGCTGATAATGAGAATGTTATTTTTAATGATTTTTTTTTTGTACAGCAAGGAAATAAGCAAAAAGTATCATGTTCATGCACATGGGAAATACTGACGAGTCCAGGTTTTGAAGTAGTGTCTTAATCATGTTGCTTATGGGTTATTACAATGATGACAGGAAATGAGAAGCCAAACAAATTTAAAAAGAATGGATAGATAATTCAATCTGTTTAAAACACAGAACACAACGTTTTATAGTGGAGATGCTCCACCTCACCTAAAGTAAAGAGTTTCTCCGGTTGAAAGGATTTGTTAATTAATCTATTAGTTTATCAACAGAAAAATAATTTGATATTAGATCAAGAATCACTGTTCTCAAAATGTGAGGGGATTTGCTGCTTTTTCTGTTTTGTTTTATTGTAGGTTTTATATGTTTGCGTTTTGGATTATTGGTTTAACGAATACAGTTATTCAGTTTGGCCACTGGGGAATTGTTGGGGGCTGTAGTCTCCGCTAATGTCAGAAGGAACAACAGATCACAAATGAGAAGCTGGATCACGTCTGAGTTTTTACACACTGTGAAAGTACAAACTGCCCAATCAGTCACAATCAGCTGCTGATGTGTCAGAAAAAAACTCACTGCTACACGGCAGGTTTGCCTGAAGTTAGTTTGACAATCACCAATTGAGTCTGCATCAAGTTAAAATTAGGTAAGGCTAAGTATTGGCCTCAAACTAACCAAATTTACTTAGAATATATTTGTTTTATTTATTTGGGGTTTGTTTAAATGGTTCATATTTTGTGTGATCTTTTGATGTGTGAGAAAACATTTCAATCCAGCTGATGCAGAACCGTCTTTAGTTCTTTTTGTGACTTAAGTGCCGGACATTTTATGAGTGAAGCTGTAAATTTGATTCCAGTTAATAAATGGCCTTAGTCTTTAAAAAATGTCTTCTTTTTTGTTATGAATGGAGAGCAGCCAAGTTCTGCTCTGCAGGAGGTGTTTTCCTGCGGTGTGTCTGTGTGAGCACTTTTTTCATGCACACACTGACTCATGTATGCATGTGCACTCTTGACTCCTCTAATTTGTACCACTCCTCTTCTCAGGGTCCTGTTATATCCTTGAGGACACACGGACATGAAGAAATAGAAGCATCAGTTGAGGTGAGTGTCTCAAGCCTCCCCTTTACTGCTCCACATGTTTCCATTTTTCCCCTGAGCAGTTTCATTCAGAGCGCTCTTCTTTTTACAGGCCCTCCAGCTGACCTCCGGGCTAAGTCCTGGCCGTGGGGCTTTGTTGTTGGTGGGCCAGCTGAACAGGCTTGTATGTGAGTGAGAGGTAATGAAGTCCAGTATGAGGCAGTGGCGGAGGCTGGTGCTGGCGGGAATGCTGGCCTGGGTTCTCCTCTTCCTCGCCCTCCTCTCTTACTTCCTGGATGCTCGTGTGAATGAGCCCCTGACCTCTGCTGGCTCTTTACTCTCCCAGCACCCTGACACCCGTCGCCTGGCCTCTATACAGGCCTCCCATCAACAGCCTGCCAACCTGGGCTCCCGACCTGAACTGGCTTCCACCTTAACTACAAACTACCCCAGAGATGAGTCAGAACCAGAGCCCTCTGCCAGCTCCACAACCCCAGAGTTCAGCCTGGAGGTGAGCCACAGCCCGAACAGTGCTCCCTACTCTATTTATGGTGGCCAGGAGGCCAGCCATCAGGACTACCTGGACCCACAGAGCCTGGCGGCCTGGTCCTCCTTTGGTACAGAAAATGTGGGTTCTCACTCAGACCCTGCAGTCCAGAGTCGTGAGAGAACCTCCCAGACCACAGAGTACCAGAACCATGCCAGCAACATGCGCTACCACCGTGGGGAGGAGGAGGAGGAGGAAGAAGAAGAAGATGATGAGAGGGAAAATGAAGATGAAGAACAAGGAAACAAGAGGAGGACTGCAACAGGCAGGAGGGCTGGCAGTGACTCCTCTGATCTAGAGGAATATTACTTTTCCAAGTCAGCCTCTGTGGTCCAGCGGCTGTGGCGGGGCCGCGTGTCCGCCGGCATGCTGAGTCCTCGGCTGCAGCGTGCCATGAAGGACTACGTCAGTGCCAACAAACACCGTGTTTCCTACAAGGGGCATCGCAGGGCTGCCCAGAGTGCTAAAGAGATGCTGTGTCAAATGAAAGCCCAGGCCCGGCTGAGGACAGTGGACGGGTCAGAGCAGCCATTCTCCTCACTTGGTTGGGCTCGCCTCGTGCCGTCTCTTCCCCTGGAGCAACTGCACGGACGGCAGGACCAGAGCAGCTTCAAGACCTGTGCAGTGGTCACTTCGGCCGGTGCCATCCTGCGCTCAGGACTGGGCAAAGAGATCGGTGAGTAGAAGGAGAAAAGATTTTGAGCAAGGGCAAAGAGGGGCCACAGGGCTGCGCGCCAAACCGTAATACCTTTTTTTTTTCCCGACTGATATATCTGGTATTTTTTTAAACTGACCATATCTAATTTAAATATGTTTGGGGCAAAGTCCTGCTAGACAACATTTCATTTTCCTTGATGAAAAGATATACCCAGCTCTACAGTTGACAGAATAAAAGATAAGGGAGGATGCACTGTGGCCGAAGTATAAGCTGAAAGATCTGAATTTTAAAAATGCTGTGTGTGCTCAGGACACTGCCAAACAAAAAATCCACTATACTTAACCTAGAGGCTGCAATAATAATTACACCCCACAATCTGGAAGGGTTGGACAGAACAAACAACATACTGGTAATTCTGTTTTTTGTTGAGTCAATCCAATTGTGGGACTTAGAATATCAGTGTTCCTGTCATGAACATAAGTATATTTCCATTCACCTGTTTTTATGTGCATGCACATTAAAAACCTGTGTGGAAGTGACGGGAAAAAAAAGAAACTGAAATATTGCTGTTTTGATGCTTAGTTGAGATGAATTGGTAACACACAGACTTAGTGAATCAATCATGACATACGTACATGATGCTCATGTGAATTAAACTTCCTCTTAAGCTTTCGCTCCACTAGAGTGAGGGGAAATAGTGTCGGATGAAGAACATCAGATATATGCCGAGTGATAAGTAACCTGTGACTTTCCTCAAAATGATAGTATATAGTAAAGTATATTTTTTGGAGGCTTTTATTGCCTTTATTATAGTGACAGCTGATGACACGCAGCAAAGGGCCACCGGTCAGATTTGAACCCTGGGCTGCTGCAGCAGGGACTTCGGTACATGGGTCGCCAGCTCTACCAACTGAGCTAACCGGGCACCCTTGTTTTCCTTTTTAATCATATCCTCTTATTGCGCCCTCTTCTCCTGCAATGGTTTAATGGTTTCCGAATGGAGAATTAGCACCACCAACTGTTAAGCTTGATAAGCTTGACTCCTGATATTCACATAATGGTAGTGAATGGAAATGCGCATATATTTCATTTTCTTTTGCTAATTTTAGATTGAAACTTGACTATTGTCACTAGAGTAAACACCATGTGGCCATTTTAAATTAAAAAGGTTTTTCTCCTCTAAAGCAATAATTTATTAGCAAATTTTTGGTTATGACAATCTCTCTTGTAGATTACATTCAAAGTTGACTCATGGACCTGAGGGTGGAGGAAATGAAAAGAGCCCAAAAAGCATGAATTTAGTCCATAACTTTAATAGCACAAGATTTTTTGTGTACAAGTTGAAATTTCAGCCCGTTGATGGAACTGTGGGCATAGACTGATTACGTTTGGCGCTCTTGAGGCCAGTAAAATACACGGTACATTTCATGGAAATTCATTTTTGAGCGACTTTATCACAGACAAAGCTCTCATCATGTTTTCTTCTCTAAAAAATAATTTCAAAGTGAATTGCCAACAGAGAAATGGTATCATATATTCTCAAACAGTGATCTTTATTTGAGACGGGCAATTACTAAATTTCAGTTTGATGTTATTTGCTGTTGGTGCTGGACACAGTTAAAGGACTTGTGTGTGTAAGATTAAGTGGCATCTAGCAGTAAGGTTGTAGATTGCAACCATTTGAATACATCTCAACCTTCCAACGAGGAACTATGGTGCCCTCGAAACTTGCTCAAAATGTAAAAGGCCCTATTTAGAGCCAGAGTTTGGTTTTTCCCCTCTAGACTACTGTAGAAACATCAGAACGTCAGATAGAAGGCCTTGCTATTGGATTGGATATCGTCTGTTGCCTTTTTAACTTGTAAGTTTGGTGGGCAGAGTGTTACGAGGTTGTGGATATAGAGATTTGCATATGTTTGCATATGTTTTGCCTACTGCACATTTCAGGTCATGGAATTGTTATAAAGCAGTTACAGCATAGTAGAGCTGCAGCTGAATAGTACAGTTATAACAAGATTACTAAGATCCATGTTAAGACAGTTACTGTAGCTTGTCAGCAACTCCAGTTTAAGGTAGGTGAATGGGGTAGTAGTATACCATCTGAGTGACTGAACTAAGCTTGATCTCTTAGAGCCGAAGGATCTGTCCTAGGTTTCTGCCTTTTAACAGGCAGTTTTTCCTTGCCCTTGTCGCCTAGTGCTTGCTCGTGGTGGTACTGTTGGGTCTCTGTAAATAATGTTTTAAAGAGTTCGGTCTAGACCTGCTCTATTTGAAAAGTGTCCTGAGATAACTTCTGTTATGAATTGGCGCTATACAAATAAAATTGAATTGAATTATGCTTTGAGCACAGTGGCCTGCTACGATGTGGAATTTTGATGGTCAACAAATATCTATTTGTATCTACAAGGACTTGAAGGATCTCCAATTTTTGCATGGCATTTGCAGATTAACTTGTCAAACTGACTGTGAGCAGGGTTGAGTGTGTGCCTAGTAGGCTATATGTCTTTGTGTTTGAATGTGTGTCTTCTTGGTTTAGAGACTTTGGCAGCTCTGTGGTTAGTGGGGAGAGTGTGAAGTCAGTGACAGATGGCTCACTAGAAAAAAAGCCCCCCTCTGGTAACCAATCAGGCTCCTTCACATCACATATAGCTTCCTTGCATTTCCCTGTGAATTCAGCTGTTCAGACCAAGCAAAATCATTAATATGAAGAGCTTCAGCTTTATTATATTTCTGTAATGTCCCTATATACTGACAGCGTTCTATAGACGCTAGTTGTCCCAGAAAAGAGACACCCAGAAAGAGAAGCATGTCAAACAAAAACTGATGCGTGCAGGTGATTCAAATCTACAGCTGCACTTTATCCTGTGGGACCCAGTGGGGTTAACGTCTGTCTGTGAACACACCAGTCTCAACACTGACGCCTCCACCTGCTACAAAAAAAATCTTAAATCTTAATCATAAAAAGAACACACTTACGACATTTATAAAGCTGCAGGGTGTAAACAGGTTTGCTGTAAAGTTTCAGAAATACAGATGTAGGATGTGGTTTAGTTCAGTGAGTGTTGTTGTGTATTGTTACTTCCTGATGACTGTTTGTTTGGTATTTCTTGTTAGTAAGAAGAACATTTGATTGACTTTCTATTCTTCCTTTTAAGAGGCACCGAAAAGGGAAGCAGACTTCAGTTCTGGGCACCAGGCCTTGGACTTAAACTCGGCAGGTGCTTCTAAATCTCTGTTGATGTATCATCATCCCCCATGTTTGTTTTTGGGTTCTGGCCAATAATGTGACCCATATGCACATGCTTATAAACAAAGGAAGTATACGTGTCTTTTTGTCTTTGTGTCTTTGCTTTCCCTGTTTTGGACATACCTTGTTAAAAAGCGATTCCAAGCCCCACATATGCCATCAGAGAGTCGTTATGAGAGTGCAGAAAAGTTGTCAAATGAAAAATTGCAATTCATGACCATTTGAGGCCAATCACATACATATTTATGTGAAGCAGCAGCAGGGTATTGGTTCAGTGTGTCATCATCATGGTAATCTGTTCTTAAATAAGAGATTTTGCCTGACAGGGGATTTAGGGCCTGTCCTCACCAATACGATGTCGTTTAGAAAAAAATCTCCGTAAACACGGTGTCGTTTCCAGAAATATCTGCGTCCACACAGATTCACTGACAACGACCCAAAACGCTGCAGTACATATGCCAGGCCTGTATGTTGCGCTGTGACACCGTCACACCAATACACTAAAACCGGGAGAGAAGCCATGGAGCATGCACTGTTTACAAACAAGTAGTAGTAGTCTGTTGTTGTTGTTGTTGTTGTTGTTGTTGTTGTTGTTGTTGTTATGACGCGTCTAGCGGCGCCGGCTGAGGTTAAAGGCTAGAGAGGCGAGGCTAATCCGTTTTCGCCGTCCAGACGACTTTTCGGATTTTCCCACTCTGGGACCCGTTTCCAAAAAATAACATTTTAACACCCCGAAAATGCCGTATCCGTCTGGACGCGAGGCCGATACGATAAAGTATTTATCCGGATTCGAGAAAAACGTATTTGTGAGGACCGGCCCTTAGTGACTTGACAAATAAGATAACGTTTATAGAGCTGATTAATTATGGAACAGACTCATAGTGTTGTAAAAGCCTGACTTTGTTACATTAATTCTCAGGCTCAGCTTCAACAGGAAATCAAACCACATTGATCCCGCTCCATCTACTTCTTCTCACCCTGCTGTCCTTCCCAAAAGGCTGCACTGCATCAAAACCCTCATTATGCAGCTTTGAACTGTGACAAATCATTGAAAGATGAATGTGAAAATGGTTCTCTTTTCTGTGCTGCTTGCAGGTCGGCTGACATTTAGATTATCCGGTTTCTCAGCAGTTCATCCTGTGAGAGCTTAGTAACTGAGGATTTGGTTTGGTTTAGTGTGTGTGTGTGTGTGTGTGTGTGTGTGTGTGTGTGTGGGTGTGGGTGGGGTGTGGGTGTTGGTGTGGGTGTTGTGTGGCTGCCATCATGTGGTGGACAGGATGAACTGCATCCCCAGTACAACAGTGGATGGAGAACATAACAGCAACACATTTCAGCATTATTCAGCTAAATGCCCTGCAACAAATGCCGTCTTTGTAAAGTTTATTGTATTGATTGTTTTTGACATGTAGATTCACTCAACTCTATGGTCGTTTTAGATGATAGTTTGTGCTTTTGTTGAGTAAATATGATATTAGGATGCCTTAGTCTGTGCTGGTGAAGCCTTGGCTGACTGTCCCTCTTTGTTAATGTTGTTTATCTGCAAATTTCAGGTCATAAGTTTGTCATAAGAGTAAGTATGACTGATTGGTTTTGATGGATTTGTTATTGATTCAGTTGGGCAGAATTGAAAAAAATTCAAACTCAGTGCCCCCAGTGGTAGTATTAAGAAATGACCCTGTGTTATATCTGTCAGCAGACCTGAAGACACTGACATATAAAAGGATTATTTTCTTTTTCTACAAAAAATGCTAATGATTTATCAGAAAACAATTACTGTCAACAAAAACAACAAAAAGTAAATGGTCACTTTTCTAGATGAGGTGGGGTCTAATCTTTATAGAACTGCCAGCTAGAGCTAGAAATGTAAATTACAGCTGCATCTAATGATGAATCATTATCAATTTAGCTTTGTTTATAACAGTATAACATGTAAGAAAATTGTGAATAATACCATCACAATTTTCTTTGTCCAAGACCCAAATATATTCAGTTTACAGTGACAGAAAAGCACAACACATGTGAAGAGGCAGACACCAGCAAATGTTTGCCATTTTTAACCTGAAATCTGACCAGAATGATTACAGAAGAATTGGTTGTCACAATAGTTTTTTATTTATTAATTTTTATCTCTAAGCGTTTCAACTCTAATGCAATCGATACAAATATGAATCTTTATTTGCACACACTACCAGTGTAGCAGTATCTAGCGGTGACATTGCAGCTCGCAACCAACTCACTTCACCCTCCTCTCCCAGTCGAGTAGGAAAAACTATGGTAACCTTGAAACTCGTGAAAAACACAAAAGGTATGATCTAGAGCCAGTGTTTGGTTTATCTGGCGGCGGTTAACATGGCGGCCTCTGCAGACGAGGACCTGCTACATCTGTAGATAAAAATGTCTCATTCTAAGGTAACAAAAACACAAGGATTCTTATTTTCAGGTGATTATACACTAATGAAGTCACACCTATGAATATTATATTCCATTTATGCCAATAGATCCTTCTGAATGTTACACACTGGACCTTTTTAAACAATGATATAAAATGCCTTGCAGGGAAGAAAAACAAGAAGGTGTGAAAGAGTAAAGATGTGTGTCGAAGCACAAAAGGTAACTTGAAAAGCCTTAAAACTCGTCATCATCCTTAGAACAGCCAACATTGCCCAGCAGGGCCTCATCTGCTGATGCTGTAGAAATCTCTGGCACTCGATGGGTAAACGGGTAACGTAATAAGCCTAGGCTCAGTCACAGGGATGTTGATCTCAAACTGTAAAAGTCATTCATAATGTGAGGAATGTAACGTATCCAACATGAACAAACTGCATCAGTAGAGGAGCAGTGTAGTTCAGTCTCAAGGACACTGATGAATGCACTGTAGCATTAGATTAATCAAACTCTCTATGACAGAAGATGAATAATGATGTTATAATGCTGTAGTTTAATCACTGTGTTCGTCACAAGCTTTGCATACTTTCTGCCACTGAGAAAATGCTGTTGATGTAGAGGAACACACAGCTTACTCTAAAACCTGAATCTGACCAGAGGACCAGAGTTTCTTTTTGCTGTTCTCCACACAGTCTGTTTACTGTAGAGCTGAGGTTTACTTTCAGCCATTATAGTATTAACAACTCTCAGCTTTTAAACATGCTGATCTCTGTTTATTGATATACGCAAAGTCAGAAACAGAAACCCTTGGTTCTTCTTATAAATACTTGATTGGAAAACAAGTGTTGCATGTTGCAAACTAAGTAGGTCATAACAGGCAAATCGCTGGATCTATTTATCTTGTTTCTTTGCGGAGATAACTCAGACAAGTAGGTGCTTTGACCCTGATCAGCAGGTCTTTTTCTCAAAGGTCAGACAGGCAAAAATCTTTCTGTCGGTTTGGGGTTGGGACTTGGGTGAATGTTTTTCATTTTGGGGAGGATGTAGAGTTGCAGAGGCTAGATGAAGATAATTGGTCTTCTTTTCTTTTCACTATTTATATTTAGGTACATTTTTGAAATTTCTCTTGAAGCACTTGACAGTTTTAAACTTCTAGGGCTCCTCAAAGAAATATTTTTTGATTAAACTGCTCACCACTCTGCAGCCTCTGAAGGGGGTCATGAGTAAGGCATTACTTAATTTTAAGGGATCACAGTGAGATTGAAAATCACTGGTTTCAGGAAAGAATATCCATAGAAAAAATTTGTCATGAAGACATTTCGACAGGTTGTTAGTTGGAACTGGTACCCTCTGTCCTGTTACATAATTGAAGTCTGAGTGGCTTTCCCACCATGTAGAAACCTTATGAATTGGCTTAATTGTGCCATGTTATTTGTTTAATAATATCCTGTAGTACCAATTCAACACAAAATACTCTTCATTAAGAACTACAAGTATATGTGATAGTCTCCAAACACTCAAATCAATTTAAGGCAAAGGCAGTTTTATTTATATAGCACGATTCATACACTTAATGCTATTTCAAAGGGATTAACATGAACAACACTGATAAAACCTAAAGTTGCCAAAGCTTTAAATATGTGAAAACAATTGTAGGCTACTACTATGTGTCATCTTTACACCATCGTTACTAGTTATGGCAAACACGATAATCAATTAAAGTCAGTGCATCAAAGTATAATCAAAAACAATATACAAAAAATACCTTGGAACAATACATTCTAGAAATATGAATTATGGAAATATTACAATAATAAACAAATAAGTGAAAAAGTGACGAATGAATAATAAAATACATACATTAATAACTAAATTAATAATAAAATGAAGTTTATAGATAAAATAAAAACAAATCGGGATGGAAAAAATGGAAATTAAAAAATAAACAGATACAAAATAAATACAAATTCTAAAGGGAACAATAAAAAGTGAAAAGATTTGATTGTGCAATAGTGTTTCTTTTTTTCTTTTTCACAAAATACTAATGTGCGACACATTAATGTCCTCTTCTGTAAAACTAACATTGATTATTTGGCTCCACCAGCAGCTGATTGTGCTGGATATGGACAAAGAACACCATCTTTAAGAAAACTTCCTTTTACCATCTATCAGTGTGACGAATCCCTACAGCGAACAGACATGTTTACATTATTATATCGGATCAGGAGGGCAAACTCAATGTCAAAGCTAGTGAGCATGTGTTCCCGGACTATTTACAGCACGTAGCGTTGTTGTGAATGTCAATTGGTGTTGACTGGTGGCAGTGATGAAGGACTATCCGATCTAAAGCCGGAGGGTCATTCATTCTGGTGTCAGATCAACACAGGAGGAGGATCTGTGGACCTGACGGATCGATTAACTGACAGGCAGACATTACAAGTTTCTAATTATTACTACAACCATCTATCAAGCTGAGGATTTCATGTCAGTGTGAGTTCATGTGTGTGTATGAACTGTGAAGGACACTATATATGTTTATGTATATGTGTATACACTATACAGCATACTGTGGGCAGAATTGGGTATTAAACTAGAATATTTGTGTCTCATCAGTTACAAGCGCTAACCACTAGAGAGCACTTTGGTTATGTCTGTGAACCAGCGAGTGTGATGAGAATTCACACCACTGCAGTCACTATGTTGTCATAGTGACTTTTGCCACTAACATTTTGATGGTGCTGGGGCCATTGATCTGACTACAATATTTACAAGAAGACGCATGTGTGTGCATCAGTCTGAAGTAATTCAGATGCAAATGAGCGTGTGCGTGTTTCATTGAGCCACAGTCTCCATGTATGTATGTATGTATTTATTATTTTGCCTTGAAAAAACAAGACGAGGACAGTCGTGACTGTCATGACCTTGACAAGCTCTGGTTAATGTGAGACACTTGATGGGCAAATATTTGAAACTGACCCTGAGGTACTTTTTTCCTTGTTTTACATTGATATGGACAATTCAAGGGTTGAGTGTCAAACCTTGAACCAAACATATATTGTCTGATTTAAATAAATATAAAACCAAACCAGCTTTAGTTGTCATATTCCCCTATGTATACTTCAGGGTCAGTTCATTACCTGCTTTAAGTGACGTGGTCTGTGGTTTGCCTTTCAGATACTCACGACGCAGTTCTACGGTTCAACGCTGCACCTACAGAGGGATACGAGAGAGACGTGGGGAACAAAACCACTATTCGCATCATCAACTCGCAGGTGAGTGAGAGTCTGGCCTTGTACAATGCATAATAATGATTCATTAATGGATTATGGAGAATTCAGAGAGCTGCGTGAAACACATGTAAGACATAGAGCGGCACATGATGAAAATATAAATGATTTATGACTTCAATTATTTCTTGACATGCAGTGAATGTTGTTTTATTGATGGCTGGTTTGCATTTCGTGATTGTTTTTATTTATATCAGCTCAACCATTTGTGAATAGGAATGATTGTATCAATAATACATTTGCTATTTAATTAGCTCATTCTGACCGTATAATGGGAATATGTTTTTATAAAAAAAAACCCTATTATTATTTTTATATATATATATAATATATATATATATATATATATATATATATATATATATATATATATATATATATATATATATATATATATATAAATATATATATATATATATATATAAAAATATCAAAATTTTCTTTGAGGATAGTTCATGTTTGTTATGGCACACTTTCTTATTAAAAATCAGAGCTTACTTAACATTAAAGGTTCCAGCTCAACGTAGGGGAAATCCAGACTCTCCTTTCCAAACACAGTAAATGCTCTCCTGTTATAACAACACTGCAACAATGTCTCATGATTTGCAGTTAGTGTGGCAATAATCTTTTTTTACATCATAAATGTAATGTTCACTGGAAACCCATTAAAATCACGATGATGTGAAAATTGTTTGTTTGTACTAAACAGACAAGTTTTCTTACATCTGGAGAACAAGATTTGTAGGCCGGGGCATCTCTGCAGCACTACAGGACTTTATTTCAATGCAGTTTGTCACACATTTGACCTTTTGCAGCTTTTGTGATTTGCATATTGCAATTTCAATAATATTTCGATTAATTGTGGAACCTTAGTCAAATGTAGTTTTCCGTAGCTCTGTCTCAGTACACATCCATACCAGCATACCAGCAACTCTCAAGCTTGATATTTAAAAAAAATATTGAATGTTATATCTCGTTTATTCATTCTGTCCACTTATCGGCGGTTATGTGTTGGACTATTTCTTGGCCGGGAACAGTAAAACGTTATTGTGCAAGGCCAAGAACTGCCTATAAAATGATGAAATGATGTTTTTTCCAGACTTTATGTTAAGCCAAACTAATTGGCTGCTGCCAAAACGTATTTCCCAAAATGCTGAACCCTGCTTTAAGGAGATGTTGGCTTCAATGCTAATTTAGTTGTTACTCGAGTATATAACATAACATATTTCCTTTCACAGATTTTAGCCAATCCAAAGCATCGATTCAACACAAGCTCAATTTATAAGAACGTGACCCTGGTGGCCTGGGATCCTGCACCTTACACTGTCAACTTACACAAGGTATGTTCTTTTCATCAAATGAGCTCACACAAACCATACAGCCATACATCAATAAGCTCAGCAAGCTAAGCACAGTTTTCACCTCAGTTGTTAAAATAAATACAGTGTTTCCGGTAATGTATACCAATTCAGGGTTGCATGTTTCAGAAATTCCATCTTTTTATTGTGGCTTCCTCTTTCATCCTGTTTTCACCCTCTTTTTTTTGTGCTGTGTTATAATTATTATTCAGGGAATGGTCTACTTCCACAATCAATATGATCCTAGACCGGCTCAGGTTAATAACCTAAAAACAGCACTTTGCAATTAAATTTGATTTGCAAGCTGTGTGTAGCCTCCTCTCGGAATGATTTCAATTATTTGGCCAATTTCTACTATCTTGGATTATCAAAAACATTCTTGTCTGTTAATATTGATTTTCTCTTGCCATTTTTTCACAGGCTAATAATAGAACCACTTGCCCCTCTAAATGAACATTAACTAGTTTTCAGGCTTTAACCCCTGTAGTTCTCTGTGGGGGGGGGTGTTATTGTGAATCCTTGTCACCTCATTCAGTTTACAGACATATGAGACAAAGATACAGAACAATGCTGCAAAATGGAGATGAAACCTTCTTTTTATCATTTCAAATAAAGATTATCATTTATTGTTATGCAGCTGCAGGCTTCTTGTTACTCAATGACAGGCACCCAGAAGATGAACAAAGAAACAGTGACCCCAAAAAGGAGGAGAGTAATGGGATTTTTAAATAGGTCATGATGTGCTTCACAGACACTTGACCTTTTTTTTCTACATCCCTGTTGCCCACAGCTAATGCCAGTAATTAGCTGTAGAAATAGTGTTCCTGGTATATTCTTTCCGGGGTGTAGTGTCTTACAGCCTTGTTGCTTCCATGTAATCTCATTTAAAATGCAACAATAACAACACATTGTGTAACATCTCACTATTTAATAACTCGCAAAATGTAATAAATTACAATAATTGTAAATAAATTATTACATATTGTGATGGCTATTATAAAATGTAGGAGTTGCAATGCAAGAACTGCATTTTGAATAAGCTGAAGCTTTCTGACGAGCCCTGTCAAAAGATCATTGCAGTGGTTGACCAGCTAATCAAGTAATCAATCTTGTTCCTGCTTTTATTTAGACTAATAATCTATACTATAATGTCAAAGGGGGCACCACAGGTCATAGGAGTCTAATTTAATATTTGTGAAGTTTAGGAAGATCATTGGGTGTTTCTGGTTTTTTGAACATCATACACACTTACTCAGGACACCTGGGGTTGATCAGACCTCAAATTCTGCCCTAGCAACTGTTGCCCACGTATCCTCAGCAGACCTCACCATCTCCTGAGGAAGCAGTTGACTCTTCTCTCCAGGTTCCTGATAGTGGACATGGGAAACGCATCGATCATTGCCTGCTTGTCAAGCTGCTCTTGATTGATGTTCCTTTTCTGGGGGTGCTATGAAACATCTTCCCCAAGATCCTTACTAGCTTCTCCGAGATGGTTGGGATCGGCAAGTCTGTGATCGAGAACCCGGAATCTGTCGATCACAATGCCATTCTTGAGCAACAAGGACCTTGATTTCTCTGGCTTGAAAGCCAATCTTGCACATCCCATCATTTCCTCCCGCCCCTTCAGGATCCATCTGGCTCCAGAGACTGACTCAGTTAAGTCATCAATGAATTGAGGGCCTCTGCACTCTGGTACTAGCATATTCATTGCCAGAGAAAACAGGATCACTGAAATGGCTGCGATGATAACCAACTCCAGTCTGTGCTACGCGTTCTGAAAAGTGTGTGTGTGTGTGTGTGTGAGTGTGAGAGTGTGTGAGTGTGAGTGTGAGAGTGTGTGAGTGTGAGTGTGTGAGAGACTGACATCAATAAGTGACACAATATGAATACTACAGTTGTATTCGTTAAATATGTTAGTGTGTTAGGTACTTATATTTCACCAAAGGTCAAAGTGCCCAAAAAGGACCCGTTGACCAGACGTTTTTTTAACACCATCTCGTGGGGTAGTTTTCTCAAATTCATAACAGAGGTGGTGTTCAGTGCCATTCATCATAGACAGAGCTTTTATCTACAGCAGTGTTAGTGTGTCTAGTGATTTGTGTCAGAGCCTTTTCCCCAGCTCTGACAGGCTAGCCTGCTTTCTTTAATTTGCCACAGTCAGGTTGCCATACCAAGTTTTTTTTCTGTATATTTTGATGAATTCCAAAACCCTTTTAATTTCCTGAGATAAAATAGACTGTCTGACTGGCTTCCTTGCATATAAGTCAAACAAAAATGAATCTGTCAAGGAGCCATAAAGCAGCGGCTCAATCATCTGCATAAGAATTTCTTTTGAAATGCTGATTGTGTGCCAAGGACGGACCATTTGTGGGCAAATTCCATCAGAGCCCTTACCTACCTTACCCTGCAGTGCATGTAGACTGCACACACCCTCTCCCAGCACACAGCCAGGGACTATTTTGGTATATTACATTAACTATGTTTTAGTTCTATTTTGTTTGGTGTGTCCCATGTTTATCATCCATTATTTATCTTAAAGGGTAACAACACAAACCATATGTGAATAATTGAAATAAAACATCACCCCACCAACTGTGACAGAATGCTTATGTAGAGCAGAGCCACAGCTACTGTATAACCACACCGCAGGACACAGCACAAAATGGCAATGACAAATATCCTACCTACACGGCAGGCTTTTAATGCTGTTCTTTGAAGTGAAGTCACTGAAGTCAAGGACAACTTCTCAATGTGTTCATATTCATAGGCCATCGTGGCATCTTGCATGTCTGTCATTTGTTTTAAATCTGTAGTATCTGTCATCCATACATGGACAATGTATATCTAATGTCAATGTGTAATTCAGAATATATATAAAATAATGTTTTATTTTTTAGCTCTGAGGAAAGCATGCAGAAGGAGTTTTCTCTCTGTAGCGTGCATCTTTAGCCTCTTTTTTATGCTGCATTCACTTGGAAAACGATAGACGGCAAACCAGGTTTGTTAGTGGATGAAAGCAGGATGGTAAATTTGCAGCCGGCAGAGAAACGGTGGCATTGTCGACCAAAGTTAAAATATTTTAACTTTTTGCTATCCTCCACAAAGGAATTTTAAACTGGATGGTGCGTAGCTGCCTCACACAAGGGGAAAACATGGGCAATATGGACAACGGGACACTAATAATTATATAATTACATGAAACAATAAATAATTCGCATTTTATATAATCACTTTATTTACTATATTTTTCCCTTTGCAAATGATAAATCACCTTAGCAACATATCTTCAAGCATGCTCCTTTGTGCTGTCCTTCCATTCATTTGGGCTGTTTGTTTGTTTTTCCTGCGCTGAGTCTATGTAAATGCAGCATTACATTTACATTTAGCTAACCCACCAGGAGTGTGCTTTTCCATATTAAATTGTTTCAATTGGCTGCAGTTACACCCGTACAAGCAGATAATTGTACTATGTTTATTTACATGTAGTCCTATGTCCATATAAAAAGAGGTCCTATAACAAATATTTTCAGAAAGAAATTTCTGAATGGTTTTAAGACTTTATTTTTATAATAATGTGTCAGCTATCACCAAAAAGTTCTATTACTTTAGTAATTAAAAATTCTTGAAATTACATTTACTCTTTCTCATTAAAAAAATCAAAATCTATACATATGGAAATATTGTTAATTCTAAGTGTCTGGACACAAGATGTCCCTTACTTTACTGGAAGGGTCCATACTCACACTGATGTAGGTTGCATTTTGGACCATGATTGGTTTCCAAGTAGTTTTGATGTCCCTAAATACTGCTCATACATACATACATACACTCTTAAACTCAAATTTAATGTGGGCACAGAGAAACTTTCCCCCTCAGCAGATGAATACAAAAATAGCCTTTAGGGGCCAGCCTCTGCATATACATCATTCTGCACAGTAAAGCTCAAACATCAAAGTGAAGTAACAATAAGTAAAACACATTTTTCATTTCATGGCTACGATATTGATTTCATTTTGCCAACATGTTAATTGACCAGGGTGAAGAAGAGTGTAATGAAACGTGGGTCTCAACCCCCTTTCTTCCTCAGTGGTATGCCAGTCCCGACTACAACCTGTTTGGTCCATACGTGGAGCACCGCAAGCTCCATCCTCACCAGCCCTTCTACATCCTTCACCCCAGCTATGTGTGGAGACTCTGGGATGTGATTCAGGGCAACACTCAGGAGAATATCCAGCCTAATCCTCCCTCGTCTGGATTCATAGGTGAGTACACACACGTTCCTGCCGCTGTGCATTCAGTGTCTGTTCTCTTGCAGTTTCTTCTGTACTCTTATCTCTCAATTTCCTTGCATACTCCTGGAGCAGACACGTGTATAGGGGCAAAGACACACATGATGACATTTTTATCTTCAGCATGCACAGTGACATTATCAACATGCAATACATTCCAAAGCAGCACATCTGCACAGGGGATGGGGGAAATGTAACCACTGCAAGCTCATTGTAGAGACTCTCCAGCATGCAAATATATACTTCATGTCGGTCCCCTACACTATTATTTTCAGACATTTCAATAGGCGTTCCCCTTGCACAGCAGTATGACATAAAACATCCTTTCAAGGCAGGAAAATTTGTTCTCATAGTGATTACTATGTTTGATGCAAATTTTCACTCCCAATATTAATATATCTATATAATAGTTTTACCTTGGAGCATAAGGATGTGAAGACACAACATCATTCAGATTATCTTTAGTTTAGTTTAACAATAGAGTAATGTAAGTCTTTGTGTTTATTTATATGCATCCCTTCACTTGTTGTTGACAATTTACAAATTAGTTATTATACATAATGATCAAATGTATTCTGTATAAAACAAGCTGTCCAATATGTCTAAAAGAGAGAAACTGTACACATTTGCATTTTAGGCCTGTTGTTTGAAGTCATATTCTGTAGCTATATCATTGTACAGCCACCCATAATAAACTGATTTCATCACAGCAATTTATTTAGCTTTATTATCTGAATTTGCCTTCCTGTTTCATAAAATGTTTGTTATTCAGAATAATGAAATCCAGTCATATGGTCAGTTTTTTATGTTTCTGTTGAATCATTAACAAATATGAGACGGTTATGATAAAATTATTTTTACTCATATAAATAGTCTAACTTTGTATCTCTTACTAGTTTTGATTATTGAACAAAATTTGTAATATTGTTACAGTGAGTGACGTGAAGTTCCCAGAAGATTAAAAAAGGTCACTATCTGCATTATTCTTGAAGACAACCATTAAATGTGCGAAATAGAATAAGAAATAATCTAAATACACTTTTAAATAAAATGGTTTTACATTAACATTTTTAAAAACGTTTTAAAAAGGCAGCATGGCTTTAAATTGAAGAAAAGGTGGCCTGTCTTTTCTTCCAAACAGTCATTATTTCCCACTAAATTCATTTGGCAGATGACAGGTTGGCGATGACCACTTTTCTTTGGATACCATGGCTACGTGGTAAATAGAGGTTGCTGTGTAATTTGTTATGTCTTTTGAAGGAAATGCAGTCAGTACGGCTTTGAGGGAGGAGATGCACTATTAGTACAGATTCCATGGTGGGGTTTTTCTTCTTCTCACAGAGGACGTTCTGGGACTATCACATATCAAGCTTTGACTTCTAAAACACAATCGTCTGACTTAAAAGAGATTAAAATGTGAGACTAGTCTTTATGTTACATTTTTATGTCGATGTGCAGTCAATGGTGTAAGGGTGCTCTGATCAATGCAGCCTTTTCAATACGTTCAAAAGCAAATGGATGAATTAGTTGCCCAGTTCTATAACACAAGGTTTTCAAACATCTCTTGAATTAATTGTTGCCAAAGTCCAAATCTCAAACTGTCTCTACTGCTCTTTTTCAGCATCACTGAAAAGGCGGACATGTGTGGCACGTTCATGCTGTTAATCATTAGAAAGGAGTCAGAAATCCATAGTAATGTAGCATCAGAGCCTCACACATCACTTTGAGCAATTTGCCCTTTTCTGAGAGTTAATTTGGTTTGTATATCATTCTCACAAAAACCTCCATTCTCTTTTGAAATACAGAAATGCAATGATTCTCTTCCACAGCAATGATATTTATTAAAACAGTTAAAACCAACAATCAAATGCACATTCACATTCACAGCTGGAACTGACTGAAGGCAGTTTCCGGGCCAGGCTCATTTTGGCCTCTCATCATCAGGGTCTCATCAGCACCCCGCAGTGAGAAGGTCAGCCATTGCTGTTTCGGAGAAAAGTAGCGGCATCTTGAGTCTTGAAGTCCTGTCCGCATCAAATGTGCTTCATATCTTCATGATGCTCTGTGAACATTTCACTCAGGGCCAATACATTTCACCAGTTTGTGTCAGTTTGTGGGTGAAGAGACCATTAAACCATTAAATATCTTAAAATTATCTCTAAGTGTGTTGCATCACAGCCATGTGCTTAGGCGTGGTACGAGTTCCCATCACCCGTCACATTCTTGAAACTCCATTACTCTTAAGCTGATCATGCTGTATATATCTGTATATATTATTTTCTTCTATCAGACTGGCCTCTCCCTGCCTGGCATGGGAAACTAAAAACAGGTGAAATATGACCCGTTTGTCATCCCATATCTCCTTCCTTTTACCCATCCATGGCCATAATTATCATTGTCATTTTAAGGCCAAAAGCTCCAGAGCTCTCACTTTTACATTACAGATGTGACCATTCACTCCTAGAGAGGGTGAAGCTCTTTAATTCAATACGGGTGTAAATTATTGTCTCTTATTGATACATTTTAAATTTAATGCACAAAGAAACATGCAACAAAACCATACAATAACACAGACATAAAAATACATAAAATAAACTCATACCATGCAGACGTAAATTATAACATTTTAAATATATACACGTTGAAAGTTAGGTTCAGGATGAGGTCTTTTCTTTTAAGAGTCTGCAACATTTACAGTCTGAGCGGTGCAGAGTCTGGAGAAAGGAGGAGGAAAAGACGACAGTTAAATGATGAATATATCAATCCACTAGGACACTGATTGAAGAAGCACAAATCTATGATTGACTATCCTTGACATCTACAGCAGTACAATGACAAACTGACTGAACAGCAGCAGAGAATAGGCCCCAGATTGTTGAAAAGATGGTTGAAAGAAGACAAACTGAATCAGGATATCAAAAAGGAATTCAGCCAACATAAAATATATGTTTTAGAAGTTACGAGTAACAAGTTCACATTGTAAGGAAAAAAACCACACAAATGTTACCATTCTAAAAGTGTGAACCTTGGTTTGGAAATCTTTAAGAAACGATAGTTTTAACAAACTACAAAATTCTCAGTATTTCTACATATTTGTAGACATCATTTTCCAAAACATTTACACCCTGATTCCAATTTAATTAAGAGAAAATGTGCTTTGTATATGATAACATTGACATTTACAATTTCTGAACCTCTGAATATCAACTATTACAATTTGTAACTGACCAATAAATATTGAAAGAAAAGTATTTCCTGGACATATAGACATATAAAACGTCTGTTAAGTGGTCTATATGGCCAAAAGTACATGTCCAAATACTGTTGTGCACTTCTGGGGCTGGTTTTATGGTTTGTGCTCCTTGGTTCCAATTAGGGGAAATCTTATCGTATAACATACAGTAATACTTCAAAAATTCAATAAAGAAATGTGTTTGTTTGTTTTTTTTTAGAGTGTGTTGTAGAAGAGCTTGACTGGCTTGCAGAGAGCCGTGACCTCAACCCTTTAAATTCATTTTGGGATAAATTGGAAACCAACTACAAGCCAGGCTTTATCACCCGACATCAGTGCCCGACCTCAAATTGTGGTTGAATGGGAGCAAATATCTGCAGCCAGTTTCCAAAATCTTGTAGGAATGAGATGTTCACCACATATGGATTTAATGTTTATGTGTCTGCATACCTAGGCCATATAGCGTATATAAAATAAACACTCAATGGACACACAAAGTGATTCCTTTCTGTACAAACACAAGCTTACACATTAAAAACATTTACTTTCTAAATGTATCATGCTTTAGTCCACATTCCACAGTAGTTGACACTGAGTGTGTAGCTGTCACGCTGAGCCACTGCCGTTTCATTATGACTGTATTTCCTATCTGGTCATGTTGATGATATTCAGGCTCAGGTAGTGACCTCTGGGGGTGTTGTGTGCTTGGATGCTGGGGTGCTGGCGCACTGGTTGAGAGCATCAGTGGAGGTCTGGGCAGTGCAGGCCACCGTGTTGCTGTAGACTCTGCGGTTTAGCTGGATTACCGTGGTCTTGGAGGTCATCGAGGGGATGCCGCTCTCTGCTGACCAGTGATCACAGTGAAAGAGAATCAGGAAACACCTGTAGAACTGAGGAAGAAGCGGAAAGAAAGTTGATGTGAACGCAACGTCTCAAAATGAGAGTTCTTAAAATCATCAAATGTGGACTGAGCTTTGTTTGACCCTCTCAGAGAGACTGGTTGGTCAAAGTTTTATTGGGCAGAAATCATGCCATAGTGCACTTTCATGTCCTCACAGTCAACAGGTAATGCTACTTGAGAGGAGCAAATAGTCCCTAAATGGTGTTGCACTGGCAGAGAAGGTGGCATCTAACACTTACAGTAGTGGTTAATTTGACCGTAGAGGTCATTTAACACATTACTGAGAAAGATCTCTATGCAGCTCTCTGAAGTGCTTGCTCTTCTTTATTTATTTATCCATGTTTCCTGAATATTGCAACAAAGTGTGTCATGATGCAATCTGTTTTTTTCTCTTGTTAACCTTTTGCTTAAGAGTTCATTTGTACAACTTAAGGCAGGTCTTTCTCTCAACACAGTGCGTACACATTGATAAGACTCATTAGTGTGAAGACAAATGCAGTAAATTAAATTGATGAGCACAATAGTGCTAAAATAATGGTCTTGATGCCATTATTTTAGCACTATTGTGCTCATTCTGAAGGCTTATCTACACTTGCAATTATCATCATCATCATCATCAACATCAAATTTACTTAAAAGTTCAGACATGCCTAATTAGAGAGTCATTTTCCTGTTAAAACATGAAACCTTTGAGCCGGTGAGATTTTATTTCCAATTGATCTGTATGTTGATAATCATGAGGAAATTGGTTCAGGAAAGGGCAAAATACATGTGATGATGTCTGGATCCCATACAGAGCCAACTGACTTACAAACACAACTTCAGCACATGCTAACATAACAAGCTTACACATTCTGCAGATGGGATTTAGCTTGGTTATCTGTAGTGATTGTAATCATACTGGAGGGCAGCCGCACAGAGAAGAGTCGCCATCAGAATAACAATCGTCAGATAAAAAATGCTAGAAATCGGCAGAATAGTATGTAGTGAGGAAGGTGAAATGGAAAATAACAAAAGGTAAGTAAATGTATGCAGGAGTTGACCGCTCTCTGTGTTGTCAACCACAGTGTATTTAAGACACCATGTAGAGTATGCTGAGGCGGGCAAACTCACCACTTCATATATTATGTATTGGATTCTATTTTTATCTTTATGTAAAGGAGGGTTTTTCTGAGCATGCATGCTCTTTTTCAGCACAACTGAACTTCACATGAACACTTAAAAATCATATTTGCACCTGAGAACGGCCCAGTGTAGCTGCAGTCACCCACTTTTGACACTGCGCAGATCCAGTAGAGATATTCTGATAAACGCTTTTCCCGCAGACGCTGAGGAAGATTATCACACCTTTACTTTCCCTACTGGGATATAGTGAGTGAAACTGAGAATGCATTTTAGTATCAGTGGATATTAAAACCAGTCTATATGGGGACTGGTAAGGTACATGTCCACATCCACTGATGTAAACTGAGAAATGGATGGTAATCTGACTGAATTCCTTTTTTGTTCAACTTCATTAAACCTGACATAGTGTGCATGTTAGCCAATTTCTTATCGGGAGGGGGGTTATTTTTTTTTACGTTGTTCAAAGAAATATGTTAATTTCAGTTGTTTTTATAAATTGACTTGCAACAATCTCACACATTGTTGCTATATTTCCGTCACTATTTTAGGAACGTATCATTCATATTGAACGGGCAGATGTGAGAATGGTATCGATCTCCTCCTTATCTAACTCGTGGCAAAAGAAAGCAACTAAGCGCATTTTCCCAATATGTTAAGCTGCTCCGTTAACCCTCAATTCCAGTATAGCTGCTCAGCGGCCAGCAGATCACACTGGTTGGACTTGGCAGCTTTAACATGTGTGACTGTGTGAATGTAAACCAAGAGTTCCTGAAACGAGAGCGCTGCTCTTTGCTAAACGGGTTTTAAAGTACGTCAGAAAATATTCTTGAATATGACAACCTGATTCTTTCTCTCTGTCTGTTGCCATTGCAGGCATCCTCCTGATGATGGCGCTATGCGAACAGGTGCATGTGTACGAGTACATTCCCTCCATGAGGCAGACGGACCTGTGTCACTACCATGAGCGTTACTATGATGCTGCCTGTACACTGGGTGCCTACCATCCACTCCTGTATGAGAAGAGCCTGATCCAGCGGATCAACACAGGGCCCGAGAGTGACCTCAGGAGGAAGGGGCGGGTTACTCTTCCAGGCTTAAGCACCGTCAACTGTGACATCTGAGATATGAAACCTAACCCTCTGAGCCCAAACATACACACACACTCTAGCCTTTTCTGGCTGACTAAGGGAGAGGTGCAATAAAGCCACTGGAGACAAGGAGGCTGGAGCGTCGAAGTTTCAAATTAGACCCATCAAGAACATAAGCCATAGCCCTCCAGGGAGGGATCAACGTGGAGGCTTCTGAAAGAACTTGTCTTCATTAAGATGGTTTACTAGACCAGAGACTGGCAGGAAGAGTCTCCAAGACGGAGCTGAAAAAGACATTTTTCTCTGCTTTAGCTGAGCCACGTTAGCTGTGGGGCTGACTAGGGTAGCAACAGATTAGTGTTTTTAGATAGACAAGTGAATTTTCAATAACTGGGTGTGTTTCAATGGTGTAATATGTGTTTTACAATAAGATGGGTGGTTCTCCACTTAAAAAGGAAATGCCACTGTTTATAACGGTGGATATTTGTGATTTTGTTTTTCTTTTTTCTTTTTTACTGGTCCAAAGGGTTGAGAATAAGCAAAGAAGTCATCCACGCTGAATGTCATAAATGCAACATACACTCAGAAATATACACGCACTCACACAAACATGCACTACTGTACTGTACACTGTCATCGCTCTGCAGCAGGTTTTCCAGTTTGACATTCCTCTGATATCATCTTGTGAAATCAGAAGTTGTGTTTACGTGTTGTCATGAGGGGTTGATTTCACAGGGCAGATTGTTTTTAAGCTTAATTACAAATTAGTCTCCTGTGCATGCCAATTTGCCAGCTCACAACCACCAGTTATCACTCCTTGTTCACACGTGTAGGATCATTTCCTCATTCAGTGTCAGTTTGTTGCCCACGGGACGCCCAAGGCACTGGTTGTCCTGTTTTGGTTACCCTACCTATAGTAACTTTTTTTTACTGTCAGTGTAATTAAACTAAAGTTAATGGGGCCAAAATGGATCTTGAGAACAAACCGGTGCTCAGAACAGCCGTAACCCTGTGCCTAGTGGTCAGCTGAACACTTTCCTTGGGTTGCCTTGTGACTGTTCAGATACATGCAGTACATACTGTGGCAGGACTGCAGTAACGTGGAGTTTAATTGCAGTGAGTGGTCCGGAGCAGTTGATATTGCTGAAGTGAGCTGTATCAGGGGATTTGTAGCTCTGCACACAGCAATCACCAGCCCCTGTTTTTTTGACAGTTCACTCTTTATTGAATGTAATTTTACCATTGCGTCTAATGGCCAAACCCTCCCTGGTGGTCACCGCTGCAGTATGGTATTCTTTGTCTATGTCACGTAAGCGCATGAAGCTCATTTCCTAAAACGATTAATGTGTCATATTGGTCTGTATCTGTCTGCAGCTCAGAGTGGAGACAATTATAAGAGAAAGAATTTGAACTGGTAATATCATCAGATTTGCGTTTTCTCCGGATAGGATGATTTTTATGTTTACAGTCAGTCAGTGCCACATCTGCAGCAAGTTCTAGAGGTAGCTTGAAGAGGAGGGTTGGTTGTGGTTGGTTGTTTTTGCTGCAGATTTTCAGTCAGATAAATCTTGCCTATAATAGATTTCTTTTGCTAAGTGTACTATTATACAAAATGTTCTTGTGCCATTGGTTGTGGTTTGTAATAAGATGTGAAAACTTGTCTCAGAAATGTTACATTGAATAGTCTGATGTATGTTGAATTAGATGGCTCTGTAGAAGTAGTATGTAGATGATTCTGGGGCTTAGCATTACTTGTTGAGTAGGGCTGGGTATCATCCAAAATGTGTCAGTGCAATTACAAATGTGTACTGGGCTGATACCGACACAACACATTTTTTGAAAACCTTTTTTTCTACCAAAAAGAACCTTTTTTATACCTGATCGAAGGAAAGAAACAAGCATCCGACAAAGTATTTGGTGCCACTTTTCAATACTTGACTTGAAAAATCTATTATGGTATTTTATATTGCAACATTGACTTACTGTTTATTATGATAAAGTAAATCTAATACACCAGCCCTGCAGTAAATTCATTAAAATAAATGGGAGTGGAAAAACACTGCAGCCTCCAAAATGATCATACAGTTTCATCAAAATCAGAACATTATAACCTTCGTTAAGGTAGGATTTATTGTAGGGCTTTTGCATTAGACTGCATTACTTTGAGTTAGGTGCTGCTAATAAATTGGCGACTGAGTGTATGTATAGATGAAATAACCAGATCAGACTAAACATCATGACTAATTCAGTGAATTACACACATGACAAAGGTATTTCATCACATTGATGCAAAATCCTGTGAATCTAATAATGCCATAAAGCAGTTCTCCTCATTGATTTGCAGCTGCCTCGGCACAAATTGTATTGAAATATTTCTGACAGTTGACAAATGGTCTCATGTTGTATATAAGGTCGTATCGCCCAACCCTTCTTGGCGGTCTTTGATAATTGATGCTATGGACGTATTTTGCTTGGATGCAAAAAAGTATTGAGGTTTGATACCCAGCCCCAGTTTTAGGTTGATGGTTTGGCATGTGATTAGAATATCTTTGGACCAAGAAACCCAGTTAAGTCAGTAACTGTTAGAGGACTGTAATAGACTGAAGAAAACATTTTTGAAGCTGGAGGAGATTTACCGTTCATTTTGAATCATGCAGTTTCTCGGCTCTGCTGTAGTTTTTACATTTCTCTGTTGAGATAAATGATCAATTGTTTTATTGCTTGTGATTGTAACACACTGAAGGTGCAGAAAACCTGAACATATTGTACATGTATATTTCTAATAACTTTGATTACTTTCCAATGCACAGAGCATGCAAATCAGGATCAGGGCCGAGAGTCTTAAACTGTCTGTGCTGTACTGTGCTGCAAGTAGACACCATTGTCATTAATGTTGTGAGAGGCTATGAGATTTTTTATTTTTAAAGTGGTGTTTTGGAGATTTTAGTGCATGCTTGTGAACAGGGAAATCACGTCCAGCTGCGGTGCAGCTATTAGCAGTTCCCTGGGAGCACTTTATTAAGTGCAATGCCTTCTGGTAACTTCATGTTTGCATCTTAATATTGTGCCAAATTCCATTTTTAGTTATGTCTCAGCAGGGTGGCGATGGGTGCGATGTGGTCTCAAGAGTAATAGCAGGATTTCCAAGGTGCTATTGCTTCTCTCCGGGATGCTTAATGAGTAACATAATTCAATTTTGAAGTCTATTAAAAACAAAAATTCTATTGCCAGTTTAAAAATTTTAATGCCTGACCAGTGGTGAAGTGGTGAGAAGAGAAAACATTTGTAGGCACTACATTTTGCCCTTTCGAGTCTCTTGATCTCCACTCTTTACTCTCAAGGCCTGTTTTTCATATCTTGTTTTTACTCAAAATTGTGGGAATAGCTGCACCACACTGCCTCTAAAGGATTGTTCAACATTTAAGTTTTACATTCCCCTCCTGCAGATTCCTGCAGTATTTCTGAAAAGAGGAAGAGCAAAAGAAGCATCCATGACGGACAAAGAGCGAAAGTCCTGTTTCACTTTGAACAGCCTTAGGGTGTCGACTTTGATTTATCAGTGAATTCTCTTCTTTTTAAACTTGAATTGATATTTAAATAGACCATTTGTATGATTTCAGCTGTTGTAATCTGTCTTTTTTTACTGTGTAAATAAAGCTGTTATACATGTCAGATTGTGCTTGATTTTTTTAAATCGATGAGTTTGAGTCAATCACACACATGTTGCTGACTCACCTGTTTGTTCATTAGTATATAGATCAGAGGGTTGATGACCGTGCTGCTCTTGGCCAGTAGTGAGGGCACCACGCTGGCCACAGGACTAATGATGTTGGGAGGGCCGAATGTTGCCATCATGGCCACGACACCGTAAGGCATCCAGCACAACATGTAGCAGGCCGCTGTGGTCAAAACCATGAAAAGTATGTGGTACTCTCTCCTTCGGGCTGCAGTTTTTCGGATCTTACCCACCTGTGGATGAGAGTCGGTATGAAAATCAACCTTGAAAACTTTTCAATTCAATTTTATTTGAAAAAGGCAAAATAATAACAGAAGCAATCTCACACAGAGCACATCTAGACCGTACTCCATATATAAGACTGCACTCCTTATGACTTCAAAAATTCTGTGCATGCCAATTTGCCAGCTCACAACCACCAGTTATCACTCCTTGTTCACATGTGTAAGACCATTTCCTCATTCAGTGTCAGTTTGTAGCCCACGGGACGCCCAAGGTACTGGCTGTCCTGTTTTGGTTACCCTACCTATAGTAACTTTTTTTTTTTTGTGTAGTTAAAAAAGCGTCAGTTAAGGGCACTAAGTCAGGCTTAATGGGGCGCAAAAGCTGGATCTTAGAGAACAAACTGGTAAAACCACCCTTGATACCATAACAGTCAGCTACAGATCACCTGATTTCCTCAAGCACCAATTGGCAAACATCATGCCCTTTTTCTCTTTACCTCCTGCCTAGTGGTCAGCTGACCTACAACTTTTGCCCCTCCACAGGTCCTCCTTTTTATGTTGTTTCTAATTAATCAATGTCATTTTCTGATTGAAAGATGCTTCTATGTTCTGTACCCTGCTGCCGCTCTCCTTGTCTTAAGGTTTTCCAAATAAAACACAGGAAAAAAAAAGGAGGTCCCAGAACAAAGCCATACCCCCAAATGTAATTTTATTTGGAATATAAGATGTTTTGACGAAAGTGGTCCTGACTGAACTAAAGTTAATGGGGCCAAAATGGATCTTGAGAACAAACTGGTGCTCAGAACAGCCGTAACCCTGTGCCTAGTGGTCAGCTGAACACTTTCCTCGGGTGTGAAAATCAACCTTGAAAACTTTTCAATTCAATTTTATTTGAATAAGGCGAAATTATAACAGAAGCAATCTCACACAGAGCACATCTAGACCATACTCCATATATAAGACTGCACTCCTTATAACTTCAAAAATGTTTACAAAGGCTCAAACTTTACTTGTTTGTGCATTCAAGGACGCTCACATTAATGATGCACTGCAAGCTACGTTGCCAAACCTAAAGACAGCTCTAATAAATGTGTCATCTGTGTTTCAGGGAATACACCAGTAATTATAGTTGTTGTCCCTGCTTTACTTCACTGCTCTATCGTGCAACAATAGCAAAAGTGAAGGGAAAAAAAGGTAATTACTTCTTTATCGAGATTTACTTCTCTCAAACAAATGGAGTCTGTCTGTATTTTGATACCATGAGGAAATTGGAAAACATCAGCTTCCCAGATGATAGAAAATTAACTGTATCAGCTGTTTAGTTGCACACTGCTGTAGTACCTTCTTCCCATTCTTTTATTCCACAGGCATGTTAAATGTTTAAATGGTGTTCCTCTAATAGGGAGGAAGAGAGTTCATGGATTTGTGTCGGTGCCTCCTATGCTTGAAAAAGCATATACTATATGATAAAAAAGCATATTATAGTAACTATACTGTAATCTTAAATCCACCCAGTTTGTAGGTTTAGTATAGAGTAACATGGTTAAAGTTTAGGTTCATTTTTTTCTGTCATCTGAATAAGAACAACAGCAGTCTATGCAGTTACATTCTTACCATCCATATGAACATTTAATTCAAACTCATCCTAAATCAAAAGTATAACCAGTATTTCTGGAGTAATTCCTCTTGACTTTGTGTTCATTCATCATGAGAATACAATAAGCTACAACAATAAAGGCATTCAAATTAGATTTTGCCCCTCTGGAAAACTACATAAAAATAAATGATCATCCTGACTTCATATTGTACTTTACTAATGCAAATTCCATAACAAATATCAAATTAATTGAATTCCCAAAACCTCCTGGGTGTTCAATAAAAGACAGAGATCACAGTGTAAAATATATATTCTTTACACAATCTTATTCATCTGTGAATATATCTACTGCTTGTCTCTTGATACACATTTCAAACAGGATTCATCTAGTTGTATCTTAATCCTAATCCAATAAAAATGATTTTAACATCATTCTTTGGATCTCTTTAAACACAGATTGCTTTTCTGTAGTCTATGCCCTTCCTTCACCCTTCTGATATGTGGATGAATTCAAACTAGTTGGAGAGAAATCAGGGAGTTTTCCTAGATCACTGTACAACACATTCAAATTCTCCACAGAGCCCACTGAGCCCAGGACTTTCTCACAACTTTGACACTCCTGCACGATTAATGCAAATGACCCCAAGTTTTAATGACCATTTAAGATTTAAGTGGCCTAAAGCCAACTGGAGCTCAGCTCTGCTCACAGATATAAGTAATTACTCATACAGTCTACTGCACTACTATTTAATAAGGATGTTGAACCCTTAATCTCACCCTTTCTCTTGAAACACAAATGCCTGGTTTGAATGTGATAATTTTCCTGTCACCTTTGTTCACTTCAACAGCTGATGATCACCATAGATTTGGTGGGATTCATTCGTGCTCGCAGTCAGTGACTCAGTGACCAGCTTTCATGGCAACCAGCTAGTAACACCCTCATTATATTCATACAGTTCACACAGATGCCTTTATAATCTGATTCTACTGATGTCCCATTTGCTTCTGCATCTCTGTCCACCACCCCAACCTGCTCTGTATGTGTGTGGGCTTTTGGTGTTGTTGACTTTACTAAGACCCACTGTTCATGTGTGTATTTGCTACGGGGGGATTAGTTGTACCAGCAGTATCATCGTTGCTGCTGGGATCCTTCAAAAGCTCCCTCAACAAGCAAAACCTTTTTCGGCTAAATCAAACTGTGAAACCATTTGCTATAAATCCCTTGACGTAGGTGGTTTTGACTGAACGAGATGAACAGAGCTAATGTCTGACACAATGCTTTTCAAATTCTCACTAAAACAATCTACACCCCATTACACTATTCTTCATGTGATGTTAGTTCTTATTGTTGCTGCTGCAACTGTCACCCTCTGGCACACTGGTCATTATTATTACCTAGCATGAGTCAAATTGACTTCCACCAACACATGCCGCAACAAACTGGAGAGTTAAAGCATTAATAATCAACAAAAAAAGGACATCTTATACCGGAAACACTGCAACTTACTTACTTACTGATGTCTACTGTATACAGAATGCATTGTAGTCTCAAATGTGGTATGTCTGAATTACTTTTAACGTCTACTTGGATTATTGGGACATTCACATATTTTTAATTGATGCATTTATTTTTTATCTTGTATAAAGAAACTGCTTTCTGTCTTGTGTGTTTTGTGATCAGGTCTGTTTAGTTTGAATGGACAGCAGTGCAGATCTGGCTTCTTGACGTAATCAGAAGATAAAACCATTTTTAAAAAAGCAGCAGCAGGTTGTTTCACAAGCCACAAAACACTGCCAGTGTGTGGCGGTCCATTTATGAATAGTTTATGAATAGATTGCTAAATGACGCATATCCAGTTTCCTCTCAATGCGTCTCAGCCTTTCACTGATTCTTTTGCCTATTGAGAATAATTGTGCCATTTTAGGTTACTAATATGCAACATGAAACCTTTCAAGACTATGGGAGGTTTTAAATTGGCAAAGTATCATTGTACAACACAGAATTTTAAGCACCATGTCATTGTGGACTTGCATGAAGATGAGGGCTGATGTCCTGAAGCCAGAGACGGGGACTCGAATCTGAGACTTATACTCGAGTTGCGCTTAATTTGCACAGTGACTCGAGATTTGACTTGAGACTTGACTCAGACTTGTTCACAGTCTTTATTTTATGTTTTTAACAATTAACAATAAGGAAATGTCTCACACGCTGAAATCCATTCCCTCTCTTACTAACATGCGTAACCATATGCTGGTGCGTGTGGCCACAGCTAGCTTCAGTAAAGCTGAAGCAACAACACCATGGCGAGCACACCTGCAGCTGCTGAACCATTTGTCATAACCTTTGCCTGTAATAACTTCACACAAGGCCCAAACAAATGAAATGCCAAAAATGACTTGTGAGCATCTCTTCCAGGAGCAGGGCCTGAGTTACTATGCTCACGAAAAGCTTCAAGTTTTCCTAGATGCACAAGTGAATGAGATCAGTGATTCCTTAATAGGAATTTCACAGGGATATTTTATGCACTGAAGAATAAGGCTTTATCAAGTTATTTGATAATTATTCTCATCCTTTAAAGCAGCTATCTACTACTGCCTGCCTGCCTATATTATTTTGCTTCAAACGGTTCTTCCACAGAGGATGCATAGCAGTGCGTGACAGCTGCTTCGCTGAACTGCTGCAGCTCACACGCCAGAGGTGACCACACGGAGAGCATTTCTGCTGCGGAGCTGCTTCTGCCTGCCCTATCTTTCTACACTGAGTTTGCCTTGATAAATACAATACAATAAAAGCCCTGTTAACATATTCTTTCCACAGAAAGACGAGAGAGCTTTTAATCTCAAACAAATACAGGAGTGTTGAGTGTAAAAAATACATTTATATATTTTTTTCATGTGACATATTCTACAGATAGACATTGAAACCGTCGTGAAAGGTCTGTGTAACGTTACCTCGGTATGCGAATGCACACTGGGAATGGCATTGCCATCACTGGATGAATACCCTGTCAGTCAAGCTTCTTGCAATGCTACCTGATGGTCTATGGATCAGATCAGATCATCATCATCATCATCATCATCATGCCTGCACCAGGAGTCATCACTTTTGGATTCAAGAAAAAAGGTGACCTGCTGAACTCAAGACCTTTAGATTTCTGAAAGCCAGATCATCAAACTTATCATTGTAAGAGTCATTCAACACATTAACATAAGAACTTTAAATGACTCGGGACTTGCTTGAGACCAAGTGACAAGCTATGGTCTTGCCTGTTTCGTTTTGCCGTCCTTCCATTCTGCCCGAAGCTTTGTTTGTGAATGCAGCATTACTGTGCTAAATGAGAGTGGTGTCCATTTTTTTTAAGGACTGAAAAGGTGGTTCAAATAGTGACTGAACAAATGTAATGAAACTAAACTGAAGCCAATTCAGCTAATGTAGCACACAGAGGTAATTATAGGTGAAGGGCATTTTATGAAAGCTGCTTATTGATACATGAAGGTCATTACAAACAGAGAATATGATTTATTTAGGAAAGAGCCATCCAGAGATTGATTGTTGTCTTTCTCTGTTTGTGTACTGTGCAGTCGTCTTCTAATAATTCTTATTTTGGCTTTACACTTATAAAACTGAGGTCCTAAGCACTTTACAAAAACATTGGATTAAAATGACTAAAGGAACAAGAGTGGATTTAGGCTTATCCAGCAGCTGATCTTTCTGAGCTGTGCTCTGCTCTCAGGATTAAACAATCTAACTCACTGGAAGGGCAAAAGAATTAACTTAAAGCAAGTAAAGTCTCTCTACAAAACTCAATTGCAGGGACTGGTACACTGCTATGACCCCCCACCAAAAAGGAAAAAGAAAAGAAATGTTTTGTTTTCGGAAATCCAACAATCCAATCACACCCTTGGATTCTTATATTCAGCAGCTGGAAATATTACATTACTTTGATTTTAATTGTTGCAAGTCTGAATTTTAAGGGAGAAAGGACACAAGTTCCAAGTTTGTGAGGAGTAGCAGAAAAGTAATATAATAATAATAATAATAATAATAATAATAATAATAATAATAATAATAATAATTATAATAATAATTATAATAATAATAATAAATTGTATTTGTTGGTGCCTTTCACAACACCCAAGGTCACCTTACAGGTAAAAAAAAAGAAAAGAAAGAAAAATAGGCATAAAATACACAGCACTGTAAATACATATAAAATACATGTAAAATTACAAAGAAAATACAGTGTAGCTAAATAAATAAATCAAACAGCCAGAGTATTTATAGCAAATAAGACTTTTTTGAAAAAGGTGTGTTTTGAGTTGAGAAAGTGTCAATGGAGTCCAGAGAGCGGATGTGTAGTGGAAGTGAGTTCCAGAGTCTAGGTGCAGAGCAGCTAAAAGCCCGAGCACCCATTGAGGTAAGTGAGAAGGAAGGGGTGGAAAGCAGGGCGGTTGATGAGGAACGGAGTGAACGGGATGGGATATATGGCTGTAGCATACTGGAGAGATATGGGGGGGCCTGGTTATGGAGAGCTTTGAATGTTAACAGTAGGAGTTTGTATTGTATCCGTTGTTGGACAGGGAGCCAGTGGAGGTGAATGTGCACTGGTGTGATGTGATGACGTGTTTGTAGACGGTGAATGAGTTTTTGTGGTAGACCAATAAGGAGGGAGTTACAGTTACAGTCCAGGCGAGAAGTGACCAGGGCATTTATGAGGACTTCAGTGGAGTGCTGGGTGAGGGAGGGGCGAAGTCTGGAGATGTTGCGGAGATGGAAAATGGATGTACGTGAGATGTTGTTGATGTGGGATGTGAGTGAGAGAGTACTGTCCAAGATGACGCCAAGACTTTTAACTTCGGTTGAAGTGGGGACAGCCATCGGTGAGAATACTGAGGGGATGGGATATGGAGAGTGATGATTTGGATCAGATGAGAAGAACTTCACTTTTATTGCCATTGAGTTTGAGCTTGTTGTTTGACATCCAGTTTGTAATGGTTTCCAGGCAGTCTGTGAGGGCAGTAGGGGGCGATGCAGTGTCTGGTTTGGTGGGGATGTAGATTTGGGTGTCGTCAGCATAACAGTGGAAGAGAATACCAAAATGACAGAAAATATTGCCGAGAGGGAGGATATAGATGATGAAAAGTAGGGGACCCAGAACAGAACCTTGTGGTACACCGTGAGTGAGTGGTGAGGATGGTGATCTGGTATTTTCTCCTTGGATGAACTGGGAACGGTCAGATATGTAGGAATGGAACCACTGGAGAGGGATGCCAGAGACCCCAGTGCCGGCCAAACGATCTAGGAGGATGGCATGAGATATTGTGTCGAAGGCGGCACTGAGGTCTAGGCGTATGAGGATGGTGAGAAGGCCAGAATCCACTGCTAAAAGAAGGTCATTTGTTATTTGAATGAGAGCTGTTTCTGTACTGTGGTTAGGATGGAAACCAGACTGGAAAGGCTCAAAGAGGTTATTTTTTGATAGATGATCTTGAAGTTGGCAGGCTACTGTACGTTCTATAACTTTTGAGATGAATGATAGGTTTGAAATAGGGCGATAGTTATTGAGTTTGTTTGGGTCCAGGCCAGGTTTCTTTAATATGGGTGTGACTGAAGCAGTTTTGAGCAGGGAGGGAACAGTACCAGTTGACAGGGAAGAGTGAACAATTTGTGTAATGAGAGGGGAAAGTGTAGGGAGACTTGACCAGTGTGGTGGAAATTGGGTCGAGTAGACAAATAGTAGACCGGGAAGACATGATCAATTGGGATATCTGTTGATTCGAGGGAAGATGAAAAGCAGATAGGCTACTGGTGGGCTGGAGTGTTTAACTGAGAGGGCGGGGAAGGGGTGAGATGGTGGTGTATGTAGTAAACTTTGTGATTTATGAAGTCCAAGAATTGTTGACACTGAATATAACTAGTAGTGTCACTAATTATTGTTGGCAGGGAGTAATAAGTAATAACATTACTTTTGAAAAGAGCAATGAGTAATCCATACCTACAACTAGCCCAACAATGACTACGTTTTCATTAGTGTATAATCACCTGAATATAGGAATCGTTATGTTTTCATTACTTTAGAATGAGTCGTTTTTTTTCTACAGACACTGTGGGTCATCTTCTGTGGAGGCCGACATGTTGAACCACCATGTTTCCTCCGAAGGCCCGTTCTCATTCCCAGGTCATCAAATACAGACGACAGTGGGGTTCAATTAGTTGCAATCTGCATCTTCACTGCTAGATGCCACTAAATCCTACACACTGTTCCTTTAAGTGCATGACAGGGATTGGTGAAAAGATGTCTAAAAGTCAGACTCTATAATCTCTTACTGTCCCTGGAGCTGGGTCCAGTTACATTGTGAAGATAAAAATCCATCTGTTGTGCTCAGGGCAGTCCCTGAGTTATTTTGTTGGGAAGTAATGGATGTTACTACTTTAATTTATTTGAAAGATAAGAAAGATAGAGCTGTAGGAGCAGATCTTCACCCATTTCCAAAACGCATGGAGAAAAAATCTCAGCAACACTTGTAGTTTAAAGAACAACTGACACATTTTGGCTCACAATCCTAAGAAAAGGGATTAGTTATGTTTCTTTAGTTTTTAATCAAAGCTGGACATGCTGGAAATACTGATACTGCAGCTCACCAGCAAGTTCATAAACATTTGTGTGTCTGTGAACATGACTGACATCTTGCCTTTCAGCTGCACTGCACTCTGGTCTACTAGCTGAGTGGAAGAAAGGTAGCTGTAGCATGTCTGTGATATATATTTCCTTGATTTATGGGCTGTCACCCAAACCTGACATTTACTGTTGATGTGTTTAGATTGCAGAAACTTTATTGTTTTAGCTGTGCTGAAATTTATTTGATGTCACATTATTACATCATGTCATCTGTCACCCTCACTCATATCTCTGAGATGGATGTGGAGCTTGTGATTGACACTGAGCCATGTGAGCCATTCACTATTCCCGTGTAACACCACATGGGTCAAACTTCAAAGCCAATTGTCCACCTGAATGGTGGACAGGCCGAAACTCTTCAGATTTATCAGCTGTGTTGTCAGCTATGCAATCAAACCGAATGAATGGGGCACAATTTTGGGATATATCACTAGAAAGAGACACACCTGCCAGATGCCAAGAGGGCTGGCTTGGTAAAAACTTAGGATCCCCCAGTAAGGAGCTGGAAAATGTTGCTGGGAAGAAGAACGCCTGGACTATCCTGCTTAGCCTGCAGCCACTGCAACCCAGCCCTTGGATAAGTGTCAGAAAATGGATGGGTGGATTATGTTTTATAATTCTGCTTCTGTGAACAAAAGGGGAACCCCCCACCCCCCCATGAATTCAAGCTAACCACCTGCTGTTCTTTGTGAAAAAGCTATTTTTTTTAGCCACTTGTCAAGTCTTGAGAGTCTGCTATTCAAAATTTCTTGTTGGAGGATCAATTTGAGCAACTTGTGATTTTGCCTTCAACGTCACACAGTAAACAAGCATCAACCTTTATACACCACATGCACACACACACTTCAATGTCACTCTACCTGTTTGACTGCCAGTAACAGCCTGCTATAGCAGTAGATCATCACCAGGACAGGTATACCCAGACAGAAAATGAAGAGGCAGATGATATAGGCATGCGACTGGGCTGTCTGAAGCGTCCAGGAGACAGAGCAGCTGGTTCCTGCTCCCTCTATGCCGTAGCTGCTCCAGCCCAGCAGAGGGGGCACTGTCCAGAACAAGGAGTACAGCCAAGAGCCCCCGACAGCCAGCAGGGGCTTGCGGTAGTCTGGCCCACGCTTGTTGTATACAGTCAGAGTGCTGTAGCGGTCGTAGGAGAGGATCACCAGAGAGATTAGCGAAACAATACCTGAGAAAGACAGAGAGAGGTGGATGAGTGAGAGTGGCTGGCTATAAATCATCTGGCTCACCTAACCAAAACAAAAACATAATAACATAATGTATAACATAGAGTGGAACAAATTGCAAGAGAGGGCCATCAAAAATAGGTCTATAAAATACTAAAAGCAGCCTGAAAAAGACAGCACTTTAGTTTACTTTGTTTAGTTACTAGCAGCTCTGTGAGGCTGAACTGTGTCTTGTGAGCATGCTAACATGCTCACAAGAGCTTATGTTAGGTATAATGTTTACCATCTTACGTGTTAGCACTAAACACTAAGTACAGCTAAGGCTGATAGGAATGTTGTACAGGTATGTGTTCAGAAACCAAAGTACTGGACAAATTAAATGCTTGACCTGATGATGAAGCCAGGGAACACCAAAGTCATTGGGATTCATCCCCTGGGCACTACTAATGTCTGTACAGTTTAATGTAAATCCATCCAATAGTTGTTGAATTAGACAGTCTGGACTGGAGTAGTGGACATCCCTGGAGCCACACCACTAGAGAAGCTAAACAGGGCATTACAAAATCCCCAAAAACTAAAAAAGGTTGATACTTAAAAGACTATAGAATAGATCTTGTGGCTCAGTTTTCAAAGGTTAACTCCTATTTCACGTGGAATAAAAGGCTTCTCAAAACCAAACTGCACATTTGCTAAAGTCATTCAAAGTCGCACCTACATTATTTAAGGCTCAACCCAATGTTCCTGGCTTTTATATTGACCGTACATAAATTACTCAGCTTTGTTTGGGTTTCACAACTATTTCACGCCCCTTTATTAACAGTTAGAGATCTGTGACCGTAAATTTCATTAAGAGTGTCACATCTAAAGTAAAACCTACAGTAAATCAGGATTTAGATTATGAGATTATCACACCGAGTGACTAAAGAAATGACCTCTCCTCATCCCCAGCTTTCCTTCTTTTGAAGCACTAAGGCCTTACAGCCACTCCACTTAATAATTGATCACTGAATACTCAAAAAAATGTGCCTCATCATTGCTAAATACACTAAGTTATGTTTACCCAGTGAACATTTTACATTTTTCGCTGGTGAAAAGACGTACGAAACTGACTCAAAAGTGAATGTTTTTGAAGACGTTTTTGAGCGTATATAGAACATATTTCAGAGGGATTTGCAATAATGAAATTTTCCATCCTCCACAATGTGCAAATAATAACCTTTCATCCCTTTGGAACCTAAAACTACACCCAAATTTATCAGCTAAAAGCCAGTATAAATATAAAAATCCACTTCACAGGGATATCATAGTCTACTGGGGGAAAGTCCTACAATTAACCCGCTAATCCACCACATCGTCCTGCCAATTTTTACTAGCTGACATCCTAGGGACTTTTGTCAGAAAGCACTTTCTGGCAAAAGGCTGAAGATTAACTTCCCACAATACACATATACCTTCGGAGTAGCTGAAGCTGTAACTAATAAGCCTAAGTACTTGCACATGCACATTATAGCAGTAAGCACAATTTCTTATTTTGCATTAATGTACAGAACTTTTCCCATTACGATGTCCTGGAAGCTTCTTGTTTGCAGCCCACAGCCCATATAGTTCAATATTTATGACATTCTAAATTAAACATTAAAAGCGTGTAGACCACATTTTGCCTACCAATGCAATATGACTTCAGAGAAATAATGTACCTTCACACTAATCAGTAACATCTCTCTGTTCACCTACAACTGAACAAACTAACAAAATTATTTTTGAAATGTGTGTTTTGTGACACGCTGATGTTGTAACCACATTGTAGAGACCGTGTGGTTGAAAGGAGGGAGGAAAGAGGTTACAGACGTTCAGACTTAATATCATACAGGTTTCGGCTAGAAGCTTGTTTGTTTTGTTGTAGATTGAAATGTCCAATGCTTCAGTTAACTAATTTTTATGCACATTCACACTACATGTAGTCTGGAAAATATTACGTATCATCTTAAAGTACTTCTAAACTCTGCCCTGAAAGCAGTGTTCCAAGTCAGGCCAGAAAAAAAATCTTATTTTTTCTACTTTCCACTCCAATTGTACAATGTTGTAATTAATAAAGGACAACAACATGATAAAATCAGAAGATAACCACACTTAGTGACGATAATAATACCAGTAAAGTTCATGACTGTGTGCATAAGCAAACACACATGTACCAGGTCCAGGGAGTTTGATTCAGACTATAAATGAGGAAAAGTCTACCTTCTAAAGTATTTGAGCCTGTGCAACTTTTTCTGGCTTTCAGCATCAGCTTTCATTCTCAGGAAGCTCCAAAGAATGCAGGAAGAGTGAAGTAACCTGGGGGTAGGGCTGTATACTGATTCTGTATGCAAGTCCTGTCTCTGACTTACATTCATATTCAGTGCTTTCACAACCCTGCTGGCTTGACGGAGGAAATAACTTGGGGAATCTATTGGGAACACAAAGTCGTGCCATTCAAACATTAACGTCAGCATTTGATTTTGTCTTGATTCTAAAGAGAAAAACAGTGTATCCAATCAATAAGAAGCAAAACTGGAAACCCTGATCACCAGTCCTATCCGCATGCATATCGACGATTAATGTGTATGTCAATGCACATAGCACGCGTGACATACATAGAACTGCCAGAAGGAGCTGTCATGCTGCAGTAGCTGATCTGGTTGAAATTGCTACGTATCCTAAAAAGCACTACAATCTGCAATGACAGACTCGTCACACTACCAATGTGTTTAGTTGCATACCTAAGTAAGTCTAGTCCAGTAAGTGTTGACAGTGTGACAGTGAGCCAGCAGGCACAATACCAGGACCTCGAAGCGGAAATGGAATTCAGCCATCTTCATTTGATTACTTACACCTGTGCTTTTTCTTAGTGTGACATAACATTATGTCTTCTGTGAAAAAAAAGGAACAAAGTCTTAGGTATAACAATAGCTGTAACCATTCATTTCAATTAAATTCCATTTACAATTAGTATGTGTGACAGAAATGTACTGGACACAAGAGGAATGTTTTACTGTGCTTTGACATAGTCGGGTAACCTGAGAGACCTCAGAGTCCTTCACACTTGCTGCATGCTTAATGTGAGGAGGCTCTGGGTGTTTGTAAGCAAAGATAAGATTGAGACACAACTCAAACGTCAGCTGCTATACGGTGGAAAGCATTCAAAGCCTTTTTGAGAGGCCAAATGATAAGTTTCACTAGTTCAAAACATAAAATTTGGAAGTTAGAAATGGAACAGTTAGAAAAGAGGATAAAAGAAACTGAAACTGAACATTTTAAAAATACTTCCCAACAAACACTGAAATCACTTGCTTAACTTAGAGCAATATATAATGTTTTGTCAGTAAATAAAGCAACTAAAAGCTTGCTGAGATCTAAGCAAATCTATTACGAGCAAGGGAAAAAGCTAGCAAGCTCTTAGCCTGGCAAATGAAACAGTGAAACTGAGAGAGCAATGAATTCTATTCAGCTAGATGATGGCCTTGAAACTACTGACCCAGAGGAGATTAATAAAGCCTTTTTGGGTTTTACCAAAATTTATACAGTACAGATTACACTGGCGGAGTCACTAGATAATGGGTCACTCCCCCCCTCTCTAAATATGGCAGCAATCACTCTCTTGTTAAAACCAGGAAAGACTTCCACCCAATGTGGTTCTTATAGACCGATCTCACTTCGCAACAATGTCCTCAAAAAACTTTGTAAGGTTCTAGCTAAACGTTTAGAAAGACTTTTACCAAAAATGGCTTTGTTCTTGTACGACAAGGCTTCCATAATATACATAGAGTGCATAACATTGTTTTTGAGAAATCTCGATGTAATGACACTGCCATTTGTAACTTCCTTGAGAGAAACATGTATATATGGATGTAGATGGCTGGATGGATGACAAGTTGAATTGAATTTCTCTTTTCTTTTATGTATTCATTTAATTTTCCTTTTATGCTGATGGTGAAATGTCTATTCATGGACTAATATATTGAAGCCTAAGATACCTCTACAAACAGGCCAATGTGTATTTTATTTTTTAATTTTTTTCTGTCCATACATGTGCCTTGTGTGTTTTGTTGCCTTCTGTAAAAATTTAAAATAAATACTTGTTTAAAAAAAAAAAGATAAGATTGAGACCTTGTTAATGTTTCTGACTCACCTGATAATAATATTTTATTCTTAAAACTATGGAAGCAGCTATATGTGTGCAGCATTCTCAAAACAAATGTCCCTAAGGGTACAATAAAGTATATCGTATCGTATTGTGTACATACTGTGTCATGAGCTGTGTCCATTCAAGCTATACCTCTATTCTCTGACATCAGGTCTGTGTTGAAATGCAACATATATGCAAGTCAGGACAACCTGGGCTGAACAATTTTTTATTCCTCTGTTGAAGTGAAGATTGACCAAAAAACAAAAAGTTTTTTCCACATCAGTGTTCCAGTAGATTTTGTGTGTGGCAGTGTTTTATGTGTGTGAATGTTCTGTACTGTGTCAGATGATAGGATACTGTGCAGCCTAACTTCCAAATGGGGCAGATTATGATGGTGATGTATTTGAAATATATTTAGTTTCTCAGTTTCCAGCAAATACTTTCCCTGCTTTCTTTCTCTTTTATCTGATTGGAGCTGCAGCATGTCACTGGTTTCCACACTGTGCACGCACACATGCATTGTGAGCAGCAGTCACCGTAGAATCCTAGCAGCAGTCTCTTTCATGTGTCTTATGATTCTGGGGAATTTATTGTGTTTTTGCATTATAAATCATAAAAGATAAAAAGGATTACTTAGAGCAGCTAAAGTACATTCTATAGACGACTAATGCTCCCTGAAATAGCCCTGGAAAATTCCTTTGCTGATCTTTTCAAATCCAACCCTGTGACCCATCTGGGGCTGTGCTATTGACCTTTGTTATTTTCTCATATTTCACAGTGTAATAATGTTACCAACAATTGCCACTATAAATCAAAACAGGGAAGGGCTAACCCCTCCAATGTATTGGACACAGAATGTCATATTGCCATACCCGGTTGTTCAGAATACTAAATATTACCATCTGGCATTCAAGGAATGGAGTTAGAGGGCATAAACATCCTGTATCTCTTGAGAAGTCAAACACGCCACACTGAAACCAGGCAGACAAACAACTACAAAAATGACAAATAAAATGTTTGAAAACCTCCATTTACTGTTACTCTAGAACTTCAAATGTCTTGTGCAAATGTACATCTGAGGCCAAATTCTTCAAAGCACTAAGCAGTATCACAGGGCTAAAACAAAATAGACATCAACTCCCATGTATGCATTTTAGTGTTACCATTTCAACTGACCTGCACATCTTTATCATGTAGGGGAAAACCTGGAAGAAACCTAAGCAGAGAACAAGCAAACTCCGCACAGCAAATCCCCATCTCCCTTGCTGATAGGAGTCACTGAAAATCACACTTACGTTTCACATTTTTATTTAAAATGTTCCAGGATTAATTATGTAAGATCAAAAGCTGTTGGAGAGGCTGTGTGTCAGCTGACTCAGCCTCCCCCTTGCAGAGGCTTTACCGCACAGTGTAAACTTCACCATAGAGAACATAAAATCCATAAGGAGTGTTGTGAGATCAGTTCAGGAAAGGACAGCTTTGTTATTTCTGGTGGTTTGTGCTCATGCAGCTCACTAACGACTCATGTAATAAGATGTGTGTACAGATGATCAGACATGGAGACGTACCCACTGTAAAGAATTTTTACGTATATCTGGCATCCCTGCTATAGACTCTATATAAAGTAGTGGTTGAGCCACCGTGATGCTATCCATTGTGGACTAGTGTTTTGAACCCTTGAGTTTGGCATTAATGGGGTCGCCATCTTGATGTTGTGGAAACACAAGTAACCGTATTTGGATGAGAGCGTGGAACTGCTTCTATCGTGAATCCTGATTGAGGTCACCGTGGTAGCAACTTGTCAATCAGGAGGTAGCCATGCCCTAAAGCATACCCTTCTTTATTGTCTATTTTACTCCAAATTGGGCCATAATTTGCTAAATGATTATCATGCTGTACTGAAGAAGACTTGCAAGTAGCAATTGAGACCATAAAATGATTAGGAAACTGTTTTTAGAGTTATTAAAACGTAAAAAAGTAAATTAAAAAACGTTTCTAAAAGCTCAGATGCCCAGTTTGGCACTAATAGAAAAGTGCCTGAAAGCCAAATAAATATGGACGCTTAACATCAGCCAAAGACAATTGTTCATCTTAATTAATTTGGTGCATGTGTATTAGAATTTTCACACAATTAACTCAACAACTGTCTAGATGAGTTAACATGGGAATCTTTCCCTTACCATCCATCTCATATGATGTGAAAGCGGCCTATGTCTGAACCCTCACCTGTGTGATCGAGTGTCTGAGTCAAAGACTTAGTTTAAGGGCGTGTGTGTGTGTGTGTGTGTGTGTGTGTGTGTGTGTGTGTGTGTGTGTGTGTGTGTGTGTGTGTGTGTGTGTGTGTGTTTGGTGTCTGTGCTGTGGGTGTGGCACCACTCTCACTTTCCCAGCTTCCTGATTTTCTGCTCAACCTGCACACCCGTTCAAAGCCCCCCACCTGCAATTCATCTACTACTCAACCCTGCAGCATATCAACCCTAGTTCTTTATCCCCTCATCGCCACATTATTGTTTCAGCCTCAGTAGATCACTATCTGCCTACCTGCTGATCAGCCACACAGCCACTTCCCATGCTCTGCCACACTTCATCAGCCACCAGTTCCCCTTTCTCCCCTCTGCCATATGAACTTTCGCCCTCATCCACCTTCATCCCCTGGAATCCAGACAATAAATCTTTTTCTTGATCATTTTAAAAAGCTGAGTCTGTCTTGCATTTGGGTTCACCCTGTTGGTCATTACATTGCGTGTCTGTGAGTTTGTACAGACATTGGAATTGGGGCTTATTCTTTAAAAAAATAAGCTTTTTTGGAGGTGCAAGCAACTGCAAGATAGACACGTAACCTATGTATGGTATTGCTTGTACCAGCTGTGGAAGTCAAGTTTATTCCTCTGATTAGGCCTAATTCTTATTTCATAAGGCTGCTTCAGGAAATTGCTCATAAATTATTAATAAAATAAAGCTATGTATTTGCTACCTGTCTTTATATTTTCAGTATGCATCAAGGGGCTTGAGGCTGAGTGCTACCACTCCTCAGAGTAGGGGAATCAGAAAGCATTGAGAGATATACTTCAGCATTGTTGGTTTTGGTCTTTTCCCGGGATTTGTTGACAATAAGAAAAATGTCAGACTTATCCTTTAAGCGTAGGAGCGGCAGATCAGATAATGCTTCTTTCATTTCAGATCTGATATGCTTGGCAAAAACACAATACTATCCGAATGCACTGGTGGTTTGAATGTTTGGTTTTAAGAGTCAAGGACACCTAACATAATGTTGCATACTGGAAGAGAATAAAAGCCACAGCTTCTGTCTACTTGATTAGTTTGAGAAAGGATCCTGGGAGTGTTTGGGTTGCTTGAAGGCTACACATACAGTATAGGCCTCTTGTCTTGTTACAACATAGAAAATACAGGATCATGTGGGACATTCTTATTTAGTGGAGGAAAACCGACAATGATAGTCATAATCATCCCCACTGACAGGCAGAATCAATCATGGAGTAGGGTTGTCTGACTGGAATTTAAATAGATTTAATCTGGATGTTAATGATCTATATATTAATCTTTGAAAAATATCAAGATTGAAAGTTTTCATCCAGTCCTTAACCCTTTAATTGGAAGAGAAACCCTTTTGACACATTGCACAGTATTGCAGTATGAAGTATTTTTCATGGCTTAAGAGCTGCTTTCTTAAAATCTAATGTGGGTGACATACTGCGAGTCTGGCTGAGATTGGTTTTGGCTCCGTTTTCAAGCAGGACGATTGTGACTGGTTTAAAGAAAAATCTTTCTCCAGTGCTCGTACAGCGCTAAAAGAAATCTGTGGAGATCTGGCTATGCAGGAATAGTTTATCTGCAGCAACATGATATATATATATATATATATATATATATACATGGTCAGATGTTCTTCTGAACACCAACCAAATCACCTTCTGATGAAAAACCCAAACATGGCCAAGCAAACCCAACTAACAACCAACTAAGACACAAACAACCAATCTATTATTGATCTGACCAAAAACGTACAGAATCACAGAGATGCGGATTTACGCAGGACCAATATTATCAGTGGTGGAATATTTACTTTACAAAAAGGCAAATTCACACGGGAATGAAATCACAGACAAACTCCACATTTTTTTTTTTACAAATTACTAGAGGTTCCCAGGTAATACTACTCCAGATAAGGCTAAAAGTAAACATCTGAAATTGATTGTATAAACATGGGTCTAAGTCATCATGCATCAGCCTGGCATCTGCCATCCTGTTTTCCTTCAGAAAACCAAAGCTGAATATGAAGAAAAGCCAATTTACAAAAAAGATGAGAGCTGACACTGAGGTTGAAAATTTGACATTTAGTTGACCCACAGCAGCTTTCTATGCTTTCACTGCTCTCAGCAATATGTTTTATTTTTAATTTTTTTTTAATCCTTGATGCTTGCCCCCGGGCAAGACAAGAACATCTTGTGATCAATCATGGTATTACATAATGATGTTAGAGGTTATACTACGGCAGTCACATATAGAAGAAGCTGGTATCTCATCTGAAGGAGTCATTAATATGGCTGTCTGCAGTTTAAGCACCATCCTTATACAAGTGTAGCAATGCATCAGTGTGCATGTGAAACATACGGTGTAGCTTAATGTTCTGCTGGGGAGAACAAGATGTAGTGGACGTTTGTGAGCATGTAAACATGTTAACGCACTGAGTTACAATAAGGTCTATGCGAACTTTTGTGAAAGGCAATTATTTTTTGTGTATTTTGTGATTTGGGCTGCAAACGGCAAAACGCTGCAAACACGGGATTGATGCAAAACCAAAAACACACAAACACATAAAAACAAATGCCACAGAAAAATGCTGCAATCACAGAAACGAAGCAGAAGCAAAAACTTACAAACCCACAAAACAAATGCCAAAGAAAAATGCTGCAAATACCAAAAACACACAAAACAACTGCAAGAGAGAAACGCTGCAAATTCGCTCCACAATACGGGAGTGTACCAGGCCACTAGGGGGACCCAACCTGAGGGATGGACCAGTCCTGTGGGACCAGACCCGAAAGACATGAAGAAGAAGAAGAAGAAGAAGAAGAAGAAGAAAGTTGGCTAAGTTTTGGAGAGGAGAGCAAAAAGGAACGTTTTCCTTTATGTGTTTTTTAAACACTTGGCCTTAATCTTGAGTAATATTATAATATTATAATTATATTATAATAATATTATTATAATATTATTATAATAATATTATAGAAGAATATTATAATAATTCTTCTATTAAATAATTATGATAATATTCTTCTATAATATTATTATAATATAATTATAATATTATAAAAGAATACGGCCAAGTGTTTAAAAAAGACATAAAAGAAACAAACTTTTCCTTTCCCAACTTTCTTCTTCTTCATCTTCATCTTCATCTTCTTCTTCTTCATGTCTTTTGGGTCTGGTCCCACAGGACTGGTCCATCCTTCAGGTCGGGTCCCCCTAGTGGCCTGGCGCACTTCTGTTTTATGGAGTGAGCGTGTTTTTGGTATTTGCAGCATTTTTCTTTGGCATTTGTTTTGTGGGTTTGTAAGTTTTTGCTTCTGCTTCGTTTCCGTGATTGCAGCATTATTCTGTTGCTGCGTTTTTCTGTTGCATTGGTTTTATGTGTTTGTGTGTTTTTGGTTTTGCATCATTCCCATGTTTGCAGCGTTTTGCCGTTTGCGGTCCTTTTGTCCGTTTGCGGCGCATCTGCCCTTGTCGGCCACCGTAAATATGCACCACAAAGCACACATATTGTTATTCACATACCCAATAAGGTATTTCTTAGATTGTCATAGTAAGATCATCTTTATTCAGTGTGTTCACGATTGTAAAAACAAATTAGCAAAAGAAGAAACAACGATATAAAAATCTGTATCTACACTATATGTTCTTTCTTCGCACTGCTATCCGCTTGTACTGTCTTTGTTTGACTGTTTATCTAACATAAAGATTAAGAGGTAGTTTCTCTTTACATTCTTATTGCCAGCTTTATTGCGCCAAATTCAGTCTGCTTTGTTATTTTAGAGATGTGTACCTGAATGTATTTGTGAAATCATTGTTTTCGTCAGTGTGCAGTTTCTTGCCAAATCCTGCAAGTACAATATCCACAGGTGTTATGAAACAAGCATTATATTATTATACGGCGACTAGTGTCTCGTAAGTGACTGAATCACTGGACAGCAGCGCTCAATGAGGTGAGCACTATCTCCAGCATTCAGTATGGCACAGTACAGGAGCACAGAGGAGAATAAAGTGAAAATAAAGACCCGCTTATTTGAAAAACACAGTATGAAATGTATAGCTTTTTTTTTCAATAAAATGGAAATTCCTCTAAATAAAAATCCCTTTTTTTTTTTCAGTGAAGCATAACAAAGCACAGGAAGTGAGTCAACAGAAGCAAAACATATATATATATATGTTTATACAAAAAAGATAATGTCTTAGGATGAAAAAACGGTAGGGGTTAAAATGGTACCTGTATTGGTGTATTGATGGAGAGGGTGGAAAAACTGTTTGTGAAGACAGAAGGTAACAAGGGAACTGATAATAAAAAAGGGAGAAAAGGGAAAATTAAATGAACAAGGATGGGAAGGATGCAGATAATATTAGAATTCCTTCAACCACAATCTGTATGTAAAATGGATGACTCAAGATTGGCTGTCAAGAGACCAACATTAAGACATCAACACAAGCTAAAAATGAGAACAATCTACAGTGTTTAATGTAATATCTGTAGCAATGGCGTTAAGTTGAGTGTCCCGTACTGTAAATGAGTACGTACAGTATCTGAGTCTGTACAGAAAAGCCCAGAATTAATCCCCAGTAGCCTATATGTGTGTTAACCTTCAGTGGCTCAATTCATCACAGCAGCTCAAACAATATGAAGTGCCTTCATAACACCATTCAACTGTTTTTGGAGAGCAGTGGAGCAGTGGAGCTACATCAGAATTTGGCCTCGCAGGCAATACTTGTTAAGATCGTTTCTCTGGGATTTGTTGACAAGAAAAAGATAATAAGCTAATTTTAAGCATTTATTGAGTACTGGTCTACGGAGATAAGATCAACACTATTGAGTTACCTCTTCTTATCTTATACGTCCAGGATATGAGATGTAGGTGTAAAGGTCAATGCATATAATTACTTATTCATTCGATAGATACTAGATACAACATATAGCAACACTGAGAAGCCCGACTTGACTGCATAAAGGCAGCAAATCTTTTCTTTGTGTGACAATCAGTAAAATTCAGTCAGGTGTTTAAATAAAATATGAAAACGTGGATCTTGGCTCCCATGTTTGAGACTTCCTTGCACAAGGGTTAATTCACATGAGATATATGACTTTTAGCCAAAACGTTCAGCTAGTAAAGCAAACCACATCATGTTGTTTTGTTTTGAAAAGGAGCCTGTGAAAGGTCATATACAGTAAGATACAAATCGGACTGCAATCCCTGCTCAGTGGAGGATTTTGCATTCGGCTGGAAAAAGGTTGGAATACAAAGTAGAGCTAGACCGATAAATCGTTCAGGCTGATATTGCAGATATACCAACGGTTGATATATGTTGACCGCTAGGTAACAAGAAATTGCAGTGTCACAATAACATAATGTATCCACTAGAGAGCACTTTTAGTCTTAAAATGTCACAAAACAAAAATGATCAAAGGTATCCATATCAAGAGTGTTGGTTGTTGTTGTGCATGTGTGTTTTGTGTCCAGCTCAGCTGTCACCTATTCATAAATGTACCAGAACTAATCATCTAATATATCAGTTTAAATGCTGCTCTGTTCTTTTTACCTATTGTACTCTTCCAGCAAAGAATCAGCTATCAGAAATCACATTGTTTACCGCAAATAAGCAGTTACAACTTTATGGTGTGTGAAATCACCTCATTAAAGTCATTGAACAGATGTTGTAAAGAGGGACTGCCAAACTGAAAACAACATTAACTATCCATCAGTCCTCACATTCACTGATGTAGTGCAGCACGCAGTAAACGGCCACAGACTCCTTTGATATCTCGGGTTAGATCCATTGTGGGTAATGCTGTAAAAAAAACTGCACTTTGTTCATTTTATGTATAGTTCTTCTAAATGGAGTTTCTAGAAAATGTACACGATATACAATGCTATCGTTATATAAATAACCTGGCTTGTTTTTGGCTACTAAACTCAGCTCACACATCAAAAGCTGTCTTTTACTGATCGGGTATAGGTTCTAAAATATTTGTAAATCATATATAATATATACAGTTATAAATAAATTGTATATAATTCCTAAAGTAGCCTGTATATAATAATAATATATATAAAAGATTTTCGTAGGGTAGTAATGATACTCTCGGACACACACCACAATTACTTTCTCACACCTATCAGTTGAAACAGTGATTTTTGCTCAACATCTGGAAATAAAGAAAACTTACCAAAGCAGGAATTGATGAAGCCGTACCAGCTGCAGCCGCTGCGCCCCAGCAGCCACTTCCCCCGAATACTGGAAGCGAAACTGAGAGTGGTGCCGAACAAACACACAAGCATGTCACTGACACTGATGTTCAACAGCATCATGTTCACCGGCGTTCGCAGCTTTTTGAATTTGCAAAACAAAAGCAGCACAACGAAGTTGTTCAGGAAGCCAAAAGTCATGATGAAGCCCAGCACCACGGACAGCACGACGAAGCCCGTCGGGGAGAGCTTCCCCCTGCCCGCCGGTGTGTCCATCAGCTCCCGGTCATCGCTCAGGTTGAAGCTGTAATTCAGACCAGCCTGACCAGAAAACATCCTGCTGTCCATTCATCTGAGCTTGTCTTCACTCTCGAACCGTTTTTGGTAGTTAGGGCTGATCACTTTGCTCACCTGGAAAGTTTATGAATAGCGGATTTCTGCTTGAGTCTTTCTCCATGCTGTTTTTCCTTTGGGACAAAAGTGCGCTTTATGTTTTGAAAGCGGACATTCCTGCAGTGATTTTGAGAGCATGTAGCCGCTAACCCGTTCCTGGAAAACTGACACAAAGGCTTAAAAAATACACTGTAACCATAAAGTGCCACCTGTTATCTCAACGCATCCTTATCTCCGTCTTCAGCTCCAGCTTCTTTTGACGCCTTAATATTATGAGAAAGCTGGCATTATTCATCACAGTGTACACAACTCAACCTTTACCTAACTGTTTTTTTCAATATTGTTTTAAGGGAAAGTCTGTCATCTCCAAGTCATCACCTTTAAGATCAATTGTAATCCGCGCTCACTCCCGCTGGACGAACAGTGTTGCGTAAAGTGCGCTCTGCTCCTCCATCCAGCATCTTTTAAAGGCGACTCTTACGTCACAAGACATTTGGATGGGGGCCACGGGGGAGGGGTGTGTGTGTGTGTGTGTGTGTGTGTGTGTGTGTGTGTGTGTGTGTGTGTGTGTGTGTGTGTCTCCTTTAAGTCTACCTTTGTATACATTGATTTACTTTTCTGACTGCACAGTAGTTATAGATATGCTGCATGTGCATTACAGATCTGCTGTTGAAAGGGTCATCATACAACACAACAATCTAGACTGTCTGCAACCCTGCAATTACTGAGCAATTATCGTGAAGTTATTTGTATATTACATTTAATCACCTGCACAAAATAAAATCCAATTTCAGAAAATGTATCTGTCACTTGGGTATTTACGTGTAGTGTATGTCTTATTGAGCAATGGCTAATCCTCCTTTTTTTTTCATATCATGCACAGCTTTGGAAACTAAATATTTTTTTTAAATAGTAAAGGAACCAATTTGACTTCACACATTATCAAGGACATGAACTGCATGTTTCTCTTAACAAATTTAAGTTATTCTCTCTTCTCTTTCCAAACAGGAACCGAACAGGATTCTCACTCACAGAGTGTTCTTTGTTCTCACAAAGACACAAGGTTCTCACTCTATGCTGATAGTGAAAGCAAGAGCAAAGCAGCCTTCTACATATATTACATACATTACATATACTACATACTTAGATACATCATACATATTTTAGATTTGACTGGTGTGTTTGCTGCAGACAGAAGTGAAGCCTGTATTGAAAATGGTCTGTTTAGCTTTAATTTCTCTATATATGTGTAGGTGTGTATACATACTGTGTGTATATACCGTACATATATTTATATATAGGCTACACATACACACACACCTCTATACTGCCACTGTGTGTTTGTCTATCTGTTTATTCTTTGTGTTTCTTTGCTCAGTCTCTCTGTTTTTAATACCAACAGTGTTTACTTCACCTGCTGCCTCTTACATCTGTTGTCTTTCTCTTTATTACTTCTGCCACTGTGTGTAGGTACACCGAAAGCCCCTGAAAACCGGAATCAAATTCCTTATATGTGTAAACTTACTTTGTTTTTATACTTGATTCACTTAATACCTATGATTTTGTTCATGCATTATAGTGCACACTAAAAAATGTCTCCAAAAAGTGCCATGACACAACATGGTTAGTGCAAGCAGGGTAACAGGAATACAGGGGACAGGACCCAAATGTAGACAACTGAGGCAGAGCAGATGCAGTTAAGTGGTTTTAATAACAAAAGGAGGTACGGCACAAAAAGCTTACAGGATGGTGAGGCAGGCAAGGGGAAAACCAGGAATGCAGTGCAACACAGGCAAATAAATCAAAGGGGGCAGGCAGAAAATCCAAAGTCAAAACAATAAAAAGCAAGGTCCAAAACAAGCAATAGATAGAAAGCAGCTCTTAATAGATTAATAGATCTCAGATGATCAGACTACAGAAACAGGCTAGAGCCAAGACATGAAGCAGAACATAACTAAACAATATGGGACGGAACAAAGGAAGTGAACTGGTATATGTAGTGAAGGTACTGATGGGGTGGATTAGATGGGGAAGCTGAAATGAGGGTCTGATAAGAAGTGGGAACAGGTGTGTGGTTGGGTAATCAGGTGACGAGGAAAAGAGGGAAAGTCCGAGGACATCTGATAAACAGCTACAGGATGGCAGGTCCGAGGAGTATGGGGAAGTACGTGGCTTGGGCGAAGGGAGGAGGGGATGGAGAGAGGGGCTGAGAGCAATGTGGTTGAAAAGGGGAACTGAGGAGCAGATTGTGACACTTTGATGGATAAGTGGGCAATCAGACTGGAAACAGCCCTGTGTTAAAAAAACAAACACAAGGGGCTGCGTTGGCAATACACTTAAATGGTGAGAGGATGCACAGTTTGTGTCATACAGAATACATTTAGTCATACATTCAATGCAGAAAACACAACGAAAATAAAGAAACTGCAAATACAGGAAACAAAATATACAATACAGAAATGCTGTTATGTTTTCTCACTTATCACTCTAACCCAAGTTGCAGTGCATACCATAGTATGGTGCAGTAAATAGTAAAAACAAATTTTTCCTGTTTCTTTATTTCAGTTTCAGGGGTTCAGTTGTTAGTAGGAAGTTCTTATCATTGCCAAACGGGTCAGTATGGGTCAGAGATGAATAACTCGTAAGATAATCAAAAGAAAGACCTTCCCTTACTTTTGTTACTTTCTGAAAGGAACAATCTGACAAGCACAAATGTCTCCCTTAAGCTCTTTTTTCATTCTTCACAAGACTAATTCTGTCACATTTTGTGTGTACAAATGAGTGCCACACCTTGAAAACCTTTGAGGGGAGACTGTCCAAAAGTATGAGCTGTTAGGCCAATCTGAAGGATTCACTGTGTGCCATTCAAAACACTTTTGGCTTCAGACATGTTTTTACAACACCATATTTCCACTTATGCACTGAGGGGCATCGTGGAATTTCTCATACTATAAGGGCAACAAAAATATGTTGGTTGGGTCATCGTGTGGAATCTGTTGTTGTCTACAGACACACAACAACACTTGTGCCCATTTATAAGAGCACTTCATTTTTCATTCCACTCAGGTCAATAGTATACCAGCGGTCACATTTACACATGGTGACCATTCTAAATAAATAAAGCTCTGTGCAATGAACGCCATCATGACCTGAACTTTATTAAAGAAATATTGTTGAGAAATGTGCGGGCTGCTGATAGCTCTGTTTTCTTTAAAGTCCAGCTATCTTAAAGTAGGAATACAATGTGTGAGGCTCACTATTTCCCCTTTGTTAAAAATAATTCAAAACAACGATGTAAGGCAATTTAATGCAGGGACTAAAATAGCTTTAACTGAGAGTATCACTTTCCTTAACAGTCACCATCTTTTGATTGTATTTTAAAGGGCTTTAAATGTGCAATTTAAATACATTGCAATGAAAACTTGAAGCTAAGCAAAACATGCAATGAAACTCTGAGCTCACTGAGCCTGAAGCATTTAGTAAAATATGATGACATGAGCTTTTCATTCAATGAATGAATGAATGAATGAATTACACTCAAGAAGTGATAATTTGTAGATAACAACAGGAGGAAAAGTGTTATTGGGTTCCTGTTTTTACTTTATTCTAATAAAACATTCTCGCAAATTTTGGTGAAGTAAAGATGTTCCAAATGGTACTCTCTAAAAACAGCTGGGTTATGAAATGTTTTACCCATTATGGGTTATTTATATGGAATTTGGGTTATTTTGTGCAACTCGTGCTGAGTCAAAATCCATCAACCCAACATACATCGGTTGACTCAGCACCTGGGTTGTTTGTGCTTCGAACGTCATCACATCATCACCTTCAGTCCACCAGAGTCCACCAGAGTCCACACACTGAGCGCTCATCACATCACTGAACCTGACGGGTCATCACCAAGTTCATAATGCCCATGGGCATATGGTCATGTTTATTGAGTTCGCCAGGCTAATTTGCCAGCTAGTTTGCTAGCTAGCCAGGTGATTCGCCAGTTAACTAACGTTAACGTTAGTTTACTAGCCAACAGGCTGTCAGTTAGTTGCTTTGCTAGCCGGTGTTTCCGTGTTAACTGGTGACTTTCACGTAGGCCAAAAAGTACTTTATAGTTTAATAATTTTTCATCTGTCTTTAATATCTAAGTATCTAACCATTTATGTAAGTTCAGTTGTGTTCAGAAGACGTATTAACCTCTCGTAACGTATCTTAAAATGTGAGAAAGTCACCCGTTAACACGGTTAAACCGAAACACCAGCTATAAATGAACACGCTTGTTTTTCCTGAAGCTTTTAATGTGAAATGTGAAGGCATAACATAGTGTTTGACTGATTAAAGTACGTGAAAACAGTGAGATAACCTGATATGTCTGACTAAATGCATTTATGTGCATTTATTTAAGTAATGTGGTGACCCGCAATAGACACTGTGAGAGGTTAACGCTTACTAGTTTCAGTTGACAGTTGGTTGACTGTTAGTTTCAGTTGACAGTTGGTTGACTGTTAGTTTCAGTTAGAGTGCAGTTGTTTAGGTTCAATTACCTGACTCCACAGTAAGCTCTTTAAAATGTTTTCAATATAAAACCAAGTAGTGATTTACCAAGTCTATGCTATATCTTCTCGAAATGGTGGGTTCATCTGTTGTAGATACTAATATCATTTTTATTTTTTATTTTATTTCACCTTTATATAAGAACAAGTTCTTATTTAAAATGGCGGCCTGGCAAACGACAAGGGCCACTTGAGTGAAGGGAGTTGGGCTATGAGATTAAAACTAAATAATAAAAAATATACAACAATGACAACAAACACAGGCACAAAAAAACAGACAGGCAGATAAACAACAGTCAATAAAAGCAAAATCGAGGGGAAAAAACGTATGAATTATTACATGGTGGACTATGATGTTAAAATGGCAGTAAAAATTGTAATTTTTGCTCAAATCTCAAATCTTATAGATAAGACCTGAAATGAATTGGGTTGCAATGGTTTTTACGTTTTTAAAAAAGCTGGTCCCCTTGAATAAAAGTTTGGGAACCACTGCTGTAGACTGTTATACTGAAAGTCGTGCCGTGAAGGCTATGCTGTGAGCAGCCACAAATATTCTTGTGAAGTAAAAACATAGACAATTTACATGTATGCAATTTATCATATGAATTATATAGGGAGAGAGGGAGGATTGTTTTCTCTATATTTTGTGATGCTGTTATCTTCACATTGGATTACATTCTGCTGCTAGTCTGCATTGCTTTTAGCATGGTGATATCTGAATAGTTAATACAATAGCAATTATATTTTTGCTTAAGCTCTTTTTGTGTTTGTATCAGATCAATGGACAGCTTTGTCATTAACACTTTGACAGAGTGGCAGCTGACAGACCTTGTCGAAAGATTTAAAGGTAAGAAATATTATTTTTTCCCATCCACAGCATATCAAGTCTGCATTGCTACTCAAGCCTTTTTCAGACATGAACAACGGACAATTTCAGTTTAATCAGCCACGGACATCACCCGTTTATACTCTTTCACACATGTAGCACACATCCGCACATTGTCTGTGATAGAAGTGTTCACACTCACTGGAAATATATTGTTTAATTCAGGCATGTGGCGTCAGCTGGGTGGAGCGGGTTAGGGTCAGGGCATGTCGCAGAAAGTATGCAGCGGACATGAGTCCCTGTGCTGTGTAACCTGCTGTGTTCACAAATGTGTTCTACATGGTCATGATACTTGGGAGCCTGCAGGTAAATGTCAGATACAGGTCCCGGCCGTTTGATACGCACATTTTCGTTCACACATACTGCCCTAACGGCGATGTCCGCAAATTGTAGTATTCAGTATTCAGTGCATGTGTTAAAGGGGCTATAGTGATAATTTGGACAGTCGTGGCGTTGACTGCATTCCTTTTTTGTATAAATTCTTATGAAATATAATTTTCTCTTTTTTTCAATAGCTTCCATGTAATGTGTCAAAGTGACTCCAATAGGTGAATAGGGCACATGTCTTTTGTAGGCTTTCAGTGCTTCATTCTATTTTGTAATATATATTACATGTTATATGCATATGCATGTTTATTACTATAGCTTCCATTTAATTACCCATACATTTTTGTTTTGTGCTCCTCTGTTGTAAAAACAAAGATGTCTTTGTGTTTTCTATTTTTGTCTTTCAGAGGAGGGGATTGATGAGGAGAGTTTTCTTCTTTTAGATGAGGCTACGATCAACCAGTGGATCCCAAGAGCTGGCCCTAGGTTGAAGTTCTTTAAAAAATTTAGGGGACTTGTAAGTAGTTAAGATCAATGAAGACATGAGAGGCTCAATTCTTCAGTTTTCTACACACTGTTATTATTTCTGAGTATTTAATAGTTTTCCTGTGTGGAACTGTGTTGTGCCACAATACAGAAGTTGGTCCAGGGTACACTACATTTCTGGCCAACATTGAGGGATTTAAAGAGATCCAAAGTGGCCTAGAAGGTATTCTCCTTTTAAGTGAATTGTATGTGCCTGCCTGGGTTACATTTAAGGGAACTGAATATAGAGCAGGCATGACCGTATTCCTGTCCTATGATCCATATGGAGAGCCTCAGTTTGGTGTCATACAATCAGTTTTACTACTGGAGCAAACATCACATACACCAACAATAAAACTTGTTGTAAAGAAGTGGAAAACACAGTGGTTTGATAGGCGTTTATTTGCATACAGTGTGATTCCCACTCAAGTTTTAGCAGCTGTAGATGTGAGAGAGCTGCATGATCACCATCCCATCCATGCAGTCAAGTCGCACGGAGAGGATGATGACAGTTTATACATTTCCCTGCGCTATAGACTTTTTTAGATAATCCGCCGACTGCCACCAGGCGTGTGTGTGTGTGTATGTATGACACTTGTAAATAGTGTTTTGACAGGTTTATAGATGTTGAAAAGGCCTAGCTTGACATTATCCCCCAAATTAGTTTAGTTTTCAGCCATACATGCTGCGTAAAATGTCCATTGCTTGAGGATGATCAGTATTTGACTAATGGGATGGGAAGAACTACTGGACTTCTGGGATGGGATGACGTGACCGAACTACTGGGATGTTCTTGAAATGACTACTGGGATGTTATAAGTTGTACTGTAAGTATTTTTTGGTTTAATTACTTGTCTATCTGCTCCATATACAGTCGTAGTCACTGCCACAGTTATGTTTCAGAAGTCACTTGACACCTGCATGGTCCAAGAAAGCAAACGTGTCACCTTTTACACCAAAAAACAGGGCACTTGAGTGAAGAATTTCTGAGCTGTTTTGTGTCTGAAACCATGTGCCCTGTTTTTAGGTTTGTATTGTAACAAATGGCGGAGAGTGCATCCCACTGGTCTCGAACCCGGGTCCCCAAGCCTGCTTCCTAACCACAACACCAAGAGGGGCAGCTCCGCTTGGCAGAGCTGTTAGTTAGCCTCATATACCGCCCAGAGTTCGCTACAGTATAAATCCTTAGGCAGTGAGAATGCCAGCCAGTACACATCTGTCACACCATGCAGGAGTTTACATTACTGATGCTTAGCAAGCTATTCTAGTTGGCTGCCACTGTTTATTATATTAACCTGGATTTTCTGCATAGGTTGAACCTGCTGTTGGGCCTGCTATCCCACCTACAATCTCTGATGTCACACCAACTGCCACTCCTCCAAACCCCATGGAGGAACAAGCAGCAGCTGTGGTACCAGTGAGTCAGCTGATACAGACAATACACATCATTCCACAGTTTGTAAGTTCCACTTTAAGACTTGGGTGTCACTTTGTTTAATCAACACTAGGTTGGGCAAACAATCAAAGCCAAAATTTAGAAACAAAACTGAATGTATCTTGTGTATGTTGATTGTTCAAGATGCTTTTTTTTTTTCCTTAAATTGGCGAATCCACCTGGATAAGAAATAGCAATTTTCTTATAATTGACTAAATTATAAAAAAGTCTTTTAAGCCCCATGCTTATTTGGCAGGATTCCATATCTTCACTAAATATAGCCAATCTACAAGCTTGGCCGGAGTCCATATCTTAGCAGAAAATAGCCGATCTACAAGTTCACAACGCATCGCATTTCAATTCTTTGAGCTTGTAGATCAGCTAATTTTTGCAAAAGCTTCCCTAAAATATGGATGCTGGGGTTTATGTGGTTAACCCCTTAAGCCCTATGTTATATTTTGCTGTACAATGGTGGTGCTTTAAAAGAGTGAAAATAGCTCTCTACAAGCTCACAACACATTGTGATGCGCTGTGAGCTAATCGTTCATTAATTGTAATCAAGGCAAAAGTTTGAAATAATGGTGATATTGATTTGAATTCATATCACCCTTCCCTTAATAAAAAGTAAGAAATCTGCAATGTTGTCTCTTCTTGCAGTTTTCTCAGGATGTCCGGCAGATCCTTACAGGCTTACATGATGGCAAGCAAATTGTTGAGGGCCTTGATGAGGATAATGTCATCACAACTAGCCAGAGACGTCTCCTCGTCCGTATCTTGGTGTCGTACCTCATTGAGAAGTTTGGAGAGAAGTACTTTATTTATTTTTTATATTGAATAGGGTTCCTGTTAAATACGGCAACATTCTCATTTGAAAAGTAAATTAACATGTTGTTTATTTTCATTTCACTTAAGATAAAACAGGACACTACTTTGAGGTCTGACATTGACCTAGATTTGCTAGGAAGAGCCAACATTTCACCTTGGCGACTTTTCCAACTGCTACAGCTATTTTTTGGGGATACGACACATTTTTCAGCAGTACTTTAAAGGGGTAGTTTGAATTATAGGACATAAAGAAAGATGTATGAAATGCTTACCGTCAATATAGTCCATGCAAAGGTATTAATTAATAACCCAAGTCCTGTGTTTTGAATTTTGATTTGGTTAGTTTACGTTTACTCCACAAAACTCATTGCATTTGTATTGTTGACTTATTTCTTTTAAAAAATGCTGTCACTAGGCACAATTTTCTGTATTTGCTATGCAACTTATCAATGTGCCTCCGCTGTTCACTGCCTGCAGGTGACCGCAGCACAACGTGTCCTTACGCGAGCTTTAGCATGTACATGCACATTGATAAAAGGTTACACAGCAAATACAGAAAATAGTGCCTAGTTGAACGGACACAGCGGTTTTATAGAAGAAATAAGTCAACAGTACAACTGCAATTAGTTTTTTGTGGAGTAAGGTTTTTTAAATGTATTTGTTCCAGCCAACTCACTGGAACTACTTGATATGGATCATAACCAAATCAAAACTTTGAACACGAGGTTATAAATTAATCCCATCACATTGCCTATATTAACTGTAAGTATTTCATACATCTTTATGTCCTACAATCCAAACTATCCATTTAAATCTAGTTTTCACTTTTTACCTGTGTTTTTTCTGTTTTACAGTCCTACGACAGATATCCGATTTGGTTCAGTCATTTGCCAGTTTAAAAGACTCATCAAGCAGTGGCAGCCTGAGTGTTTTTTGAAAAATGTCATTGAGATATTTATTTGGGGGGGTCATGATCCTCAAACTGATTCAATTTGATTTTTAAGGTTGCAATCCAATTCGATTTTCAATTTACACTTTACTTACCGTAATTTCCGGACTATTAAGCGCACCTGAATATAAGCTGCACCCACTGAATTTTTAAAAAATAATTATTTTTAACATAAATAAGCCGCACATGTCTATAAGCCGCAGGTGCCTACCGGTACATTGAAACAAATGAACTTTATACAGGCTTTAACGAAACACGGCTTGTAACAAAAATAAGAAAATAGCGGTAAACGGTAGCCTACCAAGAAAGTCATTGGTCACTATCTTCCTCCTCCTGCGCACTGAAACCACTGAAGTCATCTCCTTCGGTGTCAGAGTTGAATAGCCTCAGAATTGCTTCATCCGATGTTGGATTGTTTTCATTGTCCCTCTCGTCACTTTCATCCAGAGGCAAATTCCCCGCTGAGCTCATGCTGCCCTCTTCAACACGCAGCAGATGGGATGCGCCACTATCTTTGCATCAGTGAATTTGCGAAGTTTGAAACTTTTCCCGTAGTCAGGAGGGAGCTGCTGACACAGACCCGTCCCTGTGGACAGGCCTTTACGTCTCATAAATCTGAGACACCATATGGTCCACCTCAAAATCCCAAACTCATTGCGGGGCGATTGTTTTGGCTTTCAGTCGGATCTGCACAGTTGAAACACCTCGGCCGTCTGCTCTCTGTGTGTTGACCAGGTCTTCAAGCTCATTTTCTAGTTCGGGCCATCTGCTTTTCTTCCCTCTGAAAGCTTTTATTGTCTTTTTGCAGTTCCTCACGCTGCTGTTTCCAACGTCTTATCATCGATTCATTAAGGCCAAGCTCCCGTGCAGCAGCTCTATTTCCTTTCCCAACAGCCAGATCGATCACCTTCAACTTGAAAGCTGCATCATATGCATTTCTTTGTGTCTTTGCCATGATGAGGGTGACAAAATGACTACCTTAATCAGAATGATGGGAAGTTTGAGCGTGCACGATTTAATCTAAACAGTAAACTAAAAAGTTAGATTGTTTCACCTTAACCTGTTCGGCGATTTCATTGGTCTAATGAGAGCTTCATGCCACCAAAAAACTGAGCACCGTCACATAATGTGTTTTTTTGCTCAGTTTTTTTGCGGCATGAAGCTTGTGAAAGCGGGAAAAATCCATAAATTAGCCGCGTCACTGTTTAAGCCGCGAGGTTCAAAGCGTGGGAAAAAAGTAGCGGCTTATAGTCCGGAAATTACGGTAGTTAACTGGAGTCAGCCGAGGGGTCTATACCAGGCCCCCTTCTGTTTATGCTAGATTTCCAATGTAGATCTCCTGTTTCTGGCGAATCCTCACCAAAGAATACACACTAGGGTTTGTACATGTGAATTTATTGTCCTGCGGGTCCTTTAAAAAGTTTTAAATAAAAAATCGGCAATTTGAGGCCTTAAATTTGGCAAAATTTGGCTGGAAGTCACGACCATGACGCACCGTGAGCCTGTAGGTCTGCTGTTTTTGGCAACGGAGCGTGGAGAAGCATAAATTGAGCTTAAAAGCTAAAACAGTCAGTTTTAGCAGACACAATACAGCTCACTCCTCCTAGAAACGCTTCTGTGCCATTTGATGCCCACTGTTATGCACTAAGCAGCAGAAACAATAATTGGTCTACTTCTCTGAGGACAGACAGACGTACAGACAAACCCTGTTCTAACCGTAGCCCACGCTGTCAAAGTCAAACGTGCCTCATCTCTATTCATTGAAGATTTAGATTTCTTGGCAGGAAATATGGTACACCACAGGACGGAGCCACCGGCCAGCCATTGGATTCCTGGAAGAAAGGCTGCTGAACATCAGGAAGAGGTTGAGATCAACCAGCAGGTCGTGGAGCACGGCACAGACACCACCGCAAACGCCAGATGATGGCGCTCTTGCAAGGGCTCTCATACCAGGTAATTATTAAACTTAAAAATTATTTGATGAAGCAAAACATCCATATTTCAGTGACTGACAACTTTCGTGTTCTTTTTTACAGAATGTACCATATCAGACGAACGTGCGTCACAGCTTAAAGAATGGTTGAGAAACAATTCTCAGCCCCTCAGCCAGATAGAGACCTACATGCAGAACACGGCAGGCTACAGGGCCAAGTGGATTAGGGACAACAATTGGACCATCGATCAGATCCTCGAAGAGTTCCCTCGCCTAATGACCATAGGTATGGTAGGTTTATCCAATCCAATCCAACTTTATTTGTTAAGCACTTTAAAAACAACCGTCTGAAAGCCGGGAATGGTGACGTTGGAGTCCGGTATCTGCTCGTGTAGCCACGTTTGTAGGGTTTAAACCTCCTCTTCTTCATCCTCCGTTAAACCCCCGCTCTGCAGCCTCGCCCTCTCCTCAGCTCCTCCGGTATGGAGGGTCTCTCTCCAGTCAGGATGGTACCTCAGGGTGAATCATGTGGTCGCGAGTATAAACAATGCGACTCGCCGTCGCCATGGAGACCCGTGCAAATAAAAAATTAAAAGTGCTCAAAAACGCCAAAAAAGCGTTCCTCTGTCCAACATTTTTGAAGGTTTTTGACCAAAAAGGTGCAATTTCACATCATTTTGGCCACTATCATAACTGTAGGTAACAAAAAAAAAGTGTAAATTTGCTTTAGTTATTAACACCTGTATTTGCACAATTCACAGCCTTCTCGAACATTTTACACAGTAAAAAACAACATGAGCTCTGAGAATAGTGAGTGATATCATCATAGGAATAGAGTTAAATAAATCTGTCTGCCTCTTTATGCTAATTGGGTACAAAAAGTCCTCATGTCGGGAAAAAACTTGTTAACTCTGTTATAATTTTGGTAGTATCTGACTTGAATTGATATCCACAGTATTTTTCCACGTTACACATAAACAATAGAAACATGAACTTAACAAGGCCGAAAGAACAACTACCAAATGTGGGAACAGGGAATTTCCTTTACATCGTGAATGCAGCACAGCGTGCTTACGTTTGAAAACAGACAACACGGTGTCAATTGTGTGGGACTTTTACAAAGTTTCTGAAGAAGACAGGTCGCTTGTTATTTGTAACAAACTAGTGCAGTGCCCGTAGGAAGTATGTATTGCTATAGAAAAGTGGGAGGTTAAGTAGCTTTTTCATGGATGGCCAAATGAGGTTGTATCTGAAGGTGTAGCAGCTAGCTACAGACGAACATCCACAGATTCCGATTCCAGTTTGTTGTCCTCGCGTATCCGGATCTCCTCAGACCGGAACAGACTCGGTCCGGACTCGTTCAGTCTCAGTAATCCACAACAGTCAGTTTAGATGCACAGAACGGGACCGAACAGCCAGCAAAACCCGCTGCAGGTATAACGTTAGATCAGCGTGTTTCTTAAGGTGTGTCTTGGGGGTGGGCTCTGCAGTGATTGGCTCTGGTGCGCACATGGCTATGGTGGCTATGGTTGACAATGCTAGCGTAATTTTCTCTCTCTCCTCTCTCTCTCTCTCTCTCTCTCTCTCTCTCTCTCCTATATATATATATATATATATATATATATATATAAAAAACAACTGAACCTCATTTACTTTAGTGAAAAGGTATTCATTTGAATGGAATCATAAGCCAAAATCATTCAAACTTAGTTTTTTTTTTACTATGGAATGCACTTTTTCAGTTTGTTTACATAGACAAGTCTAACTTGTGTCAGTGCATTATGCACATTTTATTTATTGTTATTGAGGAATGCACTTTTTCAGATTGTGTTTACATAGAAATGTTTAAATCTAACTTATATATTTATTTTTTTGTATATATATATATATATATATATATATATGTAGTTGAAACAACCAGAATTGTAATTAATTTGACCCAGCATTTGGGTAGAATATTTAACTCATCTGTTGGGTTAAAAAGGACCAGCCCATCTTGCTGGGTCAAATTAACTACTGCTGGTCAGGTGCAATATTGATCCAGCGGTTGGGTTATAAAACCACCCAAGTTGGGTTATTTTTAACCCATAATTTTTCTGATTCATTCATTCATTCATTCATCATTCATTCATTCATCTCATATAGTACAAAATGAGCAGTATAGCTTACTCTGACTTACGTATTTATTATTTTCTGAGATGTATCTGCTATGTAATGGATATTTGTAATACTGAACAGAATAGGATCTTGGCAGTGGCTCCTGTTTGTCTATTCAAGTCACTTAACTGGTTATATCTGTTGTCCTGCAGGCAATCTGTGCTTTGGTGCTTGGTACTTTTGATGTGGCTGCCTGCATGTATGCAATGCCTAAACATGAAAGTTGCTGATGTTGTCTAGTTGAGATTAATTATATACTAAGCAGATCATTAACTACCTTGTTTTGATATCTGAACTCAATTATTTGAAGTCAGCTTTATATCTCACAGTTTGAACCTCTGGGACAGGTAGCAAATGTCCAAATGCACTCTGCTCACTCTGTATAGGACACATGATTTAATGGTAATATGATTGAATGACCTGGGCATGAAGGAAAATGCCCATGAAGACTCTTAGCACGAAAATGTCTGTGGTCAGAAAGATGAAAATATTTAATATTTCATCACTCAAAAACTAGGGAGTCTGCACAGCCTCTGAACTTCAGAGGATGATATATTGCTAGTCATTAAACATGGACTGCATACTTCTCCCAGCATGCCTCATGAGCAGTGACTACATGTTTAATAGCAGTGATGAGAGGGTTTATAACAGGCCTTTTTCACAGCAGACCTAACTTAGTAGGAGTAGGAAGTAGGAAGAGCACCGGTGTTACTAATTTATAATGGCCAAAACTGAAAAGTTGTTCAACATCTTACCCTGAACATTTTAAACGGCTGGAACTGTGTGAGCTTGAGCCCTATCCTATGTGTGTGCGTATATTATAATTCCAGTGTTAGCTTGGCATTTTAGTTTGACGTGCTGATGGGAATGCCATTTTTTGGCAGATATTTGTTCATAAATTTTGAGCGGATGATGCTTCTAGATGAAAAGTCAGAGAATTGAAGTTGCTGCATGTCTTCTTAAGGGAAAATTAATGTCTGAGCAAAATTTCATGACAATGCTTCAGATAGTTGACTGCTGTGGCCAGTCTGTCACGACCATTAGAGTAGCTTTAGTTAGCTTTTTTTTGCTAATTGCTGATTTGAAGGGAGCTAGCAGAATTGAGGGGTGTAGTGACACTTTAAAACCAATTGTGAACCACATGGTGCTTGAGGAAAATTGAAAGAATCGCTAAAGTTAGCAGGATTCATCCTCTTGGGACCATGAACGTCTGCACAAAATTCCATGGCAAATCATTCAGTAGTTGTTGAGATATTTCAGTGCTTTTCTTTATCCACTCAAAACGTAGACACTCTTTCTGTGTTAATGGCTCTGTTACAGTGAGTAACAGCATCTTCTGCCTGGATTCATTTTATCAATGGGTGTAAAATTGATCCAAGTTCCCCTGTTTAATTACAACACACATGCCCTCTACACTATCCCCTGCAGCTCTATTATTCAGTTACCAGTGTCAGATTTTTATTTTAATGGTGCAGCAGGAACACAAAGAGTGAGACAGAATCTCTTTGTGGGCTGTTTTCATGCCAATCCCCACTATTAACAGCTGGTCCATTACCAAACACCTCCCCTGACAAATGGGTTGTTCTGCAAATCATCTCTGAGGGATTTTATTAGCCAATACAACTACATAAAACTGTAAAAGAGACCAGGGGAGCAAAGATGGTGTAATGCTTCCTCGTAATTACCCAGTTCTCTGCTGATGAAAGAAAGATTGAGCAAGATGTAAGTATTTTTTTTTTTTTTTTTTTTTTTTACAATGGATGGCGTTTTGCAAGCACTTTTGATGGTCTTGAAAAAAGACAGTCAACTGGAAATATGTGTTTCATCGCAGAGTTGTTTACTGAGATAATTGTGTTTCCTTCCATTTCAGTGACTCAAAGTGGAGAAAATGGTCAATGAGCTGTAGCATTCAGGACCTGAACAACTGGATTATCTGCAACTGAGTGCTCATATCAGTACCTTCTGCCCACCCTAGAAGTACAAAGACAGCCAGGAAATGAATTGATTGCACTGTGACCGTCCTCAGCCCACATACAGCCCTTCTAACACATGTAGCCGCCATGTATGGATCTACAACTGCATGCACGTTATTAATGTACTGTATACTTAACTCAGCTATCAGGCAGGTGGGATTATAGTGTGTGATTTTGACATGACAAAAGTAAAATAAAATAAAAAACACAAAACAAAGAATTCTGGGTGCTGGATTTAATGTGATTCTTACAAAATGTGTACAAGATAGTAACATGAAATAATTTTACCAGACAATAAATGAGAAGACAGAACCTTTATAATGAGGTGTCTGAATATTGCATTTGTTAGTTACACCCAAAAGGTTGAGGGCTTTTATAAGACTAATGTTACTCTTATTTTGTTAATGAAATGACCCTCGCACTAATGTTTCTCATCAGTTAGATTGAACTCTTTGCATTGACTTTGTCAGAACATTAGCTTTGTTTTCTGTGTGAACATGTCACAATGCTCTAGTTTCTGTCTCTGAGAGGTTGCTCTCACCCAGTAGAAAGGAGGACTGAAATTTTTGATTCAAACATTGTACAGCCGTGCTAGCAGCTCTGTGAGGCTGGTATAGTAGTGCCTTCAGCTAATGTCAACATGTTAACATGCTCACACTATAATGCTAACATGCTGATGTTGAAGGGTGAATGGACACCATCTTAATTTATTGTGACAGCATGTTAACGTTTTCTAATATAGTTGAGGCTGGCAGGAAAGTCAATTTTGCAAGTGATCAAACCAAATTATTTTGCTAATTAAAAGTTTGATCTCATTGTTTTTGCTAAACGAAAAACCAGGAAATGACCAAAACTGTGTTTCATCAAACCCATTCACTAGTTGTCGTGACATTTCCCATAAAACCACACATTTTAATCTTATGGTGGAGCTAAAGGAAAAGTCACAGGATCACCAAGTGATGACACCAAGGCTCATTAAGGATCATGAACCAAATTTTGTGCCAATCATTTGAGTGGATGAAAATTTCTACCTGCTGGTGGTGCTAGATGTAAAGTAAGAGGGTCAACAACGTAATACATGTCTGGAAGGGACCTTTTAATATTGCTCTTCACAAATCACTGCAAGGTAATAATACATTTATAAATAGTAATAATAATAATTTAAAGTTAAATCCACCCATCGCTTGCCAGTTTTGAGTAAAGCTCAAGGTGTTATTAACGTTAATCAATCAGTCATCTGGGAGGCTGATCAATTTGGTAACCTTTTCATTCTGATCTCCTTGTTTATATTTCCATCAGAGGTGTGTGTGTGTGTAAAAAAAATATTTTTGATTATTGATGATGTATGTTTGTATTGATATTATATATACATAAGAGCTGCATGTTAAGAGCACTGGTGAACTCATGTAGTGCCTGCATTTTGAAAATGCATACCCTGTTTCCTCTTGGATGCACCTACAGTAGATAAAACATGATAACGTGACCTATTCAGTGGCTAAATGTGCAAGAAAATGTGCTAAAGTGCATACTGGGCTGCCCTTCAAGAGAAAACATGATGAAATGCTCTCTTGGCAGGCCTGTAAATACTACTGAGGACACTGAGAACATGTCCTCCGTGTCTTTTCTGACTCTTCTTAAATGTTTTAAAGGTCCAGTGTGTAACGTGGACCTTCAAAAACAAGGTATTAGTATCTGATGATACAAATCGTAGATCATTTAAGAGAAATATAGAATGGTATTAATAAGGAGGGGTGCTCCTGTTATATAGCCTACCTTTCAAAGCAAGGTTAGTCAATGCCATGAATGATGAAAGGCCTGGCCATGGACTGTATTCCACCTGAATACAGTCTATGCACACTGAATCAATTAGGAGTTTCTGCTCTCCCATTTCTGCCATTTACAGTGGCACACATATTCACAGTGGGAAATAGGCTGTATTATACAGTAATAACACATTAGAATAAGGTTACACTGCAGGGCAGCAGCTTTGAATAGAGAATTTGCCTACCTTGCTGCAGTCTTACTGTCTGTTTTTGTTTTTGCCTCATCAAGCCTTGCTCGAGGTTCATGGTGATGACAGACAGCCTCATAATTCATTGATCAGTAATGGGACTTTTTTTTTAATTGCAATTAATATGTTTACAGTATGTTTTGTGTTAAATATATATATATATATATATATATATATATATATAGAGAGAGAGAGAGAGAGAGAGAGAGAGATTTAAGGTTCAAGACTCAATAGATTAAACTTGAGCTCTTAACAGCAAGAATGTGACATAAGCTTGATCCAAAAATTTACATAAAACATATGACACACTTACAGTGCTTTTCTGTTTATTGATGCATGCTGTTTATTGATGCATGCTGAATATTTGTTCAAAATACAGCTACAATACAAAATTCATCACGTCATATAGGCATACTTCTTCTTTCTTTTTCCATTTTATTTTGACCAAATTCAATATTTACCACCTGAATAAAACTATAGGAATGCTAGAAAATAACGTGTGGTGAAATGAAACGCTAGAGGACACCAAGAGCGCTTTCTATGACCTAATTTATTGAAGCATAAGAAGCTTTTCCCAGCGGATCTGGCATTAGGAATAAATGTATTGAGGTGAGGTCCCATCATCTCTCACCCCTAAGGTCTAGGGATCTCTGGTTGTCTTACTTACTACTGCATAACACAGCATACGTTTAGAAAATGCAAATAGATGACAGCACCAAACAGGTTTGCAGTGGTTGAAATGGGAAGATCAACAAGGTATCCAACAAGGTTAGGTTACTGCACTGTGGAAAGTTTCGTGTGGTGGAATGAATGAGCCATTGTGTCACTGTTGAAAATGAATTATTCTGCAACTTGAAAGCTACGCCGTCATAAATAACGACACAGACTTGGTACAATATTGCACCATTATGTTAATATCTAAATGGCATCGGTCTTAAACAACCTAAAGTAATAAAAAGATTTATTATCAGAAGCTCGTCAAGTCAAATGAACGTCACACGGTCTCGGCAGGAAAAGTCAGGCTGCTAAATCGATCCATGAATAATCGCTCACATCTATCCCTCGGCCCAACTGAGAGCAGCAAACTACGACATGTGTGCATTTTGTGCGCGGTTTAAAATGAGCCGCTGTTTTATTCTCCCGGTACTTACCTGAATATAAATGTGTGGCAGGAGTCGCGTCTGTCGTTTTTCAGCCGTCAACAGAAGAAAAGTTACGCTGTCACTTCAGTAGCTTGTTCGCTAGCTGTAGCGCAATGCTAATGTGGTGCTAACGGCTAACCACTGGGCTTCACAGTGAGACTTGTTTCTGAGGCGTCGCCGCAATTCGTAAACGCATCCATAAGATATCAGTTTACGTGAGACTGAGCGTGTGTTTCTGCTATTATAACTGTTTTCGTTTAATTTGAGGGTTAAATGGCGTTGATAATGAAGTTCACATGTTAGTTGTGAGTGTTGACAGTCCACAGTGTCGCTTCCCACCTGATACGGTTCGCTACCTGTGTGTGTGTGTGTGTGTGTGTGTATCCTGCTAGCCACGTAAACTGCTCCTGCTCGGTGTGGACGTAGCAGGGGCAGCTAGCTCGCCTGTCCTGTCAAGCCAGTCCCATTTTATATGAATTAGGGGAACCAAGTGATTGTCAGTCTGCTTGATAAACAACAATACAAACCAGAGGACCGAACTCCGCCTATAGGACGTGAACAATTGTGAATCAAAATGCTATAGCTGGACTTGAACGTGTTGGTTTCCTGGTCCTGTTGCATTGAGCGGATGATGAAGCGGGTCATCTGGCTGATATCAGGATTAAACAGAAGAATGATGAAGCTACTTTTTGCCCTCGCTTTGATCGCCTACATTGCCTGTAAGTACATCTTTCTCTGCTGTTTACACTGACATCATTCCTGTGACTTTTGTATAACCATGACAACCAAACTGTGAACTCGTTTGAGGAGTTTGAACTGTCAGCAGCGTACTGTTTGGTGGCCAGGCCCCCTCAGTTTATATATTGTACCTTGTAAGACTTGGACGACTGGTTGGACATGTGTGATAAAACTAAGTCCTCCTTCTGGATAATTCACAGTTGAAGCAGTCAGGCTCAACATGAAGTAAAAATGCGTTGTATTGAGATGTATACAGCATTATCTTATTGTCAATGTTGTTTTATTTTCATTAGAGCAGAGAGAGAGTTGGATTTTCTAAATGTATCATCTATAGAAAGTAAAGTAGTCATTGTTTCCCAAAGGTTAAATCAGTGAGATTTAGTTTTAAGACAATCAACAGAAGATTCATCATCTACAAGTTCATGAAATTATGCCAAACACATGTAACTTATATCTTGATGTATAATTGTCACTGTTTTCTGACATTTTAAAGAGAATTATTAATTCATTAATCTAACAATTCCTGTGCTTTCGATGGGAGTTAATTCCCAAAAAGAGGGTGAAAACAGCACAAGTATGACATATTGGTGCAAACCTTCCAAATCTAATTACTTTGTTAAACAGTGTCCTTTTACATTTGTGATTGGCTTGTATTTGCACAAATGTTCTGTCTGCTTTGCTGCGCACAGTGGTTGTTTTGAGGATTGTGTTGTGGATGCCAAATGAACATGGTGTCTGTAAAGCCCATGATGTCATCTATTGTGCCTATCAGGTGGTACGCCAACTGGGTTTTCACATATTTTACCCAGTTGATTTATATTTATGAAACTTGTTTTATTGACTGAATATGGAAGATATTTATAATAAGCTGAGCTCATGTGTTTATTTCATCCTCATCCTGGGTGGGTATGTTATCTCGTAATGCTCATGACATTTTGTCTGTGGCATTGTGGCTGGCAGGGCTGTAGTCAACAAGCCCAATGATGTGAATACAACCTGAAGAGCAAACACATATGCAGACACTATTCAGCCAGCATGCATTCAATCATTTGTTATTGTTTTAATTTTTTTTAGATAAGGCTTAAGTGGAAAAAAGCAACTCCCAGGGCCATGCTGTCCACTAAGGAGAGTGTGAAAGGGGAGAAGGGAGAGACATGAGGGGATGTGTGCCAGGCAACACTTTAGAGGAGGGGGTGAGGCGAGGTCGTTTTCTGGACTGACATATAATGCTCAGTGAACAATGGAGTTAAATTTGACTCAAACTTAATGGTATGTGGGTGTATTCAGCTGCACTAATGCACGTTTTTAAAAGGAATTTGAAAAGTCTTTATTGATCTGATAGTCAGTGAAGATTAAATTACACAAACTTGGAAGGTCAGAGGAAATAACTAGATCATTGTACACAAAAGACAGGATATTATCCAGCTTGGCTTTTCATACTAATCCATTTGAAAATAGTCAGTTTTTATAGATCACTATGACAATTGTAATGATTTAAAGCTCAGTAATTTACAATCCACTTGTGGAACAGTATAGTAGTTGGAGCTGAGGGAAATGAAGATAGCTGCAGCTTCTTTCCTTACATGGCTCTCAGTGTTGCTCTCTATCTTTATTAGGCAGACTGGTATTGCTGAATATGGCTCTACTGTATATACATACACTTTGAACTCATGATGCAGTTTTCTCTTTCTCTCTTTCAGCTGTCTGGGCAACACATACGAACATGAGGTAGAGTAATTAATTTCTATATTAACTAACTGATTTTGTATAAAATATTTTCCATGTTCCATGGTAACTAAATGGTTTTTTATGCAAGGGCAAATTAAAGGCGATTGCTCATTAACTAGTATATTCTGTGAAAAAAAATCACACATCAAATAATGTAGTCTAATACTATCCTTTATACCTTCTGTATCATTATTTCATCTGCAAATTAATAGTGCCAAATATGCAAGGGTGGAAAAAAATATAAATATCCATCTTTTTTTAAATGGGTAAATGTCAATGTGCAAAACTCTTTAATCAGTCACCAAGCACTGGCACCCACATTGCGCACCTCTATGAGGTCATATTTTGAGTCGTCATTTTAGTAGTCTAATGAGGTTTGTTATACAACATGATGAGCGTGTTCTTTATCAGCATGATGAACCACTGTACTCCTTAATGTTGTGTAATTGTACCCATTTAATTAAGCAGTCCTGACAAGTGCATGCGGTGCTGACAGAAAATCATTAGTTTTCCTGATGACAAACGCTTTTCATTGTGCAAAATGCAGGATTTTACTGTCATGGATATTCTCTGTTCATAAAATGTTAAATTGACACTCAATTATTTTATCGTTCTACTCATTTTATAATTGGACCAGACCCATTCTGTCTTGAACACTTGGTTCCCATAGTGGATTTATTACTGATCTGGCACTGTACTTCAATAAGACTGTCTCTTACGTGTGTGTATATATATATATATATATATATATATATTCATTCATTACGTGGCACAACACAGCTTCTTTCTCTGTGATAGCTGAGCTGTGACAGCCACAATGGGGTTGAGATAGTGAAAAACGAAAAATGTGTGAATCCTTCTCAAAGATGACAGCTGCACTGACACTATTTATTCAAGGGTCAAAATATTCAATATTGTCGAGGATAATGTGTCATTTCTATGTGAGAGGCAAAAGTGCCATGTCAGAACCAGATATGTAAATACAATCAACTGATGTTTTTCTATAGTTAAACTAAAGTTTTCTTCTGTGTCTAAAAATCACAGCTTTATTGTTTTTCTCTGCTTTGAAATGCTGTGAGAATTTATGCAAGGCTTTTGCTGATTAAGTGTATGATGATTATCTAAGATGATCTTGAACCTATCTTGTAGTAAACCAGTGAGTGGGACTGTGGGATTTAAGCCTAACTGATTGAGGTATTTAAATTTCTGAATTAAAACAAAAAACACACACAACAAACGTTCCTGGTTGGTTTATCCATAAATAATAATCAGAAAATTGCATTTATCAAGATATACATTGTCTTATCCTGATAGAGGATTTTATTCTATCCCACTGTTATTGGATGGGTGGGGGTGGTGGGTCTCCTCATTTCAAGCTATTTTCTCTGGCCTTGTGTTAATGGCTGCCACCATCTTATTCCCCTGTCTCCACATCTTTATCTTTCCCTCATCATAGATCAATACAAGAACATGGAGAGATGATCGAGCAGAGAATTGATGAAGTGAGTTTAATCCAAAAGCTGTTTTCACCCTCTTAACATTTTATCTTTTACAGGTCTTAGGAGCTTTATGTTATCAGCTATCTGCTTCTTGTGTACGTTATTACACATTTACTAAAATACACTATTGTAAAGACAAATACATGTGAAGACATTCTATTGATTTACATTAATTAGCCTAATCTAGATTTTTGAGCACGTCCAAAACATCCAGTGCAACCTGGCCTGAATCACTTCAGTTCAATTTTAGCATCACCCAGACCCATCACAAACCTGATAAAAAGCTGAATTCCTAAAGAATTATTAATTAATTAATATTAATAAAATAAATGATAAAATGTTTTATGCTGTGGAAAATCCTTGTTATACCTTAGATTTCAGTGTTTCCTCTAGGATTTTTTTTAGCAGTGGGGGCAGGCCCGTCCGAACAACCCCCACCCCGTCCCGCCCCCATTTCGAACCCGCAGCCCCCCAAAACAACATAGAGGAAACACTGTGATTTGCACGCTGCTAACACATTTCAGGTCCCTGCAAAGAATAATCTTGTTCTATAAAATTTAAATTCATCCTGAGTTAAGCAATTAGCTGTTTAGGCTAATAACAAAATCTAGATAAATCAGAAGTACACAGCAGAGGGCTGTAGGCAATTTTGTAATTTTTCAACAAGCAAATGATAGAAGCTGAAGTGAAGCTGACTTAATGCGTATTCTTTCTTTATTTTTTAACATGTTTATTTTGTTTCTGTTTATTTGTTCATAGTTGAGAGCTTTATGTGAATCTTTCTGCATAGTATACGGAAAATAACTTTCACACCTTAAAAAAAGTCTGTTTCTCCCGGTTTTTATGGTTCATTTTGTCATTTGGTAGCTAGCCATGGTCGTTTTCAGATAAATTAATGTTAGCAAATATGTTACCCGAGTTTTGTTTACATACCTTAGCTAATACTGTGAAGTAAGGAATTTATATTAAAAAAACTCTTTTTCTAAGCTGATTATGGAAATTGTTAATGAATGAGGCATCTCATTTCCTTCACTGTTGAGTTGCACATGCGCAATACTGGTTGGACAGGATGTACTGCCTTGGTAACACACGGCGCCAATAGATTTTCTTCTGATTTTACATAATAATAATAATAATGATAAAGAATATAGTTTGCAAATGGACCTGTTAATTTATTTACCCCTAGAAGTTATGAAAAAAATGAAAAAAGGTTTTACATCTGTGTTCCTCTACATAAATTTAACGGAAGAAAGATATATCCTCAATTACTATATAACAGTATTTTTTAGATGATAACTTTGTTGATGTTGATGAAATAACTTACATCTATTCATTTTCCATCTGTGCGTATTTAGGCTCTAAAAGGGTTGAACATGGATTTCCACACAGTATCCACAGCTTGAAAAAAGAACATTTAATAGAAAATAAAAAAAAGGCCTTGGCCTTGAATCTTAAATTTAATAGACAAATGTCTTAGATGTTTTCTCTTGCCTGCTTTAGGCAGCAAAGTTGGGAAACATACACCCACAATACACCGACATTGATTTTGGTTCTCATCTCACGTTTCTCTCACTTTTCATCTCAATTTAGGCTGTGGGTCCTCTTAGAGAGAAGATTCGTGATCTGGAACAAAGGTGTGTATCCATTTTTAATGCACACATACGTACACATACACATGCTCAAAATAAGTAAGAGGAAAGTGTTGTTTGCAGACTTGTGACCACTAACAATTAGTATCTCTTCTCACTCTCAAAACTGATATATTTTCTAATTTGTAGTGCCAACTCAGTACTCAGTGAAAGGTTCACTGAGTGGCAATTGACTGCACTCCTATTTATTGGACCCAGTTTTAAAAGGAATGTTGGTAATTGTTTTCCCCAAAATAATCAAATTTTCATTCAAAACCAAACAATTAGAGCCACTTGTTGATTGTAGATTGTCCCTACTGTTTGCTGCTTTCCATAAAGCTGCAATATGCCACAGGATTTCAAGACCCTATTAATTCAGTGAACACTATATCCATGTGATCCTTACATGGATATACAGTACAAGCTGCAGAGTGCTGCAGGTAGACTGTGTAGAACAGGTACAGGCTTATCACAGGCTTATGTTATTCTGTTCTGTTGCAGCTACTGATGCCAAACACATTTGAGACATGTTTGACGCCTTGAATGTATATGAGGATAAGAGTTCTTGGAAACTGGCAACATCTCTCAATTATCAATTAATCCAAACCTCTAAAATTGATAAATATTTGTACTGTAGTCAAAACAAATGCGATCTTTAGGGATATCCCAATCAAAGATCAGTGTTTGGGGCCTGAACCACACTCTTCAGGCTGCTGCCAATGCAACAAAACCCCCTTGAGCAAAAAGCCAAAACTAGTAATTTAGTGTTTAGTATTATTATTATAATGTAGTACGTGCAAAAGATGTACAGAGGATGAAAATGAACAACAGGATGTAGTTCTGCACCGAAGGAACAAACACTGGAGGTTATATATATTATGTAGGAAAATACAGGTATCAGATTGGGACTTGATATTAGCAGATACTCAATATTTAATGATTCGGGTTGGATTTGGGGACAGAAAAACTTGATTGGGACATCCCTAGTAATGTTAAAATAAAGTTAAAAAGTAGGGATGCACCGTATATTCGGCCACCGAAAATTTTCGTCCAAAACGAAAATGTTTGGGAAATTTTCTAATTTATCACCGAAACAACACAGCCGAGTCAGAAAGTTGTGATGATGCAAACAAAAACCGCGGCCAGCACACGCTTGTCTGGATAAGTGTCAACATGTCTGCGGTGTGGACATATTTCAATATATCTGAGTAAGACCCACGGATAGTGATTTACAAAACGTGTAATGCTGTAAATTTCAAGAGGGGGTGCATCTGCAAAGAGTTTCTCCACGTTGGGTTTAATTTATCACCTGAAATCCAAATATCCTGATTGCCATTCTGAATATGAGAAGAATGTGGCACAGAAAAGGAAAATCAATCCGAGCATGCCCACTCTGTCTGTGGCGGACATTTTGAAAAGGCAAGAAAGTTTTCCAGTGATGGTGCCAAGGCAAAGGGCATTACACAAAAAATGATGGAATTCATTACCTTAGATGATCAGCCATTCTTTGTCGTAGAGGATATGGGATTAATATTTTCATACTTTTGTAATTGATTTATTCTTTGAATTGCAATGCCTTGATTTTAGTGAGGTTAGTACACAGTCATAGCCATAAATGCAATGGTTGCATTTTTGTTTTTCAGTTTCGGCCAAGAATTTTCATTTCGGTGCATCCCCATTAAAAAGGTATTAGATTAATTATTAAAAAAAGATGCACTAAGATACCATATTGCTTCAGTGCTGCTAACTCAGGCAAAGCAGTTCACTTATGGTGAACGTTAAGACTAGAGAGAAGAGTAACAATGCAGTAAAGCCCATTTATTTATTCTTAAAGAACTGGATTTACAGTTAGCTCATAGATATTGTTGTTCTGTTTTGCTACGTCCTTGCTTTTTCTTTCCTATGATCGTCACTAAATAGTTTGTATTTTCTCTCTCTCAGTTTTTCTCAGAAATACCCACCTGTGAAATTCCTGTCAGAAAAGGATCGGAAGAGAATTTTGGTATGCGACAAACACACTATTTCAAATAACCACATTCACAGTAACTATTATACTGAAGCCATAACCCTGAGTTGAATTATTATTATTATATTATTGTTTAGCTGTGGTAACAATGTGGCTCTATGGATGGCAAGGTCGGTCGGTCTGTCTGTTTGCCACATTGGTCCAGACTTCAATATCTCATCATCTACTGGATGGATTGATACACATTTTGTACAGATTTTTGTGGTTCCGTGACAATGAATTCTTCTGTCTTTTGTGTTGCTCTGACTTTTCATCAAGTGCTGCCATTAGGTTAACTATTTAGGTTTTGAGTGAAATGTCTCCACAACTGTCTGATGGGTTGAATTGTAATTGACGGACTGAACCATCACAATTATTGCTTTAGAAACATTTTCCACAGAAGTCACAGGTCATATTACAGGTGTAAATAATAAATTGAATGATGGCTAAATTTCATTTAACTGCTTCAGTTTCAAGGTCCTGGTATTGTAAATGTGACTCACCGTCACACTGTCTTGACTTACTGGGACATTGGATCATTGTAAATGTTATTAACACCTGTGCTTTTATTACTATGAGGAATCAGACTGTTTGCTGTGAAAGAGGTCTATTGATTCAGACTTCACTGTTGCCTATGGACTGAGTAAATGAACACAAAACAAACACTTACCCCATTTTGTTTTGTACATGCTAAAAGGGAGTGTTTTATTGGTCTTTTGAGAAATTAACCCTCAGAAGGACACTCAGGAAGTGTTATTGCTAAAATATCTTTTACTGATGTTATCATACATGTGTATTCTTTCACTAGATTACTGGTGGGGCTGGTTTTGTGGGTTCCCACCTTACTGACAAGCTGATGATGGACGGCCATGAGGTGACTGTGGTGGACAACTTCTTCACAGGAAGGAAAAGAAATGTGGAGCACTGGATTGGCCACGAAAACTTTGAGCTGATCAATCATGATGTGGTGGAGCCTCTGTATATTGAGGGTAAGTGAGAGAGTAATTGTGAGAGATGATGACGTTTTTACTTGCTGTTGGGATCTAAGTTGGACCAGCTTGGGCAGAGTACTGCTACTATAATGTAGAGGTGGGCGATATATATCGTTTGTGATAATATCGTCATTGTTGTTTTGACGATGTGCAAATTTCCATTATCGAGTATTTAAATTACTTCGACAAAAACAATGAAACGCCCGCGGAAACTCCTCACATCCATTAATACACGGTGCAGCAGCGCTCTCTACAGCATGGCAGGATTCAGTCACACAACTAGTGGGCCTACGTGATCACATGACGTGATCATGTCACCTCTATCATCCTCCTAAAGTTTGCAGGGCGATGGAGAAAAATGCAAACACCTCCAGTCCCTGAAGCTACCGGTACTTCAGATGATTTAGTGCCGAGACGTGGGTCCTATGGGCTTCAGCGTTCAGAGCGCTAAGCGCCTTCAGCGGTAAAAAGATGTCAGCAGAGACGGGTTTTTTTTAGCGCAGCGCTCAGAGCGCTTCAAGTTGAAATCTGTTCAACTTTTAACACCACTGGGCGCTTGGAAAATGAGTTTTTGAGCTCTCTCAGCGCTGTAAACGCGTTTGGTGGACACAAGTCCAGCTCAGACAATTCTAATCACATTTTAAAGGATATCGACTGATTATCGTTATCGCCAAAATCCCAAAAAATATTGAGATATTATTTTTTGCCCACATCGCGCACCCCTACTATAATGACAAAATAACCAATCTATGCACAGCTATGCAACAAGCACAACAAACAAATAAAGGTTGTAGGCTGCTAGTCGGAAGTTTTTACTGGAACCAATTGTAAAACGACAACTAAAAATGACGAGGCGTTCAAGTTTTACTAGGGCTGCACAATTAACCAAAATACAATTGAAATCACAATGTGGCCAAGTACAATATCCAAATAGCAGAAGATGCAATTTTTTGACAAAGGTAAAATGTGTGACAAAACAGCATTATAATGATGTGCAGCTCTTCCGTATTACCCATTACACTTATAAATATCAATATGGACTGAAAACCCTAGTCTCGTGTTTTAGCTTTTCAGAAACAATGATAAAAAAGCTCTTAGAAATTACATTGAAATTTAGTAGAACAGAAGCAAACACAGAAATGGTTGAGGACCCTGACTTTCCATTAGAAATGCAATTATAATATATAATTATATGGATTTAAAAAAAAATCCATTTGTTTAATTGATATAATTGTTTGGATTTATGATAATATGGTTCAAATAGAAAAGCGCAGTCCCATGAAACAATAATACACTATTTTTTAATTCTTTTTTTGTTTTCTACTGTAAGAGAAAATAACAGGCATACCTGTAGAGTTCAATGTTAGCCAATAGCAATAAATCCTACTGTAGTGAAGATTACAGGGTTCTGTTTATGTTGGATTTCATTATATTGTACATTGTATATGCTGTAATTGTATTTAGTAGTATATAGTATTTATAGAGGCAGCTTAGTGTCAGTTTCAGACTTGGAGTTATTGACAGTTTTAAGGATTTTTTCTTTCACCCTGCGCTTTGCTGTCACAGTGTTACATTTCCTGTCTGGAGCATTTGTGGTTGCACATACAGTCAAGTAAAAAGCGATCAGGAACACCATTTCTCACAAACATGGCAGAGAAATTGGCTTGCAAAGCAGGTGTTTTTTCTTAACTTACTACCCCCAGTTCTCAGTTAGCTTTCTCGTATGTGTGATGCTATGAATTTAAATTACTGCTGAAAGCTGTCAGTAATCCACTCACTTGAGCTTGATCGTGTCAAACACCTTTAATAATGTGCTGCCTATTTACCTTGAGAGGGTAATCCATAATGCCTATATCTTCATTGATCTCGATTATTTTTCCATTGATATCATAGTGTTGCTCCTCATTGTACTTCGGTTCAGAAAAGAAGAAAAACAAATTCCAGGTCTCCTCTTCTGAAAAATGTTTGCCAAAGCAGTCATTAAATGTCATTCAATTGTAGAAATGACTCTGTGCATACAGCAGTATTATCTAATGTAACTAATGGCCTTTCTTTCATGTAGCCTTTGACACAGCACATGGAATCTGTTGCTTATTGTTATAGGCTGTCAGGACAAGCTAAAGATAGAAATAGACCCAGGTTTAGCTCATAGTTGGAAAGCTGATTTGAAACTGTTTCCATTTCTCTATTTATCCTCTCTGGACGACAGTCTGTGTTTCTGATATGGTCACCTCACAATACAATTTATCAGTGGGTGCTCACAATTGCCCGTGAGTACCACAAAATCAGTGCCTACGATGCTAGGAATATTCAAATCCAAGTGTTTTTTGATCAATGCATAGTTTATTTAATATATATATATATATATATATATATAAAGCCTGATCCGTTTCTGATCTAAATAGGGCTGTTAGTGTTTTTTGTTTGTTTCATGGCCACTGTCACATAGGGAAGGGGAGGGTGAAGTGAGGGAGCTGCAGTCTGCAACTACACCACTAGATATCACTAAATCCCACATGCTGGACCTTTGAATCTAGTCACTGTTCTCTAAAGTGCTGCATTTAACATAGTCTGGCATGCCAGCTGCTTACGCACACAAAGACTAGCTGAAGACACAACAGCAGCAGCATCAAATCGTAAATATGCATGGGTTACACAGGCACCAGAAGATAAGCCAAGTCCCTGACTCTAGTGAACACAATAGCAGTGTATACCACTCTTATGTTCCTCCCTGTATTATCATAAATTCTCACTGCTTAGAGTGCCATACAACTGGCTGTGATGTTACTGAATAAATGTTAAAACAGGGGAAGATTAGATATATTGGAGGGGTTTGCATTGAAAAAGAATTGAATGTGTAGGATTCAGTGCCATCTAGCGGTGAAGTTGCAGATTGCCACAATTTGAATACAGGTGTGTGTAGGAGAAACTACAATGGCAGCGAAACTCACGAAAGGCCCTATCCGTTCTGGGCTACTGTAGAAACAGTTCAACATGGCAGACTTCATGGAAGGCAACCTGTGGCGTCTTTAGATTAAAAACTGCTCCAAAGTAATGAAAACCATTCTTTCAGGTGATTTTCCACTAATCCAATTTCTGGCAATAGATCCTCCTAAATCTTACACACTAGACCTTTTAATTTGAAAGTACTTGCCAACTCCATGAAAATTACTTGGTCACTCCATGATGCCCCATGACTGTCGATAGAATTATGTCCATGCATTTGGTAGATAAAAGAAAACAGAAATAAAAACTTAATAATAAGTGAATAATAGATTTCTTCAAAAAAAACTTTGGGACATGAAGTGATGTCAGTTTCTCTGTATTTTAGGGAGGAAATGAAGTATTCCAATACATAGAAATGTTGAGAGAGAAGATGGAATAAGCTATGAAAGTAAAAATGTCATGAGTCAAGAATCAAGAGGTCAAGTCTTCAATAGGTGATGGCATTCAGCTTGAAAAGGGAAGAATGGAATTAAGTGGTTGAGAAAATGGGAATATGATGAGCTCTGGCGAATGGGTCAGAGATGGTTGAGGCTTTGAAGACCTACAAGGCGATTAGATCTTGTCAAAGCTAAGTGCATATAAGCTTATTTGTAACTATGTAACAAATTTATGTGAGCTGCTGAAATTCAAATTCATTCAATCACAATAAATGTGTAGAAGTATAGATATAATTTGCTTCCCTCAGTAGTGGACATTAGTTGCAACAGACAGACACATTTTTGTCTGACTCATACTCTATCATACATAATCTATTATCAGCTTTTTTTTCTTCTTTTTTTTCTTCCCAGCCTTAAATATCCAGCCCTGTTATGCTGCACCGTAGACATCCAAGGCTGGCTATCAGTAAAAGCATAAAGTGCAAGGTTCCAAAAAGCTAGAAACCAAAACAAAGGAAATACATTTTACTGAAACAGATGTGCGTTTGAAGGTGACATGATTTATGTTTCTCCTGCTCTTCACAGTGGATCAGATCTATCACCTGGCATCGCCGGCCTCTCCTCCCAACTACATGTACAATCCCATCAAAACACTCAAGACCAACACTATTGGCACTCTTAACATGCTTGGTGAGTACATAAAGTCCATGCTGCTGACTAGGATAAGTCTCGAAAAAGGAACTTTATATGACCACTTTTGTTAACGCTTCAAAGTCTGAAATGAATCCCATACCCTTAACGCAGTGAATTTGTTTTATTAAATGTGCTTCTTGTTACGCTTTCTTAAGAGCAATGTATCATTTCTAATACAACAAAAAGAAAGAACAGTTAAGTAACTCACAATGTACAATGAATGAACTGTTTTCAAGTTGAGATTCTTCAGTTCTTTTAGATTTGGTCGATACAAATGTGTTTTCATTCATTGTTTTTCTTTAAATTGTAGTGCGGGACAAAAGAGGAAACAGAAAAACTACAATACTTATTTATTCTCCCACATTACATGTTTGAAACTTTGATTCATGCCGACTGCTTACAGTCTAAATATCCAGCAAAATACTTCATGCTTTAAATGAGAGTCAAAACCTAATTTATTTTTATATTGTCCGGGTTCTGTCAGACAGTTCAAAATTAGGCAGGAGAATCCTATATTCAATAAAAAATTAAACTGATGAAAAGAGCATCTCCTGTGGATGAGTAAAAAATGAAATCTGTATTCCATTAAATTAAATAAATTAAAGGGCTTTATCTGTATTGTACTGACAAAGCTCTGTATGAATATTAACATATTAGATTATATTCAAGACATTGTAATGGAAGACAGAAAGTCAATGCACTGTGTTTTTATCAAAGACAAGTTTTATAGTGTGTGCAACCTTGGCAGCAGGTTTAGTACGTGCTCTCACTTCTTTCTAATTGGTGTGATGTCAGAGTTGTAAAAGAAGCCTTTTCTCACTGTGATGTTCTTTCCAAGGTCTGGCCAAACGTGTGGGCGCCAGACTTCTCCTGGCTTCTACTTCCGAGGTTTATGGAGGTAAGAAAGATGTCTCCCATTCATGTTAAGTGTTTAAAGTGGACTACGTAGATAAACAAATTGAATTGGTGCTGCTTCTGCTTTTCAAATGAGCAGGATACTCATTGGACCAGTTGAACAGAATTTTATTTCTACGAACCATTGTTAAAAAAAAAAAATACCTAAGTAACCACATTGCAAGACTCTAGATGGATATTTTCTGTTTCCACACACTGATTATCAATCAATACTAAAATAACAAAAACTATATTTCTTAATACTTCTAAAAGGCTCTTTGCAGGTCTCAATTTAGCAGCACAACATGAATGTTTTAGAGGCAGCATGTATGATAAATTACTTTCTAGAATCCCTCTGGTCTGACAGCATAAAATGAAATATTTGTGCCAAACAATCCCAGAGAGAGTTAGAAATGACAGAAGAGAAAACCAATCAATATACATAATTGAACCTAGTGTGCCAGCTCAGTGATCCATTAGAGTATTGTACAAATTAAGGTGTTTGTGTCTGTTGAGTGTTTAAACCACAGCAGACGTCATTCTGAAAGATGGGAAGAATGCTCCTCCAAATCAACGTCGTCTGTGCAGAACAATGAAACCTAAAAATGTGTCTGAAATGTTTCTCAAATTTCTGTGTTCCAGATCCAGAGGTGCACCCACAAAATGAGGAGTACTGGGGGCACGTGAACCCAATTGGTCCTCGAGCATGCTACGATGAGGGGAAACGTGTAGCAGAGACTATGTGTTATGCCTACATGAAACAGGTATAATCAGAAAAATTAAAAACATTGATATATATGCAAGACTGCAAATGTAGCCATCAACAAAAACTACAATTACAAATAAAAATAAAGAAAAATAGTTAAGTAATTCCACTTTTTCTCAATAACTGGTGACTGGTAAACTGTCACTGCTCTATCAATGTTTTTGTTAGTCTTGCAAATGTGATAATCTCTGCTATATTATATCAGTAGATGTTATACAAAACCTCTATAATTCTTTGTGCAAAAACAAAATGTGGTTGATTTCTAGGATTTCTTGATTGTAATATAATAATATAAAATGTAGTACTCCACACATGTCTAAGCCTGAGGTTGCAAAGAGAGGAATTTATGGATGTTAGGATTGAAAATTGCCACCAGTATCTGAAGTGAACCTTTTTGGTCAACACCTGTTTTGTTCTAGATCTATAAAATGTTACTAACAAGAAAATATATTTATTTTATCAGAATACTAAAATAGGATGTGTAACTGTGCCCCTTATTTCAGCAGACTTGAACAGTAATAGAAAATACAAATGAAGAAAAATTCACAACATACTTCAAGCGCGATATCAGTAAAAAGCTCTTGAAAATGTGTTTCCTTAGACATCCTAATGTTGTTGAGACTTTTTGATTTTTTCCTGTTATGACTTGATTGACACCAGCCTTTGATGATCAGATATGATTAACTTCTCTTGCCTTTCCCTCAGGCAGGTGATATTTATTTATCTGCCTCGTCTCCTGCTCCTCCTCAGCTGCTCATTATTTTTTTCACACCTACTGGGAGAATTCTTGGAAATGGACGGCTTTTAATATCCAACTGTCAGTCGTTTAGGCACAGGGACAAGAATATCAAACATTAAATCTACTACCCAGTCATGTAATCAAAATGCATTAACATTTAAAAACCGATGAGTGTAGGTTATGCAGTGGATGAAAGAGCATGTGTTTCCTGCTCCCCAGACAGATGGCAAACATTAAACACGTGGAAAACTGTGTGGAAGGTGACTTCTGATTGCAAGTTGATATGATGCATTTGACCATTTTTTATGACGTACAAGACAAGCATACACTGCTGTGTTTAAAACACTGTTTCATATCATTGAGGGGCCTCCTTGATTTTATTAGAAGTGCAATGTGCAGGGAGGAGTGTCTTTTGGATTTTATCGATGCCAATTTTGGCACTGTTTTTGAAACTGAAACCATTTTTACTTGGGACAGAGAGGCTGAAAATAGATGTTTACAAGTTACAAGTAAAGTAAACTTAAGTAACACTAGTATAGGAGATCTATAACCTCTAGGGAGTGAAGAGCAGCCTGTGTTGTGAGTGTGTGTATATATGTACGATCGTGTTTGTGTGATCTACTCTGGTGAATGCCTGTCAAGGTTTCACGTGGCAGGTGTACAGGAAAAACAATAAGCCTTTTTTTTTTTTTCCTTCCAAACAGAGCTTCTCTTGATAAAAGCAGTGACTGTCAGTATATGTGCAAATGTAGATGCTTCAAAAACATGTAACACATCAGATTTAATTAAGCACAGCAGAGGGCTGTTTCATTTGACAGCAAGAAGACCATTGGACCAACACAGCTAGCTACTGTAGCAAATGTTAGCACTAGTGTTTTAACTGATGCTGGTGTTGTTACTTCCTGAAACTGATAACTATGGAATATTATAATGTGTCGCTTTAAATCACATTATTCGGTGCAACAGAACCGCCTGCCAACATTGAACATCAAACCAGGGAAGTGGACAGGCTGCACATATTTTCTCATTAGTTTTCCAAACTGCTCACACCCTTGTGACATTCTTTGACTCGCGCACAGATAGCGTACATATACACAGGTTTAAAACACAACCACAGACTATACTTGAATATTTTCCACTTTAATCTAATTTAGTTGATTGCATTGTTGAATGAGGCCTTATATATGTTCTTAACGTTTACTATTATTTCAAATCACCCACTGGGCTCTGCACTTACCTGTTTTTTTTAAAGGGCCCTTGTGCCACTCAGTTAGAACATTTTTTAATGCAATACTGTAATATTCATGCATTTTAAAACATTCAGTACACAGTATTGACATGAGAGAGGGGCACACTGACTTTACTGAGACGTCTTCGAATTATTTAGTAATTGGAATCCAATAAAGGACAGGGGTGCATTGTGCTTCACAAATACATTTATTTTCACTATATTTTTTAATAAGTCCGTTCAGTATCAAATCCAAAACCATTCAAATCCCTTATGGAACTGATTTAGGTTTATTTCAACATTGGAAAGTAAGCTCAGAGAATCCAGAAGAGATTTTCTCTGAACTAATACAGAAAATAACTCTCAGTATATTGTTTCTACAATCATGGCTTTCTTGTTCATATCTCCCTCCACATATTTCCATTTAAACATCACAGGCACAATAAATATAAAATAAAATAAACAAAAATGTATAAAGCACAACAAAACCCATCTGTGTTGTTGTCATGTCACATTGACGTACATATATGCTCTAAAGAAACGTCCTTGTCGTTTATTCCTCCATGTAGTTCCCTGAAATGGTTTAAAAGCCCTATGGTCTGGTTATTACCATGACATCTTGTCTTTGTATCCTATAAACAGAGTGTGTGTGTGTGTGTGTGTGTGTGTGTGTGTGTGTGTGTGTGTGTGTGTGTGTGTGTGTGTGTGTGTGTGTGTGTGTGTGTGTGTGTGTGTGTGTGTGTGTGTGTGTGTGTGTGTGTGTATTAAGAATTTATTGAACCTATGTGGTTGCCTATTAGAATATTTAACCAGTCACAGATCATTAGACACTATAACACAGATGTACAGGATTTAAATGGAAAACAGCACCACACATTCCTCTGTTAAATAAAAGTAGTGGCGGCAATAGGATTATAATTGCTGGAGAACGTTTGAGTTTAAATTTAAAATTTTTTTTTTATTCAAACTGACTTTTTACACTGCTTTCAGTTGATTCCTCTCTCTGATTATTCTGAGTTTTGGTGTTTAATTAAGTTACACTCCATCTTTTACATTTACAGGGGATATATGCGCGCACACACACACACACACACACACACACACACACACACACACACACACACACACACTTACCTTTTGAGACCTCGTCATCATGTTGTCCTCATTCTGTCCTTGTTCTTCTACTGAATATATTTGCAGGTTGTGTCCATTGAATTTCATGTTCCACATGCTCAAGGCACAGTTCTACATAATTTTCATGTTTTTATTCATTTTATGACCTATATCACATTTGAAGTATTTTTTATTGAAAAATTGTTGGAGAGTGTGTAAGGAGAGCCTAGTGTCATACTCACGTGTACACGTGTCAATTGCCACAAGGCTTGCATCTTTCTAGTCAGTCCAAACTGCTAAGCCTGTCACCATGGTTGAAGGGTCTACTTGCTCATTGTAATCCCACACAGTAAAATGTTAAACCGGTAGTGTGGAAATACTATGGATTCAAAACTAAAGAACAACAAGGAGATGAGGTTACTGTCTTGGGTGTTGTTTCTTAACAAAATGTAAAGTAAAGTGATTCTAGTATATTGTAGTGCCATTTTAACATGTTTAAGTATATTTTGATGATAATTGGGATAATATTGTGAATCGCAATTATTTTGGCCAGAATAATTGTAACACTAAGTGTTCATATTGCCTCATGTGTAGGTGGAAGTGTCCAACATCCCAAGAGGAAGACATAACTCAGAGTATTTAGCTATTGAACTGATAATAATAAATTGGTTGTTGGTTTTGCTAAGAAATGGGTGATGGAGAAATATCTGGTAAAGGGCTTAATATGTTACTGCATGTTTACTATATACTGTAGCTGGCCTACAGAATAATGCACCACTTTTATTCAGATTTGATAGGGGAGGCTTAAAAATAAAAAGTTAAGAAGTTAAACCTTGTCAGAGATTGCTGTTTGACATGTGATGATGCTGATTCACAGCCTTGTTTTAAGCTAATATTATAAGTGGCATCCATGTCAGACATGTGTCTGGTATATTTTGATGGCAAACAGCAGGAATATCGGACATGCTGCTAATATTTGATCATGAGGGGGCTCCAGGCAGTACGCTGTGTGGGACACTGTAGAAATCGACTTATTTATCTCGACTTGTAATAATTGATTGAGGCCATCCAGATTAGCATAATACCGCTACTAGCTGTCATTTCTTGTATTTCTGAATTATTCATTTATTCATACATAGTATTCCAAGGGTACAAATGACTTATTATTGTGCAGGAATACTTCATAATTCAACATTTTCAAATTTTACCTAAAGGAAAAATTAAGCAGTATATAAACAACATTTTTTTTATAAAAAAAAACATACATACTGTATATATGCAGCATTATTTACAGTAAATAAATATAAAAATGCAAAAATATAAACTGTAAAATCAAGAAAAAACACAGTTCAGAAATGAGTAATGAGTCACCCACTGTCTTGTTTCTTTGCTCACAGGAAGGAGTAGAGGTGAGGGTGGCAAGGATCTTCAACACATTTGGTTCCCGAATGCACATGAATGATGGACGGGTTGTCAGTAACTTCATCCTGCAGGCTCTACAGGGAGAACCTCTAACTGTACGCATTTTAAGTTTGTACTGTTAATGTGCTCTCACCTCATTTATTAGATGCTTGAGACAAACCTACTTTAGGCTGTTTTTTTTCCAGTACTAGCAGTGTAAAGATGTGCACACTGACTTAGCCTCAGAGAGATGGTGATTGATTACTGTTTTTGTATGTTTCTTAAATCATATAAGAGAATATAAAAAAACCTTAAACATGATTTCAACTAAGGAGTCAGACACTTCAGTGTCCCTAATCTGGATACAAGTCTGCTTCATATTGTGACTTATATGAAATATTTTTTTAAATATCAAAAGACACCAATTCCACTTGCTCATAATAAAAAGTATAGTAAAAATGTATTGTTTGACACATGGTAACAGATATTCACCTTTGGTATGTGCATCATGCAGAAAGATAATCAGTTTTCTGTTGTTCTAGGTGTATGGTAGTGGTTCCCAAACAAGAGCCTTTCAGTATGTAAGGTAAGTTTACTAAATTAAACCTGTTCTTATGTCACTGCAATGCTTCATTCTTCTCTTCAATCTGGACCAAAATATTTGTCATAGAAAATGTTTAACTCTACCCACCATTTAGGGAACAATGTAACAATACATTTACAATGAATGAATCATGTTAATATTACATAAATGATAACAATCAAAGTGCAGTGTCATTAAATAGTATGTGTAGTGTTAGTAGTTACTTATAGGTATTTAATTAAATTCGTGGCCACTGAGACAGACCTCAGAGGTATGTGTGGATGTTGATGCTTTCATGGACTCTCATGGAAATTTGCCATAAGGTGGAGGGATACTGCTTTGTATTGGACTTTGGAGTTTATTAGTAAATACCACCATGATATTTATTAAATTAACATCGTTAACATGCGCATTAATTTCTCCCTGGAAGAGCAGGAATACAGTTTGTATATCTGGCAGGTTAAAGGAGTATTGGTTTCTGTGCAGGTGATAATGAGATTAATTTGATCAGTTTGAAGAAGAGAGATCAGAGACACAGAGTATTTGAAGCTCTCTTATCTCTGCGAAACATTCACCTGCTGCCCTATATGACTTTAGTGTTGTGTAAGCAGTGAAAAGCCAAGGTCTTCGGGTAAACTCTCCTTTAAGTGAAAACCTGAAATTACTCTGGTAAACTCACATCCGTAGCCTCCCTTCCCCACAGTCATATCTGCTCATTGTCTGTCAAATTTTAATAATCAAAGTCAGTAGCATTCGGTTACACTTTGCTGTTAATCATTTTTAATGACTTTAATGTAATTAGACCACATGCAGTGCCCATAAACAGTCTTCTCACATGGAATCACATGGACTTATTATTTTTATGTAACTGGGATTTTTTTTCTTCTGACTGATCAACAGAGAAAAATATGAAAACAAATCTCAGCAAATTAATTGACCACAAATATAAAACACGTAGGACCTTCAGAATCAGACATTCAAGGGCAAAAAACGCCATTTGTTCCTCTTCATGGATAGCTGATAGTGAAACTGGGGGTTTTGATCAATTGTGAGGGCCCTGTCATATGTCTCTTATGTACCATACAGTGACATGCTTCCCCAAATCTATTCAAAACACAATATATTGACAGTATAAGTCAAGATTTGTGTGATATGAACAGCTTTGTACAGAGATTTAGCTTCATTAAGGGGAACCAGAAGAAAATGAACTGATACATTTGTAGAAATGGCAGCTAATCTTTCCTGTGAGACGGATTAGTGACTGATGTTAAAAACTCTTCAGAAATGTGTGGATTTCCCTTTATACAGAGGGCTCGAGGAATGGATATTATTTTCCCTAGAGTTTTGTGTCACATATTTTACACTTGTTGTTCCTATTGCAATGTGTTGGTCCGAGTTTTCATGCAGCCTGCTTATTTGCACTTTTAGAAAAAGTCGACTTTGAAGTTTTATCACATGGAAAATGTTTATATTTGTGTCCTACTGCTTCAATGCTCACCAGCTCAAAACAGCCACAACCTTTCAATCTCCTATGGAGAACTCATACCCTTTAAGCCCATTACCTTTTGATCTGGCCATAGAGCCACTACAAATTGCATTCCCGTAGCTGCAAGGATACTTCCGGGATTTGGAGGAAGGGAGTCGAACGTCAAGTGTCCCTTCATGTGGACGATCTTTTGCTTTTCATATCAACTACAGATTCCTCCCAACTCCCTATGCTGTCATTACTCACCCAATTCAGCTAGGCTCAGTTATATCATACTACATGTGGAAGGGCTACCTTCTGTAAGTAATACAATCCGTACAAGCTTATCAAGTCATAAAACATTACAACCCACTCACACTTTGGCAATAACAAGTGATTAATGCATACTAACATAATACCAAAATTGCTTCAGAATCTTACTTGTGCCACCTTAAACAGCCAACGGTGTTATTATTAATGATTAAGAATGTAATACAATTTTTCTTGACAGCAAAATCTATAATGACTTGAGTGAACTTTGGACAAAATTATCAGTTTCTTACATAGTGAAAATTCCAACATGTTTTAGTTAAATGAGGAGTGTTTCTTTGAAATCACACTTTCCGATAACCATGTCTGTTTGCTGTGGGCTTTCCGAGTGCTATTAGGGCTAGTAAATATCAGGTTGGAATAATTTTGGGAAACAGGCTTATAGTAAAGGTGTGAGAGGAAAAGATAACGGGCTGCTTTAAAACAAAATTTAAATCATGCAGTGTTTACAGTCTCTTAAATAACCAAGTAGAGATTCTGTGAAAACATGCAGTTTTCAAGGTTTCAGTACAGCACAGTATTTATTGAGTGAAATGCAGTTGTAAACCCTCTGTGCTATACAAAAAAAAGGTATAAAAAAGACTAGGATGAAAAATTTGTAAAACAAGACCATATGAAGAGATCATGTGCAAAAGAGAAAAAAAGCTATTCTTATAATGAATAAACCAACACCAGTTTGACTGATATTGTTGAACAGTTGTTCAGCCCACTGCATATGCACATTAGTGTACCCCGCCCCCGTGGTCCCATGGACTTCATGTGGCCCCTGGGACAAATTAACAGCAGGTTCTGTTTCATAGCATTTGTTTATATATGCTAGATATGCAATTTTGTGTCAGGCCTGGTATTTTTGTTTGCAAATTGAAAATGCACATTAAAGCAGGTGGATGGAAACACACTTTGATTCTGGGCCACGCAGGTTCCATGCTTGTTTTTGATGTGACCAGTCAAGATGCTTTTCTCCAGCCATAGCTTCTGTTGAGCAATACAACCCTGTAAACTTTGACCAGTTTCCTGTGGCGTGTCTACTAAGGCCTGCAGCAGTTGGACTAGCCCCTCTGTCAGGACATGTCTTCTTTGCGACTTGCATGTTGCTTTTTCAATTTGAAAACCAGCTTGCTCCTAGAAGGACAGTTGATGGTATTGTTTCTGAGTATCAGTCAAAATAGTTGCCATTCTTGCTATCTTCCCCTCTAGTGTACTTGAATGAGTTGCTGGTGACCTTGGCGTAATTGTTAGTCTTTGTTTAAAACAGCTAATTTTCTGTTTCATGCATTCTTACCATTAACTGCCTACTGAGGCCTTGGTTGAAACGACAAATCTGTATGGAGGCCAGATTGACAAAAGAAGAAACAAAATGCTGTCTCGGATAACTCTTCCTTTTAGGATTCTTTTAATTGCTCCTCTGTATAAAGCTTACAAAAACAGCTGTAGGAATTAGAAATTGGCAACTATGAGTCATTAACGTTCCTGGCGTCTACAATCTACAGTTCTCTAAATGTGATGAGAATATTCACAAAAGCCAGACAGGGGTTATTGTTTTTAGCTTCATCATTACTCAACTGATCCTGGCCCAGTTTCTGTCACATCATTGTTGTTTCCCAGCCATTCCAAAGCCAGTCTTCAGCATGTGGTCTTAGACTCCAGTTTCTGTCTATCAAGTTCCACCGCAGGAAAAGGAGGAGAGAGGTTGTCACAGGTCCCACACACTAACACTACCTGGAGAGATGTTAGAAATGCATTGCAGCAAACTTATTCTACTGCAACAAGTGCTTCTCTAAACCCATTCACTTCATGAGTAATATAGATATAGATATACACAATAGAGCCTCCTGTGTGTTAAGGACTTTTATGCAGTAGTGTTTACAGTGACTTCATATTAATGTGACATTTTTATTGAGATACCCAGTGTAACAGTGAAATGAGATATATGGTAAAGTGAATACATTCCATTAAGTAGATCTAGTCTAATAGTCTAATGTTAAAACGAGTTTCCCATAATTATATATTTTCCATCCCCCTTCTTTAGTGCCACTGTTCTGTCACTTTTGTGAGTAATGCTGAGAGAGGCAGAGTAATAAGTTATATTACATTAGGAAGATGAGAGAAGTTGTTTTTCACTCTGTCCTTCAGGGCCTGAGTTCTGCTCTTCTTATTTAATGGATGTTGGTTGCACTAAAATCAATGTTCCTTTTGCTGTGATAGGTCAAGAATATTGATAAGTGAGGTATGTTGGAGAGAAAAGGTGATTCAGCCTTCTTCTAGAACTAGGAGAGGTATTATGGTTTTCTCTCTGATGAAAAGTGAGTCAGTTATATTCACCATAAATCTATTGACCCCTTAGTACTGCCATTGTTGATGGTTTATCCAGGTCAGGGACATGGTGGAAACTGGGCAGGCAGAACAATTCAGCCTGCCTGTTACTCTTTGGCATGTAATCCTAAAGGAACCCTATGAAATGTTTGACCAGGGCTGTTAGAGTTTTTATGAGTGTGTCAGTTGTTTTGTTTTGTCACGATTCACATCCTACCAGTGGTTTCAAAATATTCCCTTGATGGACAAACATAGCCATGTGCCAAGGCAGTGAGGAAGAAGACTGTTATCAAGCATATAAACAAACAAGGATGTAAACCAAAAAAAAGCCTTGCAAATGTTATTTTTTATTAGGAAGGGAATGCATTCACCTTAACTAAAATAGATGAATTCAGATGCTACAAAATCTTGTCAAGATTACAACATGACATCTGTCATGCTAGAATCCATAATTTTAAACTATCCCTTTTACTACTTATTTGTACTAAACATTTTTGTTCTTGTATTCGTATGCATACATACAGTCTAATACAGCCATGTATTAAATACTATTAATGAACATAAAGGTCATAATGTTCAGTTTTTGTTCAAATGTTTTATGGAGTATTTTACTTTAGGATCATTTTGGATAAGGATAGGTGTTACCTCACAGATATGAATGGGATGGACATAACAAATATGAATATATCATGTATAAATGCATGAATGCAAATTTGACATTTGGGAGAATGTAGAGCTGACTGATATTGTTGCTTAAGATGATATTTTTTATAGTAAACCTGCAACCACTATTCCCTGACCTGTGGTAGGTGAGGTAGCCCGTCACATCATTATATCTGTTTGCATGTGCCTGCTAACGTCGAGGTCTAATTCATATTGACAGAATTGTACTAATGAAGTAAGTGTGTGTGTGTGTGTGTGTGTGTGTGTGTGTGTGTGTGTGTGTGTGTGTGTGTGTGTGTGTGTGTGTGTGTGTGTGTGTGTGTGTGTGTGTGTGTGTGTGTGTGTGTGTGTGTGTGTGTGTGTGTGTGTGTGTGTGTGTGTGTGTGCGCCACATGTGGTTCAAACGCTGGGAAAACAAGGCCAGATGGAATATTTAATTAGTGTTTATTTAGATTTCTCCACCAGGCTATAATTACGGAGTATATGTATCATCAGTCATTTACGAATGTTGTTGTAAAAATGAAGGTCTAAAAACAAAGATTTATGAAAATGATTTCATAATTATTATTTTAAGTTTTAGCCATGCTACTAACATGGCTCTAAGGATGACAGACATTTGTAGACTTACGGTCCCCAGAGGATGAGTCTTACTGGCTTTCATATCTTCTGACTGCACCAACATGAGGTTTACACTTTTTGCTTTTAGTGACATGTCTTAACAACTATTGGATGAATTTTCAAATTTAGAGACATTCATGTTCCAATTTATAATGAATTGCAATACCTTTGGTGATCCCTTGGTTTAATGTGTCCAATACTGTTGTTTATGTCCAAATACCCCCTAAACTAATGCCAGCTCATCTGCCTTAGCTATATTTTGTTAGTATTAATAAGCAAATGTTAGCATGCTACCATTTTAAACTAAGGTGAACATGGAGGGAAATTTACCTGCTAAAGATCAGCATGTTAGCATTGTAATTGTGAGCATGTTAGCATGCTGAGATTAGCATTTGAGCTCAAAACAGCACTGTGCATTTGTACAGCTCCACTGATCACCTGGCATGGTTGCAGACTCTTAGCCCTGTTTGGCTCTTGTAGTGATGTATGTATGCCCTTGAATTATTGTTGTGGTTTATGTTCATTTGTGGTGCGATGTAAACCCAGCGATGTATAGTTGTGTGCATGACACAATAAACCGTTAAGTTTTCTAACTAGCAACACTGTAAGAAAATGTAAGAGGGTTTATAGTGTTGAGCTGGAGAAAATAAAAAGTCTACATGGTGAAGCTGACCTGCCTCACCTGGCCTTGGAACGTTTTGTTCCACTATGATGATGTTCTAAACACAAAAGCAATATAGAAACAATTGTGTCCCTACGTCAGCTGGTAAACTTCTAATATGTTATTCATAGAATATACAGTCCATAATATTCTCTTAAACACATCTCTGTGGGGAAAGTTCAATCTCTCTTCTGCTTTTGTGTCTAAATTGTTGTCCAGCGATCTGGTGAATGGCCTTGTGTTGTTGATGAACAGCAACATCAGCAGTCCAGTCAATCTGGTGAGTTCATCATACTCAGCTGTTTGACACATTTGAAATAGAAAACAAATTCCACATAGGCAAACAATTTGTCTCCTGATGTGACCGAAGTTTATGAAATCTATTTGCAGGGGAACCCAGAGGAACACACCATATTGGAGTTCGCTCAACTCATCAAAAGTCTCGTCGGTCAGTCTTCAAGATACTTTTCATTCTATTAATCTGTACAAACTCTTGACCTTTGTCATACATCGCAATCCTTGCCTGCTTATCTCTTACTCTCCCTCTCCCACTTTACTTTTGTAATAAATATTCATAGGTATAATCATAGGTAAATTCTACACACTGTTCCTTTAAGGCGGAGTTATGCTTCTGTGTCATAGTAGTCCTGGCATAGAAATGGATCCATTTCCTAGTGTAGCATTTAACATCTTTATTGTTGTAGCAAAGGATGTGTCCTATGTTATCAGGCCGTACGTTTTGTTTATTATACTGCTTATACTACTCTAATGAATAATCTCTACCAACATCAGAAACATGTCGGAGAAAAAGAAAGCAGCTTAACTGAACAATCACAGCTGTGGTGGGTTAATCTGACATCTCCATAGCCAGAACATGTAGTCACATTTTTGCACATTAGCTCCAGTAGTAGAGTTAGTGCACCTACACATGAAGCCACCACAACATTGTGACACAGAGGCATCAGTCTGCGGTGACTCATCTCATCAGCAGCGTTAAAAGCAGAAGTAAGGAGAAGAATAACCGTATGTCCTTCTCTCTGTACACTTGTGACTGTCCATGAACACACACACACGCAGTGAGCCGAAGTCAGATCCAGTTCCTTCCAGAGGCACAGGATGACCCACAGAGGAGAAGACCCGACATCCGGAAAGCCAAGATGATGCTTGGCTGGGAGCCGGTGGTATGTGTGACGCACGACAGACTCTCTTCTCAAATGGTCAGCTTCTCACACACTGTCCTGCAAACCTACTGCAACAGTGCTGCAACCAGTAACACCAACTGATCAGGGTCTGGTCATGATAATGGGCATTCAAAGCCGTCATTATTGGCGAGCTAAATGAGTAAAAGCATTACATTGTTCAGCTGTGTTTGGAGAGCAGCCTCCATCAGTAACTCATCATTAACAGTAGACAACCTGACTGCCTTATATATTAACAGCTAATATCTGACATCTTATCCTGTCAGTGTATCGTCAGTGTGTTGTGTCCTGTGTTGACAGGTGCCCCTGGAGGAAGGCTTGAACAAAACTATCCAATACTTCAGCAGGGAACTAGAGCACCAGGCCAACAACCAGTACATCCCAAAACCTAAAGCCGCCCGCATGAAGAAAGGAAGACCCAGACACAACTGAAGTGTGGTTGACCACCACAGACTCAAAACACAGAAGGATGTTAAGACTCCTCCGAGGACCCTTGAAGACTCATTCTCTCTGAAATACACTGTTTGAGTAGGGCACTCTGGGATATGGTGTCTTTTTTTGAGAAGCAGAGAAAAACGTTCTCTTTAAAAAAAAAAAAAGGACAGTGTTGCTTTGCATTGGAGTTGCAGCTGCACTGCGGGGTAAGGGCTTCCTCGCTGAAGCTTGAATGGACAAGCCTGAATCAAAAACAGAAATTTGAGGCAAGAAATCTTTGAAACCCAGCCTGCCTTTTTTTGTTTTGGCGAATTTGTGCTTTTGCTATTTAAACGGCAGACATGACAGTCTGGCAAACGGCTCGTACTGTGCATCAGTGCTTCGTGTTTATTTTATCAGTTTCATGGTGTTTTGTCTCCGGAGGTGAGCTACCTGACTTTGTTTTTCCACTGGATGTTTTGTCCTCTTACTCAGTGGTGTGCCAGCAACCTGTTGGCTGTTCATGCAGAGCACTGCAGGACTGGCAAATCTTCTAGAAAGACTGTTACAGCATCACTACTCGTTTATCATTGTGTTCTACTTTGTGAAATCTCATGTCAGGATGTCCATTATCAATTTCAAATGAAGATGTTATTTTAATAAAATATTTCCAATATTCTGTGTATGATATAATTGATAATTGTGTGAGAGAGAGAGAGAAGTGGAAGTGAACAAGCAGGGGAGAGTATGAAACCAGATCTTTATTTACAATAATCTCTTGATAAGAAAAGTGCCAAGATGAATATATGGGGAGAAAAGGTTGAGAGTGGATTATACTGGTGGGCGTATCAAATGAAAACAAAGAAGTCAGCAGCTGTGAAGTAGTTGGATGTTGACAGCTGCATGGTAGGTGTGAAACTATAACAGCTTGTGTTCTCTCAAACAGAAGGCAGACTTACTAAAACAAAACAAACCCTTTGACCATTCACAGAAGCATTGACCTCTGTGTGTTTGTGACTGAAGTTAATAGTAATCGTAGTTGACATTAGCTCCATGTCTGTAAGAACCAGGGTCACGCGGGCCGGTGGGGGAGTTTTCATCATAGTGGTGCTGACGTCCCTGGTCAGTGGAGCGAGCCATGTCCATCCAGTATGACAGGTCAGTCTCCAGCCTCTGGTGAGGAAAAATACACCACAGGCTTGACTCATTAAGAAACTCCGCCTCAACAAATCTCAAGCTAACAGACACAGAGGCAGCTGATAAGGTGTCCACTGAGACTGTCAGCAGACATGCATGAAAGGCAAACGTTGAAAAGGCCAATGCTTTCACAGCATTGGCCTTTTAAGGAAGCAACAGCAAATGGCATACAAAGACTGCTGCACTGGCTGAAACGAAAAGGCTGTCAGCTGTCAAAAGTGGTTGTGGCAGGGGGGTTATATTGTGCACTCTGCTGCCTTTTTATCTGTTCTTACGATCTGTTCCCTCCATTCCTCACTGTCCCTGGTGAATTCATGACAGTCACTGACCTGAAAAAAAACTGAACCGGCCTCTGTAAGTGGGGTTATATTTGTTTGCGAGAGAAGGGATTCATGTGTTCCAGCTCTGTACTATTCAGTCAGACAGCGACAATTGAGAGGATAACTGTTCTTTTCTCGAAAAGACCATCTTTTAGATCAGACTACCTTGTCATTCCACATTTTTATTCCCCACATATCTGCGATAGAAGATTTTTTAAGATACAGACTACTAAAGTTTTAATCGCGTTGTTTATCTGTTTCATATTTATGTCAATAAAATGAAATATGACTAAAGAAGCAACAGTCACAACATTAACACATCAAAGAGAAAGAAACAGAGATATTCCATCATCATCCTGAGCTATCATTTATTATAGGAGTTTAACACTAAAACGCTCATTGGAGTAGGTGGCTGTGGGTTCATCAGCTCTGATTGGCAGTGGTGTTGCAATTGTCAACAAGTGTAAATTAATATAAATTTATTAATAATAAATTAATAATCCTGATTGGTGCACAAAAGTACTGTATGTGACAACACATTTTATACGTTGCTCACAGTAAGACGCTAAGAAAATAGGTTTTCAGGGTCTTTAGTGATCTTAAATCTAAACACAACATTGCACTTGCGTTGCTGAAGGGCCATTGAAAGGGTACCTTCACAGATTTTCCAAATCAACTTACTTTTCACAGTTAGTACTTTTCAGTTGATATATTATCAAGACCAACAAACAACACAAGGTGCGCTACGGTAAGTCTAGGAACCAGTGAATTTGGAGCTTGACTGGGAAAAAAGTGTAATTCTTGGCCTCTGTTGCTTCTATGTGGACTGTTCTTTTTAATCCATCTCTCAACTTTTATGTAACACTAAACTGCTAAAGTGGTATTTTAAAGGATCAGTATGTAGAATTCAGTGGCACAGAGCAGTGAGCAGACTGCAACCAACTCGCCTCACCCTCCCCTTCCAAACATGCAGGATAAAGTACGGTGGCCACAATACTCAAACCTTAAAGAGCTTTAGAGCCAGTGTTTGGTTTGTCTGTTCTGGGCTACTGTAGAAACAAGTTCAACATGGCGGCCTCTGTAGAAGAGAACCCACTCCCTCTGTAGATACAAATAGCTCATTCTAAGGTAACAAAAACACAAAATACACTTCTTATTTTTAGCTAATTAATTAATTGATTAAAACATACATATGAATATGATTCCATTTCTGCCAATCGATCCGTCTAAATATTACACACTAGACCTTTAACATACAAGTGAACCCTGTCACATTAGGTTGTGAAAACAAAAATATGGGTAGCAAATAATCTGAAGAATTTCTGGTCAGTTTGCTGTTGAGAGAAGGCAAACTAAACAAGTTCTTGATACGAATCTGGTGAGAGAAATGTTTCTGCTGTGAAGATGTTCTTTACTTCAAACCCCAATGTAAGAGTCATTCCTTAAAAGGTGGTAAACCTATGTGCTGTTTTTGTTGTGCAGATCAGTTTTGTTCAGTATAATACTTGTCAGTCTCCAGTGGAGCTGTAGACAGCTGTCTACAGCCCCACTGACTTTGGCCCAGACTGATATCTGTTTCTGTTGTATTGGAAGATTTCAGAACAGACGCAACCCACCTGCTCATCGAACCCCATGTACATAAACTGCATAATCCACTGCTGTACATCTGGTCTGCTGCGATCCCAGATGTTCCTCTTGGTTCTGCTCAGTTTTGCCAGAAACTCTTGAGCCTTGGAAGGAGAGACAGCGACAGAGGACTTTGAGGGGGCAGTACCAGCTCCTGCCACTGGATGGAAGCACAATAGGACAACAGAATGAAATGGCATTTTCAAACAGGAATTGGTCTTTGTATCAGCAGTATGATATTACCAATAAGAAAAATATTACCATCTCTTTTCCTTAAGAACTTGTGCAGGCTGCTGTCACTGGATACATCTGTCAAGGAGAGTCAACAGAGAGATAATGAGCTGCAGTATGATACCCCATTCCTCATGACATGACATGAGTCTTAATACATAAAACACAATTGAATCAGCTCATTTGTAATGACGCACAATGTTTATTTTTGGTGTAAACTGTAAGTTTTTGCCAGTTATGGTAAAGCAGAATAGAAGTGAAGTTTATTTTAATGATCTTTAAGACCAACGCTACACTTCTAAAAGATGTAAAAGGCTCAAAATTCATACAGCTCATCAAAACGCCAGCTTTATTTTCTTAGTCAAAGCTACATCAAACCTGAATTTTATTTTTTCTGATTATTCCACTGGCACTACAGCAGATTTTCTAAATAGGTTTTTATTTAGCACTCCCCCCCATTATCTAAACTAGTTTCATGGAGGACTTTGTTCTCAGTTGTCATTATAGATGCAAATGTCAAAGTGAAGCATTGAGTGTGATTAAAGGAGAAGTTTCCAACACACATCCAATGAAACTAGTTAATGGCCAATTTGCATGTAAATATATTTGCTACAGCGACTTCCTTCCTGCTGCTCCTCTCTCCCATTGGAGCAATGGAGCTATACTGTGTGTGGCGAATATTCATAAAGTGTGCACTAATGAGATATCTTGTACCTCTCTGCACACAGCCAGTTCAGTCAGATTACCTTCCACAATACATGTAGGGAGTGCACTGAAGTCCCTCCTTACATCTGAGACACATTTCCTTTAGTCTTGGAGGGTTTCATTAATCTGTTTTTTGAAAAGCTAAAAACCACAGAACACCATGTACCTAAGAATATGCAGAGAAATCCAGTCCATATGTTACGGTGGACTCCAGCTTGGCTTCAGCCCGAAAAATGTGCACTGTGTGGTAAGAAGTGGATTGCTGCTGTTGGAGAAAATTGTTTGCATGTGTTTTTTCTCCAGTATGTGTTGCAAATGAGCTACGAACAGCACATTGCTGTGCTTTCACAATTGTGCAGCAGAAATGTAGATTATACTGATTTAAATGATGTTCTGTTACACTGCTCTCATCTATTAAGTCTATATTTTCTCTTCATTGTATTTTCATTTTCCTTATCAAAGTTATTTTAAGTCTATATATGACAGAAAGAGAAAAGAAGACAGTAACAGAGAAAATTGCCAGTCTCATATTTATTTTCTAATGCCTGCTTTTTCCTTTTGATGCTTCCTCAGAGTGACCATTCTCTTAAATTACATCCCACTTGCTCTGACATGCAGTAATTGATCTTTCTACCTGCCAATGCTACCACTAAACTACCTCTAAAATCTAGAGATAAGTACTAGACCAGATGGCGAAGGACAGACAAAGGTAGACCAAAGAATGTGACCTTTTAGAAGCAGTTAAATCATTAGTAAAGCAGACGTTTAGACAAAGAAAAGAACAGGATTGAGCTCACCTCTAAGAGCCAACAGTGTCAGCAATACCGCTAGCCCCATTACCCTCCAACAGAGCTGCTGGGATGCCATCTTGTACCCACTCAGTCTTTACAGAGCTGCTTAAAGGCAACAACTGTGCATAAACTACTGCACAACCAGAGGGAAGAGTGGGCGTCAACCCAGACTTTCCAAGTTGAAACTGGCCTATGGAGATGGAATGTCGTTTACCTCCTTGCCTGCAGAAACAAGACTGCAACTGGGAGCTTTTCCGCTCTTAAATGAATTTTCATGTGTGTCCCAGGTATTTTTCCATATCCCATACACACAGCACATGAACAGCAGTGACGGAGAAGAAAGAAAAAGCAGAGTTCTAAGGTAACTGAATGAGGTTTGTCACGTAGGTTTCCTTTGTTAAAAGATATACAAGATTTCAGAATAGTGTAACATGCAATTTCTGAAGCAAGTAACATAACATAAATACTGTGCTTTCATCTGACAAAATTTTTTTTCAACTATCTGAAGTTAATTTCTGGTAACCATGTGCAACTGTGCACAGTAAATCAAACTCACAAACATTTTTATGCATATCGACGGTGTCTTTGCAATATTTATTACAGCAGCTTTTTCTGACACTACGCTAAAATAGCTGAGGAGAAATCTGGGCAGCGGTAAGACCTTCTTGAAATCAATTTCAACAGTTACTCAGTGACCAACAGTGAAATACCTGAGGATGTCTTTGCTGTTGTTGAAAACATCAATTCTGTTTACTGGCTATATGAGAGGCAGAGTGGGTGTCTTGAGTCCCATTGTCATCCAAGAATATGATCAAAAGGGCCTACAGTAATTACTGCAGTGTGATGCTGCAGATAAAATTAGAATGCAGCATGACTTTGAAATATTTTTGTCTAACTGCATGTACTGCTCTACAGTTTAAGCCCCAGCTGAACCTCCCTTAGGGTTATTGATTAAACACCTTTGGCCCAGGGAGGTTATCCTCTTCCCCGCGGTGCTTCATTTCAACATGGTGTGTCCTTTATGTTGCCTTTACCTTTTGATCATCCTAGAACTGTACAATCTTTCAAATTTTTTCAATTTGACTTCTGTTCTCACATAGTTTCCAGCAAAGATGGTGCTTTTTCTAGCTTTTCTGGTTTCCCAGTTTCCTTTGGCCCACTGGCTTCACCTGTGCTTTCCCACTCAGCCCATAGACTTTACTTTGAGATGATGTTATGCACATTAAAATATATTTTCTAGGCTTTTTACAAATATAAAACTTCTAAAGGGAAAATGTTTTTTATTTATTTGATTTTTTTCATTGGAGTGCTGTGCGTGGCCAATAGGACAAATTAGCAGCATTATGGATCCCACGGCTCATGGCAAGACACGCCATGAATAGCATTCAAGTGCTAGGATTAACAGGCGTCCAAGCTCACTTGAGTGGGATATGTTTTCTGACAGAAAGGCTTTCTAACACGTGGTTAACAAGGTGAAAACGTCAGTTTTAACCCAAACCATGATATTTTACTAAACCTAAGTGGTTTTGTTAAAATCCAATTAAACTGCAACTGAAAACTGTAGACAAGTCTTAAAAACTGTCTTACAGAGTCGAATCCGTCACCATGGAACAAGATCTGTATTTAACCCTTTCATCCACCACAATTTTCCTTGCTAGATTCTTAGTTTGTTACTTCTGTATATCACCTGGCGAACACAGGCACCTGGCCAGTTCTAGCGTTTGAATGCTACCCAGGGTGTATCTTGGCAATAAAGCAGTGGGATTCATAATTACATACATTGAGCATGAGTGTGGTCTATTTTATGAATTCAACTTTTCATTTTTATGGGGAAGATTGTGTTAGATTGTTGTTGTTGTGTGTCAGAGTGGGAAAGTGTTTGCTTTGGAACTACAAACAGTCTCTCTGTCTCTCACAAGTACAGCTGGAATGCAGGAAACCCAGAAGCTGGCAGGCGACTGCACTACTTTCATGATGTATTTTGGAACTAAGATGGAGAGACAAAGCAAAAGACAGAAAGAGAGAAGAAATGGAAGGTCATACATTTGTTCTTGCTTTCCTTATTTCATTGTTCAGGCTCTGCCATACATGGCTGCACTCTTTATGAAGCGTGCTTTTCGCCAACTGTGTGCTCTCTCACACAAACAGAATTTAAGTGTGCACTCACACTGGGTATTGGAAAGAAAAGAGGTCAGCTCAAATCTGCAGTGAATTGAATTGAACTGAACTGTCATGACTGGGGTGTTGTAAAGCTCAGTGAAAGGCACAAACCTCTGTTCAGAGTGCAGGCGTGCCTATAGACATGATTTCCCCTGTGTTTTTATTCATCAGATACCTCTGAGAAGGAGCAGTCCTTGGCTTCTACCTCTACAGTGTTTTTATGAAAGGCTCCCTGTCCTCAAGCACACATTTAGATGAAAAACAAAAATACTAAAGGAAAAAACAGATATCTGTGGATTCATGAGATATGAATACAGATTTTCTGAGTGCGAGATTCAAAAATCTTTGCTTGAATGCGTGAAAACACATTGTGGATACACACACACACACACACACACACACACACACACACACACACACACACACACACAAACACACAAACACACACACACACACACGCTCTCTCTCATATATGTCCCTCGGGGGCCATTTGTAATTCTTCAGCCGTGGAGCAGATTGGAGTAAGAGAGGAGAATGACAATGAGGAGATGAAAAACATGAGGGGCAGAGAGAACATGGTGCTTCCGACAGGATGATTTTCATCGCTGCAAAATCATCATATGACATCCAGTTTGAGCTTGCCCATTCAAATGTACCCCACACTGTGGTGGAGAGATTCTGGCTTTCTTTTTATTTTGCCCCTCAAAACCATACAATGCGCCAGATCACTCTCTTACAACGACACAGCAGAATAAAGCACCCCTGTCATATATGTCCATGCGCTAACTCTCCTTCCATCTCCCCCTCCTCTTCTCCATGACACCTTGACTTGACAGTCCTGTGTTGTGACCTGAGTCAGATTTACTGCAGTGTCTGACACTTTTGCACACAGACATCCCAGATGCCTCTCAAAGCTCACACAAACTTTTTAAGGAGCAAAACCCCAAAGAGAAATCCGACTGCAGTAAAAGCTTTTTATTACCTAAAAGATGAAGAAGACATTTAGGTTTTTAGTTTCAGCTCAGTTTTCTTTAACAGCTCAATAAAACACACTAAATATTGTTTTATTACCTTGACATGGACATATTCTTAAGTAAAGGAACATAAGTATTGCTGGCAAAATACAGTCAGTTGCCAATTTATCAGACACACCCAGCTCAAACCAATGCAGTCTAATACACAACAGTCCGGCTTCAAAATGATCTTACAGTTAAAGGTGCAGTGTGTAATATTTACGTCTATTTACACATAACCCATAAAAGATTTAAAATGGTAAACATTTCCTTATTTGGTATTCCTTTTTATATTTTTTTGTGTCAAAAGGAAGGGTTACCACTTCAGCACTTTTCTCCAGATTGGGTTTAAGAAATTCAAAAGAAAAGAGAAAAAAATGGGGATAAAATGCAATTATTGTTTTTATACATACAAAATAACAACAGCCCAAAGGTTAAAATGTCTCCAAGCCTGTTTATCGTCTAATCTGTAAACATCTGAACACATGTTAAAGCTTCGACCCACCCTCAGACTCCTAAATCTGCACCCTCTCTCTCCTCTGCCTCACTCCTCAGGCTGCGGGTCAGACTCGGGACCATCGTAGCCCAGCTCGTTGGCAATGGGGAAGTGAGCCCAGAAGGTGCGAGCCAGGTCCTGCATCCCCTCGTGAGCTGCCTGAGCCCGCAGCTCCTCCAACCACCCGAAAAAGTCTGACGACCACAGGCCCCAGTAGGGTGGGCTTCGTTTCTGCCTCTCTTCCCTCCTGCTGGCTGCATCGCTCTCCTCTGCTCCTGTCAGAGGAGACAGACACAGAAAGAGGTGTGAAATAATGTTCACACCTCGCCCATCATGTCAAAATGACTGTATGTTACGATGTCAGAGTCTGTTCATGTGTAATGCCCTGAGCTGCTGACACACCTGTAGGATGCAGGAAGCCGAGCAGAAGGGAGCAGAGCAGCACAGACGTACACAGAGCATGCATGTTCAACCGTAAGACAGGACACAAAGGGCTCGACCTGATGAAAGCATAAAAACAGGATGTGAAGTGTAATACTTTCAGAAAAAATACATGCAGGCTACAACATAACTGAAACGTATCTGTGAGGATGAAAAAAAGCTTCCATGTGTGTCAGGACTATCAAATATCATCTTCTGTCTTTTCTCACCTGATCAGCAGGAGGTTGTGCTCGTGCTCCTGTCCCTCGTCCTCCTCTCTCAGACTGATTTCAGGATGACGACTGCACCTCGATTAGAAATAGACAGGAAGGCGGACATGTTTGTCTTTCACATTATGCCTCTTTACACCTGCTTGTCTCCAAAGCACGTCAGCGAGGCTCTTTCACACCTCTCCTGTCCATTGGCTTTGTGGAGAGGAATATAACCTTTCTAATGTAAAAAAAAAAAAAGTGTCATTAAAATGTTTTTAGGCAATGGAGTGTGAAATAAATGAGAGGTCACATCTGGATCCCTCCACACATCCTAACTAATTATTTTTACTACAGTATATATTTAACTATGTTCTTGTCACAGCCATCAGGGGCTCAGCAGGAGATCTTTAGCCTTGGGCTGCTTGGACTAATATGGATTTATTTTTTCTTAAGGTGAAAAGAGGAGAGAAAATCAGAGGGAAGAGTGGAAATGTGGATGAGAAGAAGAATGTCCCAGATAGTTTTCACACCTGGTATCCAGACAGACTGTACCAACATTCAGCCACAGGGTGTAAAGGTAGTTATTTTTTCTGATTTCCATCCATCTATCTCTTCTGTGGGTGTTTGTTTCTCTCTGAGGACATCGGCAGAGGGAGGAGAACTTTGACTGAATCCATGCTGTGTCTGTCTAGTGTCAGAGGAAGAGTTGCAGTGCTTTGTCAACAGACTGGGTTAGTGTCAGCTTCTACACATATTTTTCTTGTTTTTAACAAGTACTGAAAGTACTGTCTCACCCCAAAACCCATTCTTTCTCACAGAAATAAATCTTTCAAAATGTCTCACAAATGTATAGTTAGATTTTTCTAAAGGTAAATAGATTCCGAAATTAGCTGGGCACTGTAGTTGTTTTAGCAAATGTTAGTCAAACAGGAGTAAATGGTGCATTTGTTAGAGACTTTTTTAAGCCACGGATTAATGCAGTTTCTTTTTTTAACCTTTATTCATCCAGGAAAGTCTCCGTGTACAATGATGCAAACGTATGATAACACATTGTCATGTGTAGGAATGTAAAAAGGGGGAGGGGTGAGGGACAAAAAGGTTTTCTGTTGCCCTCGATAATTGGTAATAACATGATCCATCCATTAATCCATATTCCTGACAACCTATTAAATCATGCAGAGATTTTTGGACAATGTTAAAACCAAGTTGAAGCTGTGTGAGAACCGTAGAATAATTAAGTCATCGTGAAAGTGGGCATATGCATCAGGCAGATTTTGGTGCTCTGGTGAATTTTTACAGCAGCAGGACATCCAGTGCATCATTGATGTGATTTGAATTGTTCTGGACAACAATGGAGGTATATGGCATTTGACATATATGGAGCAAAGCCTGCGAGCTAGTTTAGGCAGTCAACTCGAGCTGCACTGATATACACACATGACATGGCTCACTCCATAATCCCTAACCAAGTGCTCCCTTCCAATCTGGTTATCTATTTAAACTGCACAATTTCCCAGCTCTCCCTCTGCTCTGTCAATGCCGCTGTTGCCCTGCATCCGTATTGCTGCTGCTGCGCTGTTAGCCCCACCACCATCCCAGCATCCACCTGTAGGCTCCGACTGAGGGTTAAGGTATTTGCTCATCACTCCCCAATATCTCTATGTAAACATATCTGCGGGGAATGATGAGGTCAGAGCCTAGATGCCAAAATCTAAATATGCTATACTGATGTTATAAACATTTCAAACGTGAGTTGGCTGACTGAAATATATTTGAACACCATAAAACAAGATCAAGATTTTTCCTTCTCAGATTGTTTCATTTGAAGGATTTTTAAAGGGCTTGATTGGTAAAAGTATCCAATATTTAAAAAAAGAAAAACATATCAGAATAGATAAATACAGTTTTACTGTATGTAACAGAATATAACTATTTTGATAACTGATTCATAATTTCATCTATCTTGGCAGAAATGGAATATAATATTCACAGGTATGTTTTCATTTGTGTATAATCACCTCAATATAGAAAACTGTTGTATTTTCAGTAACTTCGAATGAACCGTTTTTATCTTCAGACGCCACAGATTCATTGATAATGAAATAAATTGTTAGTTGCAGCAATACAGAGGAATACGCTTTGACTGCACCTGAAATGTCTTCTTTAAAGGATAGTTTCATTGATGGTTTTGGTCTTTTGTGGTTACAGTAAGATGATACAGAACATCTCCATCTCTTATCTTTGAAGAAAGAAGCAACCTGGGGTTGAAAGAATATACGTAAATGTAATGAAAAAGACAAGATAAAAGCTTTTCCATTAGTAAAAAGCCGAGATTTCAGCTACAGGCCCTCAAGAAGAGAAAGTAATAGGCACTGATTAAGGTGGGGGTTTGAGGGGAAGAAAAGAGCAACATAGGGGAACCATTACCTTGTCAATGTCTGGTAACAACCAGGTATGCAGTAATGTTGCTGTATTGACGAGGCTTTCTTTGTTCCGCCATCCATACTCCTCCACTTACTGTTATCTGACTGTCACTCCTGTTTCTCTCCCTTTTGACTCGCAGTATCATCCTTAAACTACTTCCTTCATCTTGTTGCACGACACAGCACTCACTACAGCGCACACATTATAAAAACTGAACTCAACTTTTCTTTTTCTGCGTACGCCTGAGTGGTTTTTCAGTTTGCTACCAGCCTTGAGTCAAGCAGTGACAAAGGGGGGGTTTATCTGGAATCCAAACAAACATTTTGAGCTAACTTTCCTTGGAAAGGGAAAATAAAATCCTACCCTGAGGTCAGTCTGTATTTTGATGAATAAAGAAGCACACATCTGTTGCCTTAACGAATGTATTACAGTACTGGCGCAAGGAGCAAATTCTACAGAACAGTTGCTGCATAGGGTTTTCTTTGAGAAAAACACCTCAAATAGGCAGCTACACCTGAGAAACAAGGTAATAAAGAGGGGCGTGTCGGCTCTTGTTTCAATCCAGCATATTACAGGAAGATGACACACCCGAGGTCTTCTAATATTTACGACTAGACAGCCTAGAACCACTCTCACGTCAGAGTGCAGAAAGAATGCATTGCCCTCTTCTGAGTTATTCATTTTACGTATACATTACAGCAGCTGCAGTCGGTTTTTTTTTTTTTTTTTTTTTTACCACAAACGGTAATGTTAATGGTAATTTAGCCTGGTTTAGTTTGTGCAGTTGCTGCCTCTTGTGGCTAAATTAAAGCTTGTCCATTAGTTTGTAGGTGTATTTGGTTAGTTGGGCTACTTTTTTTTGGTGGAGAGAGTAGTTTTCTGGTCCTTTGTCCTGTTTGTGTCCGTATGTTTGTGGTTGAAGTTTGGTTAGTGGTGTATTGTGCATTTGGTTTAAGGCGTCTGTTTAGTTTTGTTAGAAGTGGGCTGAGTTATTGTTGTGGAATCACATCCATAGCTAAGTGGAGGTAACTACCATATATAACATTTGCTTTCCAGATGAATGACAGATGGATTTTTTGTTGGCCTCTGGTGGGAGAGCGTGTTCATTTTTGGATTAGTTTTGCCTCAGATTTGTTATGTGAAGTACCAGATGCCTTTTTGTTTGAAATGTGCCTGATGATTTTCAAGTTTACAAAGTGTGACTAACTAGCAGGCATTTGGTTACCTGAACTATGGCTCCCTGTTTATAAGTGCTGTGAAGTCCGGGAATTGGTTTTGTCACAGACACATTGTCTTGTGCTCCGCTGGCCATGACTCTAAGCTTTCAATTCCAAAAAATTATGATTTTAATAAACACTAAATTGGGACCAGAATTTGTTGATAGTATAATAAACTGTGCTGGAAGGCCCATGTTGACAGTCTCTGCTCTAGATTGCAACAGCAGAGGTATTTTTTTATGTAGGCTTAGGGTGTATGGAGTTGAGCAGAAGTTCATGTTGCTTTTCTACAGTGCAGTCCTGGAGAGCATTATAAGTTATGGGATAACAGCCTGGTACGGTAACCTGTCTGCACAGCTGGAATCTCAAATTGCTCGTCTGGTACACACTGCTATACAAATTATGGGGGTTTAAAAAATATTTATCCCTTTAAACTTCTCTTCTTTATAATCTTTATGAGCAGTCCATTATCAGACTGGCACAGAAAATAGTTTCTGATCCAACCCACATTCCCCTGAGATCCTCGACTCAAACAGGTAGTGTGGGATGTCGACCACGAGGGTTATGCAATATGTGGTTGTTGTCAGAAGGTGTGTGTAGGTGTGTGTGCTATGGGGCGTGTGGATACTGTTAATGTGAAGCTGTGTGTTGCTGAGATACTGATGTTTGTTTTTTGTTTTGTTTATTGTTTTTCCTTTAATTGTGGGTGTTTTTATCCTCTGTGGAACTGCAGGACCAAAAGTCAAAAACATGTATTCTATTCTATTCTAAATTATTGGACATATACTGTCATCTACTAACTTAAGATGGATTCAATGTTAAGTTGCCGTGCTTTTAGTTAATTTCCTCTTTTAATATCACAAAACAAACCAGTTAAGTTACAACTCCTGTGGTCTTCCCTCCTTGTTACTTTTTTATTGGATGACTGTGAGTTTTGAAATCCCTGAATGCAACATAAATTCAACTTTATGAGATACTGCTATAAATCAAAACTTTACGTTTTAAAATCCACAAACTCAAATTGCAATTGAATTAAATTTGCAAGAGACACAACTGATGCTGAGGTGTCTAAATATTCTGCTTTTGTTAAAGAGTTGTTTGAAACATCAAACAGTAGGAAGCCAAACGGAAACAAAAAAGAAATTCCCACGGTCACTTTAAAAATGAAATTTATTTGCTTTGAACTAATGGTGTGCCTTTTTCTTGTCAATGTCACATGTAGGCTCATAATGAGACAATGCAATAAGCCCAATACTGCCATCATGTGGACATTTAAAAGTACTGCAGCCCACATTTCAGCTACAGTTTTCTCCTCTGTTGTTGAATACATTCTTTAAATTACCATAAAATATATTGCCATCCTGTGTTATCGTTCATGTGGCAGATGGACATCCCTCTGTAAGTATCTTGTCTAAGACACAAAGTAACTGAATTCTTCTTCCAACTAATCTGGTAACTAATCTCAAATATAGAACATAAACCACAGCGCAGTGTGGAGCTGTGCTGAGGTGTTTCAGTCATCACTCTCACAAACAGATATTAAATCCCAACTGTTGGCAGCTCGGTGCAGTCACAGCTGAGGCAGATGGCAGTTTAATCGTGACTGACGCAGACGCAAAATGCACCTCTCAGGTGACCTCAAACATTAGCCAGACTCTGGTTACACACCAGCTGACAGGTAGAGTGTGTAGGAGATAGTTATTTGGCAAATGGGACTTGATCCCCCTGAAGGCTGACAGAGTTTGTACACAGTAGTTTCACAAATTCTCAGATCATTCCCTCACAGCAACACTGCAATGCTGTAAAGTATTCACAGCGAGAAGAAGCTACTAAAAAGTAAAAGTAATGATATCAAACAACGGCACCTTTTTAAGTCTGTAATACATTCATGTATAAATAGCATTCAAATGGTTTAGCTTGTTCAGGCCATATTAATCAACGATATTGTACTTGTTTGCATGTAAGTCTCTTTTTGAATTTAAAACCTCATTCTACAACTAACTGATCATTGGTACGCCATTTCATACAAATTACAAGCACCTAATCAAAACTGCAGTGCTGGAGTGAGCTGTAAATTAGGCCTCAAGACATTTAAATAAATTCAGTGTAAGAACTCATGGTGACACGTGTGCCACAAACACTTTAAATGTCCATGAATCTTCCATATTAAGTCCCTAAGTGACATCTACAAAACATCCTGGTGTGGTGGTCATATGACAGTCATGTGACTGTGACAGGAAAGTGTCCCCTCCAAAATGTGGGTGTGACTGAAATGACAGAAATGAAGGAAATGGCTAAATTCAAAAAGCTTGCTTTTTGTTACTAACGTAAGTTTAAACCCTTTTAACAATTCTAATTCTTTAATAGTATGTATTGTATTGCATTTAATCTGTTCTGACCATATTTCCTGAACAAAATAAAATAAAACAAGTTATGAAAATGTTGCTGTGACGTATACGTCACATCGGGCTTTTAACGTAAAGTCGTCATGGAAAATCTGATGTGACGTCTGTGTCACAATAACAAAAAAGGTAATAAGCCCCTCAATTAATTTTACTGTTTCAATTATTTAGAATTAATATATGCCCTGTTGTTCAATTTAAAGTATATTTGAAGAAATATAAAAAAAATTAATGTCAAATTATTAAGGTATTAATAGGGTATTTATTTACCAAAAACACAAAACAAATAATTTACATTTAAAAAGAGAAAACATCAGAAATGTGTTCTATGAGTTCCACTTGGTTTGTGGTATATCCCCCATAATGTTCCTTCAAGAAAAAATGGGTCTGGGTTCTTATGGGTTAGGTTTGCTATCACCAAGTTGTGACTTAAAGTTCAGTGTGTAAGATTCAGTGTGGGCTGGGCGATATGGCTTAAAAATAAAATCTCAGATTTTTTCACACCAAACCCGATTTACGATTTGAATCAATTTATTTGTAGACTGCGGTCCTGTATATCTCCCACTCGGCTGCATGCCTCTGTTTGAGGTGCTGGAGTAAATTGGTCGTACTGCTACCTTTTGGTTGCAACAGCTTTCAAACAAACTTTGCAGTGGGTCGTGTTCACTGTCGGACGCCACAAAACCAAACCAGTTCCGAACAACCGACGACACTGTGCCTTTTTTGGGGACGAGCTCATCCTGGTTTGCTGCCATGTTGTGTGTATCTGTGGAGAGGTGGGGGGAGGGGTCAGCGCACTCTGACCTACGGGAGCCCAAAGGGAGCGCCGGTGTTGTGGAAGTTCAAGAGAAAACCGATTTTAACTAAAAATAAATCGTGTTTAACTACAAATTCGAATTAATCGATAAAATCGATTTATCGCCTAGCCCTAATTCAGTGGCATCTGTTCCTAATTCAGTGGCATCTGTTGGTGAAGCCTGTTTCAATCCATCCATCCAAAAATACATCATATCTGAATTTCAGTTCCAATCCAATCCTGTTTATAATTTTGGCGGTTGTATAACTCTTTCTGTACTTTTGGAAAACAGGTTTGGATGCCAGATTGAACAGATGCAGGTCAGGTGGTGGAGTGTCAGCCATTAAACGTAGGACTGATCAATCTGTGGCTCCTCCTGTCCACATGTCAAGGATGTCCTTGAGCTAGATACTGAACCCCAAACTGCTCCCAACATGTTTGTATATCTTTATTGTAACACACTTAAAACAAATCATCTTTCAAATGAACATACTGCAAACACTGTGGCTTCACTTCACTGTTAAGGTAGTAATTCTTCATGGGTTGATCCTTACGGAGCCCAGGCTCCTATCATTTAAGGCTGTGGTTAGCGTTGGTCTGCTAGTCCAGGTAGGAGGGAGGCATTACCTGACAGGCTCAGCTCAGGGAACAAATGTCCCAACGTATTTTTACTGCCCAGGGAGTTTAAAAGTATAAGTTTAACTAACATGATAATAAAGACGACCAATCATACATTTCATTTCAACACATCATTGTCATTGTAGTATTCTTCAAAAAATTTTATTGAACAAAAGTTTTTAAATTCTCATCACGTTGTCGGTGATACAGTACCATAGTTTGATCTTAACGATTCATATATGCACCTCATCTTATTTTGAATATATACATACAGTGGAGACAAGAATTAAATAACAATGCTCAATAACATTCAGATATATCATATAAAAGCTGAGGACCCCATGATCAACAACACTTCCATTGGTAAACAAATGCACAGAGCAAAAGAAGATGAACAAGGAAAATGTTTGGTAGGACTAGTATCTTTTTCATTATAAATCAGGTGACGGTATATTTGGTTTCTTGCCAGTAAAAGAAGACTGTTATTATAAATTGACCGTTCGTTAAGCCCCTTTGGTTACTGTTGTGATGTCTGTCAATGGAAACTTTACCACTCACAATGTGCAGTCATTATTTAATCAGTGTGTCTGAGTTCAGACAGAGGCAGAGAAAAGCCGGCTTCTCCTTTCTATCTGTCTATTTTGCTATCTTAAATGACCACTGATTTTATTAGCTGACTATCTAACTAATTAATAATGTAATTAATTAATTAATTAATAAATAATCAGCTACTACTGTAGGTAGTAATCTAGTTAGAAAGGTATGCTAACAATTACATCAGAGCAAATAAACACGCTGTTTAATCCATTCCTTATTCTTTCACTCAAGCTTTTGGTTTTAGAAAGACAGACTGACAGACTTGCTGTGCCTAGTTACAGTTGCTAAGTTACAATTGGACAATCGTTGTTCAGGGGAGGGGTTTACCCAACGGTCAATAGCTGTTCCCTTGTGAGTCTATTGTTGTTCTGATTTCACGAATTAGTAACAAGTATTTCCTAAACACATGTTAACCTATGAATAACAATTTGTGATTTATACATGAAGAACTTAGGGCCACCCCTTCTTTAATTTATATTTGTTTTTGTGTACAATGACATTTTTCCTGCAAAATTCTCTTCTCTGTAATCACAAGATGTGCTAAAATACACTCGTTTTAAGACTGCAATCTTTCGCCGGACCTGGAGCAGATCAAGTGTCGTTACTCAGAAAGTGTTACCAAAAAGGTTTTTATTATTCTTCAGTCAGTATCCTCATGTATCTACAGACACATACTGGAGAACAGAACAGGAACAGGTTCAATGTGACACAATATAAAGCATGAGCATAGAGCTACGAATGAATGCCAAGTGTGGTGAGTGCAGTGCAGACCTGGAGCCAGTAGTATGGGTACAGGGTGGCACATTTGGTTACATTGATAAACATTCAAACTCTACAGGAAATCAGAGGTCTCCCCTATTGCATTAATGCTCCACCCACTGCCCCTTAGAAATATTACAAGAAGTATCGTATCCAGATTTTAAATAATATCGGTGCTAATGGCTGGGTCTGTGGAGACAGAAACAAGGAGGAATTTGAAAAAGTGACAGAAGACACAAGTTCAAATGGGGAGAGAAATCATGTAGAGGAATGATGAAAATAAGGAGAAAAAGGCAAGAGAGTGATTCTGGTCACTTTGTGAAGTCGTTGTATGAAAGAGCAATGATTCAAACCTCCCGAGAAGAATTTAAATTAGCTTTAAAAAAAACAAAAAGTTAACTCAGGAACAACTTTTAAAAATAAATGAACAAAATAAAACAATGGCCAGCAATTTGACAGGACAACACCAGCGTAAGGTCCCTCAGAGGTCCGAGTCCTTTCTGAACTGTTAAGCGTCCTCCTGTGTGGATTAAGAGCAATGGTGTAACCTACAATGTGCGTGGTAGTAAATGGAATTATGTATGACATCAGAAGGAGAACTCAACCCCCAACAAGGCCTCAGGCGTTCTGTTAACATTGCAATCTTAGCACATCCAAGAGACAGAGGCTTTTTATGCACTGTGCTGTACATGAAGGATGCAGCTGGGTATTTCCTGACACAGTGCTCGCCGTCTTGGGGTTAACTGCTTGTTTGTAGAGCTAGAAAGAGTTTCACCTGATCGCCACAGGAGGGCGTCAGACTTGAAAACTGAGGATCTGGATGTACAGACACCACAGCGAGGGGGTCCAGAGCTAAGGCTTGAGTTACGGAGTGGCATTAGTATGTATAGTGTGTATGAAGAGTGAATGTGTGTGTGTGTGTGTGTGTGTGTGTGTGTGTGTGTGTGTGTGTGTGTGTGTGTGTGTGTGTGTGTGTGTGTGTGAGTGTGTGTGTGTGTGAGTGTGAGAGAGAGAGAGAGAGAGAGATCCAGTGTAGGTGTGAGGATGTGTGAATCACAGCAGCGCTTTGACCAGGTACAGCTTCTCTCCATGTTCGCTGGTGAAGATGGGGGCTTTCTTGTAGTGCTCCACTAGTTCATCCATGGAGTTGAACCTGCGCTGGCCGATACAGAACACTCCGTCTGACTGCTGCACCTTAAAGTGCTTATTCTTACCGGCCGCCTTCAGAGACACAGAGAAATCATTGGGCTGAAAATAAAGAGGGGAGACAATTGTTGATATGGTGAGAAATAGGACAAGAGTGAGAGACAAGCAGCACTCCAGCAGATGGCAGTGTATTCTCACATTGTAAGATCTGGGCCCACATTGATCAGACTGCTACATGTTTATTTCATTTATTTCACATTTTATATTAAGGTTGATTTTTTTATATCAAGGTTACACACAAATAAATAAATAAATAAATAATTTGACGAACAGAAATGATCAATAGGGCAGATGTAGGTTTAATTCTTGTGTCTTCCTGCTCTGAACATATACGCTAATTATTATGTAATCAGTTAAAAACTGCTCTTAACGGTCCCTCTGACACGTCAGTGTTAGTAGGAATGAGTCACTTGATAAATGTGTAATATTCTTCACTTTTAGGAAACATTTTTACTCCTTTAAGTTGGCTCTTAAATACAGGCCTGTAACGTGCAGGAACTACTTCACATTTCTTATTTTGCAACTATATTTCAAAACTCTGGTCTTCCTTCTACCAAAATGTATTATATCTCCTTTTCTTCCTAATTTGAGTGTGTCCCAGCCTTCATAACGCCGCCATGACGTCAGCCCACAGACTTACCGATGACTCGCTGTCTCGTACGAGGAAGTCGCCCTCCTCTCCCCTCTCGTTGAGTATACACTCGGCCTGGTGTCTGGTGACGTTGCCATAGTACCAGTCCCTCCCGGCGAACTTCCCCAAGCGTGCCGGTGCCACAAAGCGGTTCTGCGGCGAGCTTGATGTAGAGGAGGGAAGATCTGGCCGCTCGTCCAGCACCGTCACATAGTTTTTAGGTACCAGGCCCACCATGCCACGCGAGTTCTTACACCTCCACCACTCCGGGTCGTTCTCAGGCTTCTCCACCACCTCCATGACCTCTCCCTTCTCAAAGTTCAGCTCTTCCTCGGTCACTGAGCTGAAGGGGTACAGTGTCTGAACCAAGTGGAGCACTTCGACAGGGCCGCCTGCACGCCCGTTGGCCAGCAAAGTTCCTTGGGAGCCTCCGTGGTAGGTTTGTGAGGAATCTCCCTCCCCTCTGTCACCCGCGCCTCCGAGCTCCTCCTGGACGTAATTGGAAGGAAACCAGCCCACACGGCCCGCCTGACTGCCACGCCACCAGCCGTCACTGCACTTCTCCATCACGATGACCCTGGAGCCCTTGACCAGGGTCAGCTCGTCATCTCTCTCGGGTGTGTAGGCAAACTTGACCACAGCAGGGATGTTGAGGTCATAGATTCTTTCAGCGGCGCCTCCTCCTCCTCCGCCCCCGCTGCCGTTAGAGGGATACTCTGTGTCTGAGCTTGGCGTTGGGGAAGCATCACGCGCGCTTGTCTTCCTCTTAGTTTTTCCCAAACCTGCAAAATGAACAAAAACAGAAGAGAATGGTGACACAGGAAGAAAACCAGATTTATTATTCTCATATTCCTGCATTAATCAATGTTTGGCCACAACCATAAACACAGCAACGATATTTTATCACCTTATAACACTGAAATGGCAAGCGTATTAGCAAACATACTTATTTACATAGACCAACATTAGCATTCATTTGGAATCATGTTTGAGTCCAGTTAATGAATGTAAAGGCAATATTCACTCTTTTTAGGCTAGTTTGGGTCTTCTAAATGCTCCACTATGTTTACCAGCTAGATTCTGCCTGAGTCACTACAAGCAACCCCTTTCACAAGTAGTCATTTGATCCATTGTTACTATAAAAATATTGATTATAGCAGCTTAATAGTTGTCAAGATTGAAAGCAGGTTTTAGAAAGCAGAGAAAGATGCAAGCTCCATGGGGAGAGGAGGCAGTTTAGGTCAGCAGGAAACTAATTGAGGCTGCAAGCAGCACTCACGGGCCCTCAGAAGCACAAACACTACTTTAGAAAATAGAGGATACAGGATATCCTATACGAAACCTCAGTGGTGAAGGACAGATCGATATTTCTGATAATAGAATTAACACACATCCACTTTCACTGCCCACCCACGTCCCTCTGATTATACCCAATGAAGTGAAAGCTCATTATCTACTTGGTATTCCGTCGACACTATCTACACGTCTTATACACGTCTTATACACGTCTATACTCATCAAAAGGCTGAAAATAGGTGGTGTAGACAGGGAATGGAAAGTGGAGCAGGCACCATGGGCTTGATTATGACAGGCACATCCAGGAACAAAGTCAGCTACTTTCTTACCTGTCTCTGACTTTTCCCATTCATGTACTTTCAAAGACGTCTTTAAACATGTGTTTGCACACTTAGTTTTCTAAAGTCTCTCAGCTGAACGTAACCGAGGAGGTCTCCTCTTCAAATTCATCTTGAAATAATAATGATACACTATGCGCCTGACAACATTTAAACTTCTCACTTGACAGTTGTGGCTGATGTCAGCATATGCTCATGTGTGCTACTAATAACTGAAGAGAGTTTCTTGACAGCTAATCACCCATTTTTTTTTTACCGCAGAGCCTGCCGAAATGCCACAGAAATGTCATTGCTGAGTAGAACATTTGCGTTGTTTGGAAAATTGCTGGGTTCACAGAGAGTAGCATGAAACTTGTTGGCAGCAGGAAGAGGAAGAAGAGAAGGAGGAGAGTTGTTAAAAAAAAGACGAGGGGTCCCTTGGCAGCTGTTTCTCACACACACAGTAGACCAAGCACATCAGAGGCCACAGCTGACAAAAACGCAAAGCAGAAGGATGAGACAGGAATAATAAGCAGATCATGTTTATGGATAGCAGTGTGCATCCTACATATCTGAAAATTGTGTGTGTGTGTGTCTGTGTGTGTGAGAGAGAGAGGATTCTGTCCTGACTGTAGGGCAAAGACAAAGGTTGACTCTTGGACCTACTTCAGATGAGCCCTTAGGAAAAATGAAATAGACTGTTGCTGCCATGGGGCACAAGAGAGACACACAAGAAGGCAGTGAACACACACTCCCTAAGCGAAAACACTTCCGCACACACAGACACACAGACACACACACAGACACACACAGACACACACAGACACACACAGACACACACACACACACACACACACACACACACACACACACACACACCTTTCTTCTTCACTCATTTCCACTTCAAGGCACTGGCCTGCTGGTTAGAGCAGCAGCAAGCGATATTCCCTCCTCCCACATATTCACGGCAAACCTTCACCTACCTCTTCATCTTGTGGAGGGAGACTAGATTTTCCAAGCCCAGAGGACTTCAACTCAGAGGAAAGTGAGTTGATGAAAGCCAAGATGACAGCATGTTGCAGCATATTGCTTCACTCTATAGCTTACAGTGGAGGGCAGTGTGGAAGTTACTGTAAGTCCACACAGTACAGCGCCACCCACCCGACACGTTTGAGTGTATACAGTAATGAAAAAGCACAACCTGGCCCCTAAATGAAGCATTAGCGCTGTGTCAGCGAGTGCTATGATTTTAAAGAGTCCTTTAAGTGGATCACAGATGAGCTATGTGGCCCTTTAAATAACCCCAGCAGTTGTTAATATTCCACAAGTGCTGCAGGGTCCTACTACACTACTGTGTGTAAAACCAGTAAAACCTGCTACAAGAGTTGAGGAGACAATTGAAAGTAAATGCAAATAAAAACGGTCACAGCAGCCTGTATACTACACACATGCAGCATTTAGAGGCACAAATTATGTGCAAGAATTTGAAGTTTTGAGGTTTAAATTACTTTTAAGCCTCCCCATGTGCTGCTATAGATTTGTCTACAGCGGCCACTACAGAGTCGGAGAGCAACGGAAACTCCCACACAGCCAAGGTTGTAACAACCCTGAGTACGTACACATTCAGTGTGGTGGACAGTTCTCACATGGGCCGTCATACAGACCATGCTGAGCGGTTGCTAGCGGTTCTGCAAGGCCGTCCTTTTTGTCACAGTTGTGTTTTGAGCTAAATGCTAACTTTACTATGCCAACATGCTCACACTGATAATGCTAACATGCTGAGCACTTAAAATATTTACGATAAGTCATATAAGTATGTCTACTACTGTACACTTATTGTGCTTTACACAGCTGCACATTTCGCAGCTCGTTTAAGCAGAAAATGGGGCTGTTTCACTCAATAATTACAATGATTATGCTCTTTAGAAAGTACTGTGTAAAATGGGCAGTAGGTATATATAGTACTTTTTGACCTGAGGACAGGACAAAGTGCTTTTTAACACCTCACATTCACCCACGCACGCACTGATGGCAGCAGTGCTGCCACTCAGGTGGACAGGAAGTCTAACTTGCCAGTTCACTGTACTGGTGAGCACTGACCCAGTTTCAGCAGTGAGTAGTATCTTCGCTGAATTCTTTCACCCATTACTGTTTTTATTTCCTGTGAGAGGAAACTGGGGCACAAAGCAGCATGCAGTCATTTACAATTCAATCCTGCCTGGATGGATGTCGATGATACAACCGCATTAAAGCACAGTAAATTAGGAGGGAAAGCTGGAGATAACAGCGATCACAGACTATCTGCAAGGTCCATAATCACGATGTAGACTTACCGAAAAAAAGAGCCGAAAAAGAGAGAAAAACAGCCAGAGACTATAGACGAGATGAAGTAATCATACTCTCAGCCAATCAGATTCTCTATTCAAGTGTGTGAGCAAGTCCCATTAGCCCCTGACCTCACCTATTGCTCATCACCTCATCATGAAAATGTTCTCGCCTATTGGATTTGCTCAGGCTTTTAACACTAAAGAGCTGCTGGGCTGGATGGAAACTACTTAGACTGAAATGGAACTAGGCCATAATGTTGTAGTTGAAATGTAACAGTCGGGGACAGAGAGGTAATCCATCATTCCAGCACAACCATTAGGCTGCTGATTTCTCCACCAATCAATCCACTGATCATAGAAAAGCAGAGACCTACAGTGACAGAGAAACGGGCTGATGTCAACAGTATTGAAGAGGGGTGGAGGGGTTGGGGGGGATACATGTTGTCTCTGAACACAATGAACCCTGGTGTGGGTGACAGTGGCAGGCTGTGCCATGCTGGCCCACATAAAGCCGCAGAGTATCCCAGAGGGCTGGTATCCACAGAGCCGAGAGGACTCAGCACGTTAGACCAGACCTCCCTTCATCTCTTTGACCCCACACCTCCCCATTCTCTAAATATGGCTGCCTTTCAGGGCCAAACTGTTACTATATCTATTCCAATTGCACTTCTTGATCATCCTGTCTTGCTGGAATTTCTACCACATTTCTATTTTCTCTCCGTCTCGCTCTCTCATCCTGACAAAAAGTGCTAACTAATGCAAAATCTGTCAAAACAGATGAATTTCTGTGCCGTGCTACCATCCTCTGCTTTTCCTGCGACAAGAAAGTAGAGCAAGCTGATCATTTTTAGCTTAATTCTTTCATTCTTGACTTGAACTATATACCAACACATCCCAGTTTAGCTCTCATCTATAACTGATGCCATCTAATTCTGTCAAGGCTGCTTGCATCTGTGGCTTCTATACTGTATGGGTAATTAGAGGCTTGAGTAGCCGCCCCAATCATTTGGTGCCCCTATCTCCAAATTCAAAATCATAAAAATAAATTGGATAGTATGCTGTTGGGAAGCCTGATAGTAAAAGCTGATTACGAGATAATTTGTCTCAATATCAGTCATAATAAATTAAATTTCAATTTCACAATGCCTGAGTGACATAAACAGAGATGTTCTGAAGACGCCGCTGAAGGCTCAGAGGCAACAGAGATACCTGGGAAACTGGGAAAAGGTTAAAGCCGCTGCTCACGGACACATGGGGGGAGCTATGTGCGTCACACACAGTAGGCACTGCAAGCTCTGGTTTTGAGCACAACTTAATGCCATCCTATAATGCTTAAATGTGTGTAAATCGTAACATCACTCCTCGAGTAAAGAAACATACGTATTAATAAACAGATATTAGGAATACCGTTCAAAACAAAGAACAACCAACTTATTCTTTTTTTCAGCTAATCATTGATTGTATGGTCTGTGGAGATTCAGCAAATAATGAAAAATGCTCATCACAGTCTCCCAGAGCCTGAGGTGATAACACAAAAGGGATTCAATTCACAACAATACAAAAACAGACAAAGGCAGAAAATCTCATATATTATATATATATATATATTTGAGAAACTGGGACCAGAGAATGTTTGGTTAAAAGCATGGCCAATCAAAGAGTGAGGGTACATGTTCAGATCACTCGTGGATTGAAAAAAAACAAGTATGTATTAATAAAATGATTATACGTTCAAAACAAAGAACAATAAATGGATCAGAAAAAAGACTTTCAATCTTTTAGTACTTTTTCACTGGTTTTCAATTACATTTTTATTATTATCAATACCTGATGTGATGGACACAGTTTGGTCAATACTCAAAAGTATTTGAGATGCCCCGCCGTAGGGTATAAAATCAACTGTCTTTATGTGAGAAGTCATGTATTTAAATGTGCATCCAATGTGTATCTGTGTTCTCTGAAGTTACATGTTAATCCTGTTTTACTGGTCGACTTTGACGGGGAAAAGGACACAAAGAGAAGTTTGTTACAAAATGAAGGACAGACCTTTATTAATGACTCCAGGAGCATATGAAAGCCGTTTAATTTTCTTAGATCATATTTATTTTTATAGCTGCCTATAAAAGAACTAAAAGCCTCTTTTGTTTTAAGAGCATCTTATTAACAGCCAGTTTTTTTGTCTTAAAGTAGAAATAACTTTTTCTCTCTCTGTATCGATATATCATACTGTATGCACCGACAGTTCCTCTCTAAGTTGGCAGCTATGGCTACATACACAGTCTAATGTATTCAAGTCATGACTAGAGACTGAGAGACAGTGTGCTGACAGCTGAGAGCAACGGCCAACTCAACGGGATCCCTGGAGTGCACAGTGACAGCTCCCGGCTAGAACAGAGACACAGCGAGGGCTTCGTTTTACTTCTGAGAAGATTCAGGCTAACACACATGCGTGCACACACACTGACCACTGTTCACGATCACATCTCCTCTACCGGGGAGAGAGAGAGTGTTGGAAAGGAAGTGCAGAGATTTTCTACATTTACTGAAGATCATCTACTGACAGGGACAACTTGTACACACGGCCGACCTTTTAATTTTAAACAGAGTGAAATTAAACTCTTCTTACCCAGTGTGTCTTTGATGTTCTTCACCAGCGAGCCTTTCTTCAGGCTGTTCTTCCGCTCAACGTAGTTCGATGGCACGTAGCCGGTTTGGTTTGAGGCGTTGCGGACGCGCCACCAGGTCTTTGAGTCGTCCAGGAGGAAGAGACGCTCGTTTTTACGGATGTCAAGTTCTTGGTCCTGCTGGGCCGTGTAGTCCCACTTGGCTACAACAATCACCTCCTCTGTCATCTTTCATGGAGTCCTCCTATGGAGGAGAGGAGGATGGGGGTGAGCCAAGGAGTAACACACTTCACAAACTGCCACATCGAGGTATACAGCAGTTTCAGAGAGATTATTAGCACAGCAACAATTTGTCACAGGATAAACAAAAACAAGTGACAAACACTGCCACACCTTCAAATGGCCACTAGGGGTCATTTAGGTTGAACATGAGTACTTGAATAAATGAATGATTCATTCATTATTAAGAAGTGTGTGAATGAGGGACTGGCTAGATCCATTAGGGAATTTAAATTAAAGAGGCAAATAATACAAATTTATGAGTATAACTAATAACTGAGAATAAATTGGGCCAAATTCTCAACAATGTTCTGCATCAATTTTGAAACCAATTGCATAATATACCTATTCCTATTCATTTGTCTGTAAATGTATTACATTAATGCGTGTGTGTCTTTGTGTGCGCGCTCGTGTGGGTGTGTGAGTCAGAGGCTCAGTTTTTTCTGTGACAAGTGACAAGTCATTACAAAATAATCCATATCCATCCATGCACACAATTTTTAAACCGCTCATCCCAGCTCACATTAGGCATTAGACAGGATACACAGAAGACAGGTTGCCAGTCTATCACAAGGCTATGGTTTACTTGGTTATGTAATCATAACCGAGCTAAATATGAGTTCATGGTAATATTCAGAGCCTCAACTGGCACTAAAACTGATAATTCCTTGGATGAAGAAAATGGCAAAATCTCAAAAGTTCTGACCGTGTGATCACCGCTACACACACACACACACACACACACACACACACACACACACACACACACACACACACACACACACACACACACACACACACACACACACAATCTGAACCCCACCGCTGAAAACATGATGAGGCACACAGGTTTCAAGACAACAGGCGCTCAAAAAAAGCACCTCTGAAAAGGCTTCTTTGGTAAAGAACAGCAGAAACACACAAAATCAATTTATGTGTTCATCCTGCATGCTCTCACCCACACACACACGCACAAAGCCTTTCCTATTAGTTTTTGGAGACAGACAGTGAGCGATTACATGCTCTATTTCACCAGGCCATAGGTGAGGTGATTTGACATGGGTTTTCTGGACCACCTGAACTGCTAAGGACTTACATGCATCTGTTCAGAGACAGACGTACAGAAAAAAGACTAAATAATGAGGAGAATACATGAAGGGATCAGGAAAGTTTGACGTGATTTCATGTATTTCTGTTCTAACTTATAACTTTTTTTCCTGTGATAAAAGGAGTCTGATGGTATGAGAACCATGCAGGCAATCCGGTTTATATTTAGCTTGTCGCCGAGTTAACATTCTGTGGCTGGAAACAAGATCACTGGAATAAATAAAAATAAATAAAAATGGTTCAGATAAAAAGAAGCTCTTTGAAGATAACAGTGAGTTCAAAAGATACAGAATGAATAGTCATGTTGTAAAGCTTTTGTGTCAGCAATTGTTCAGCCTGAATAATTAAATAAAACTGTCTATTTCATATCTAACGTTATGTGAGGTTATCAGTAGCGGTTGTAGGACACCGATTTATGGGCAGCAACACACTTTTCACATAGCCAAAAACTGGCAGTTAAATATCCTCTACTGCACAATTACACATAATAGATACTTCTTAAAGAGCTGTTTGATAATTGTTAAGTCAATTATAAATAGCACATACTGTGTTTCTGAATGAGAATCGCTGCTGAGTCACAATACTGTTAAATGGAAAAAATAAACAGTACTGATAAATTTGTGCGAGAGAAAGCATGGGGGTGAGTCCATTCATATTAATACAGAGTTTTCCACTGAAAATAAAGGAAAGAAAACACACAGTGACACACATTTAAGATGCGGGGGGGATTGTCTATTCCCTTACTCATATTGTCATTTACATTTTATTCTTTAATGAGAGGGCAGCGCACAGATAAAGCAGAACCACAAAAGAGAATTATGACTCACGAGGAGTGTAGCTGCACAAATTAGACCATATAAAAAGATTCCATTACTGGTGGAAAGATTGATATCTACATTTTATAAAATGCAAATGGGAGCACTCTAAAGAGCTGGCTGTTTTTTTTTTTTCAACCAGAGATATTCAATTCCACTTCAATTAGGCCACAACCACAGAGACAGTGCAGCCATTACTGAACACATTCTTACAGTTAATAGTCGCAGCCAAAAGCCGGCTTGTGTCTCACTGCGTGAGTGTGTCTAATAGCTGCTTTCTTTCTCTACAACAAACAATAAAAAGTGCAACAGTTCGTAGAGTGGAACGCTGCCTCTGCTTGCCGTCACTAAAGCTGTCGAACTGGATTTTTCACAGGCTGGGACAGGGACAGCAGAGGAGGAGAGAGGAGGCAGAGGGGTGAGCCACTTGGAGAGTGTATGTCAAGTTCACCATAAGTTAAGTTACTCAACTTTCTAGGACGTGACAACTTTATGGCAGCAACAAAGGCAGCAGAGGGAAGATAGTGGAAAGGTCAATTCGGCGTACAGGACGAGACAAAACTGCAGCAGCTGTGACTCTTTGGAGAGCGCAGGAAATAGAAGTGGAGGGGAAGATTTATGACAAGATGAGGGACGGTGACGTCAACTCCTTCAGGAGACAGGAGGTATGTGAACGTGCTGTGGCCTCTATTCGCCTCAGGCTTTAGCTGCTGGATTAGACCAGGCTACTACTTTCCTTTCCTTTTATTACATTCATTCCTCCTGGTGCGGATTGATGGACGAGCAAACCTGCTAATATCTGTTGGTATTACTATCCCCGCATTTGAGATATTGAAATTCAGCACATCAGATTCAGTGTTCAATCATATTAATTCCTGGCTTTGTTGAGGATTCTATACTTTTACATTTTCTTCCGCCGCACAGCAAACATTCAAAAGATTCTTGCTATCATGCAGACCTGAACCAGGGCCTCCAGCACAACGTCACTTTTACATCTGTAGATCAGTTCACTTCGTCTGCACCAAGTTAAGAAAAAAAGACACATGAAAGTGTTTTAGATCTGGTCTGGGTTGTGCTCACACTGGCTTCTTACATGAAGTCATCTAACACATAACTCCTCTCTTGGACAGTTGTGTGATTTCATCCTACATCATCAGAACTACATACATACACCCTCATGGGAAAATTAGATTCTGATGACTGGCAGCAGGTCATAAATAATCAATATTATTAGTCCTGACTACAACTTGGCCTTATTTTATGAATAATGGCAACCAGGTCAGCCATTATCAATGAATATGTTGATTGTTAAGTATCAAGAAATTGTTGTAGAGAAATGCCAAACTAAGTCTCTCTCTCTCTCTCGCTCTCTCTCACAGAGGTTTTTAAAGAAGATCTAAGGGGTTTCCAGGTGATCAATACATCTGCTTTAATTCCTTTTCACCTTGGATTGATTGAGGAAAATGCTGCTGACACACATTCATGTTACCATGACTGCTAAAGGATTTGCATGATACACGTCACTTATAAGATAATTTTCCTTCTAAAATTTTTTTTTTAATTCTTATTATTTTATTTTTTATATTTTTCACTTTATTTGACAGTGGCATTAGAGAGAGACCGAGAGTGTGGTGCTGGAGAAAGGTCTGGCTGAAGCTGTTATCATTCCAGCACGAAAAAACGCTCTAGCTATTCTGTATTTCTTTAAACCAATCATAATTGTCTTGGGTGATGATAAGGCCAGGATGCAGCGACAGTGCCCTTGCAAAATAGTATTGGAAGACAGCAGAAGGGGAGGAGAATTTTTTATGAAATAGTTGGCCAATGGCTGGTTTATACCCACAGCCTACTTCCTGTGAGTCAGACTAAACCAAACCAAACAGGTTAGGTGTAAAAAGAACCCGATGACATGATCTCATAAGACAACAAACACTTTCACAATCGTTCTAGCTTAGTGTCATTTCTTTCCACTGGTGACTTCATGTAAATTGGCAGAATAACATATGATATGCGCCCATCCTAGCATGAGTACTAGTGATGCGCTACTTTTCCAACCTGCGGGTCCCGCATTTATTTAATAATTTGACCCGCTCCATCCCGCCCCGCACAACTGCATCTATTTTCACAACCTGCCCCACCCCGCCCCGCCGCTATTAAATACACGTTAAATATGTCATTAAATAAGGCTTTTATTTGGTCTTACAAATGTGCTTGAAAACAGCCTTTCGAGAGGCACTGGAAACTGGCAACAACAAATTCAAATCTTAATAAAAAATAAATAAATAAATAAATATATATATATATATAGGCCCTTTTGTGACGTCAGGTCGCAGGTGGATTTACCCAACAGTGTTGTTAAGAAGTAGGGTGTATTGGACATATTTAATCCTAATGACCCGCCCCACCTGCCCCGCCAATAAAGTTAACATTTCTTGACCCGACCCGACCCGACCCGACCCGCGGGTAACCTAAGACCCGCGGGTTAAGGGTCGGCCCGCGCATCACTAATGAGTACTCCTCTCCTCCCCTCTTCCATGATACCAATTTCTCTGTCTCCTGGACAACCTTGCTCATTAGGCAGAGTGATGGGAATGCCACTCCAAATCAAGACCGTCCTCCTCTATGGGCAATTATGTATGTCAGGGTGGCAGCCATGCCATTGCTCATTCTGATGCAAGCTTACGTTCCGTCGCTCTTGATGTACCAATGAAATCCACAAGGGAAGCTTAGACGGAAATCAATCTGATCTGTCTCATTTTAAACCGTTTGTGCTTCAGCCAATTGATGTTGAAAACTGGATCCACTGAACAGATTCTTATGACACATTTGTCATTCAATCAGAGCCGCTGAGTTTCCTTGATATGGTTCACAGACAGGTGGCTGAACAACAACAAAAAAAAAACGCTTTTCCTGTGAGAGACCATACAAATACACACAAAAGAAAACAAACAGGTTTGGAAGAGACCGGGTTTAAAAACAGAAAAGCCCGAGAGCCCATGCTCCTCGTGACCCCTCATTCCTCTGCTGAGAGAGTTAAAAGAGGAAAGATGAGCGACAGACTGCTGAGCTGGGCTTCACCAGCACTTCACAACTCCCTTCACTGAGGGGGGAACGCTCAGAGGCTCTTTCAACACCACACAAAGAGAAAGGGAAAGTAAAAGAGGATTATAAAAAGAGGGGATGTTTAAAGAAAGGAAAAACGTCTGGCAGAGCTGTCTGTGTTTGGCATTCAGGTCAAAGACAGGCGGGATTCAGCCAATGGGAGACATTTCCTTTCCACCCCCCCTCCCCTCCCACTCCACATTGTTTGCAGTAGTTGCTTCACAGAGGAAGGATGACTGCTTTACTCCCGACTGGCAATCAGTGTCAGAAGCATTTGGAGTGAACTGAACAGACTGAAACATGAGGACTCACTGTTACAGCCACTGTGGATCTAATGATCTTTTCCACCTAACAATTTGTCTACAACAAAACCAGGCCAGTGCATAATTAGATGCCTTTCACATGCAGTCAATGTTAACAATGTTTTCCACATGTATGGCTGCTCCTCCCAAAAAAACACAGTGACAGCTATGTTGTGAAAGAGGCAATAGTTTACAACCCCGACAAGCTCTCAGTCTGTCACTCACACATATACAGTATATTCTCACACACACACACACACACACACACACACACACACACACACACACACTATACTCACAGGCTCCAAACTGAGGGTGTGGTATATGACATAAGCTCATCTGCCTCTCTGTGATGAGGTTGGTGGTTGCTCTTCAGTTGCAGGGGAGAAAATGGGTGCTGTAAATGTGGACGCCATCAAAATGGTTTTAAATAAAGCCCAAAGCTCAAACCGCGCAAGGACATCTCAAACACAACACCAAGAGGGTTTTATCGCCCTCGGCTCGAAATAGGACAGAGAAGAAGGCACCCTCAGACCACACAAACAGAGTTGGGGCTGCTATCACCACACCATGGGACTACAGAGGAGGCTTCTTTATCAAACTCAACCATTCCAAAAGCACAGTGGTAAGGAAAAGCACAACCTAGGGCAGAAATAAAATCCCTAAGTTTAGTATGATGATTACAGACATATAAACCTGCAACCAAGGGCCAAAGAAAGAGGTTGTAAACATTGACATATACCTTTTAAGTTGATATAATGAACCTGTAGGCAAATGGTTGCTCATGTAGATTAAGAGTCGTGTTATTGTCCACCTTAAAGTAAGTCTACCATTTACTCTTTTAGCTCCGTAAAGCTCTATAAAGTCGAGGGGAGCAGCAGAATCAGGCCATAATTCTCCGTAAGCACATCATAATAAACAAGCCCTTTGTTTGCAAGTTATCATGTTGTGCAAATGAAAACGATGTTACCATGCAGCTTGCACACAGCTCAAAACAGAGGGAATTCAGTTATTTTTATTTTAGCCCCAGTTCAATTCTTGCTGCTTAAGCACAAAAACACCTGATTGTTCTCATGAGTCCCATGAGCCGAGCTGGATCTCGTGTATTCAGCACACAGATGGCACGGACTTCACAAAGGACAGTACTTCTCCAAAGCACCGCATTATATCCAGCGTGTTTATTACAAGCTTATAGTGTGGGTATTAGTTAGTGTATTGACTGCCTCTCATGGAAAATGATATGACTGAATGCCTACCAAATAACAAGTGATCTAAAGGTTCTTGAAGGATGTACAACCCCAATAGCTTTAAAAGACCAAAATGTGTCTATTACACCAAATGTTAAAATATCGTAAGTGCTGCTAGTTTGCAATATGTGTCTGGTCAGATTCATAATGTTGATTACTTATTCTGTGATCAGTTAAATTCAGCTTTAGTCCAAACTTGTGCATGCTTTTAGAAATGTGAAAATTGACTGATTCTTTTGACTGAAAAATGTTTGCCTCTCAACTTTTCTTTGTGATACTAATAATTTGTTTTTTTTGACTGTCGGTCGGACAGAACAAGCAAGAAAAAATAACCGGCAAATAAATCGATAATTTATTTATTATAATTTTTATAATCTTTAGTTGCAGGGATGTTGTAGAGAAATTAAGTGGTAGTAGTTCACCCACGTTGGCCACTGAAGCAGCAATGTTGCACTATCACGCACTGAGAAAAATTCCTTAAATATGAATTTGGCTGAATGGACGATGACAGAAAGGTGTAACTCCTTTCTTTCTTTAACTGGACCGTCCTTCCCCCAGCCTCTTTTTACGAGCAATTTTTCACGTCACTTTCAATTTCTGTCATTGTTTCAGCTCCTCCTCTCCAATGTGGAGGCAACATTGTTGAGTGAGTCTCCATGACAACGGTTGCTGGGTGGTCCCATTTTCACTGACATGGGCGTTCCCCAAAGAATTTGACTTTCCCTTCACTCTTCAATTTTCGATACTTCTTTACAAAGGATAAACTTCCATTTGACACAAAGGTGAATGTCGGCTTTGCGCCCACCGGGTGCTGGTTTAAACAAAGGTTTTCTTTCTGCCCCATTAAAGCCCAAGAGAAAAGGAGAGGACTAGAGGGAGAGGAATTAGAGAGCACTACATCTCCAGGAGTGTCCCCAAAATTCATTTTTAAAAAGGTTTTACCGACATGTTTTACCTCATGCAATTCTAACATGGACTACCCATGTTAGAATTGCATGAGATTATGTGTTTAACTCTATTTTGGCTGCGGAGTGATGGCACTACAATAGGATATGATGGTGCATCACCACTGTTATTTAATCCCTGCAGCACACAATATCTGTGCAGACAGATGGGAGGTATTGATGTTTTTTGCTACTGAAGCATCAACCACTAGTCCCTAATTTGTTAGAGATCATATTATGTGAATGGCTGTTTTAATTAGTATCTGCTTAGTTTAGGCACAGAGTAGTTCATCATGTTAATCTGACATTTTTATTCCATCACAATGATCACACTGGAAGATGATAAACAATGTTAAATCCCTACTGCATTGTGGTCTTACTATACTGCTCGTTCAGTCTATCCTTCTCTTCAGCCATAAATAGCCGACTTCAAACTTGGGTTATTTTCTCTTCTCCTTGATGCCCACTTTACCTCCTTCCATAACAGCGCAGCGCTTGTTCACTTTGCACACCTCCCTGCACTTTAAAATCATGATGAGACGTCTCTCCTGAGCAGCTTGTTCTCTGTAAGGTTCATAACACTCCTCTGTACCTAACCTCCCACTGCTGCAAGCCATTATCTATTAGCTTAGTTATCCTCGTGTCTTTTTTGTTCTTTTTTTTGCAGCTTTGGTTCATAAGTAAAGTGGAAAGGACTGTCTCTCCGTATTTTTAACTCTGTTTGTGACAGTCTGCTATCAGTGTCCCCTGGCACAACAACAAAAGGCGAGCACTGTAAAGCACAGCGGGGCAAATGTAGTGAACACTGCTTTGATGTACAGTGCTGCTTGTTTTCCTTCGACTGGAGGAGACAGAGAAAAACCTGAGGTGATATTGTGTTTGTGTCTGACGGGGAGAGAGGGAGATAAAGGGAGAAATAAAGTATGTGTGAAAAACGGGTCACTTCCAGGTCGAACAACAAAGATGTGGCTATAAACCATTGTTCTCAAATGAACTGTACTAGGCTCTGTATATATATATATTTTTTTTAAACCCCCCCACAAAGCATGTCTCCAAGGACCTTCTCCCTGAGCACATCCAGACAACACTGACCCAAAGACTTTGACTGAGCTTTCACACACACACACACACACACACACACAAATATGAAAACACGTGCAAACGATAGTAGCTTTTGAAAAATTATGATGCAAAATTGCTTGAGGTTAGAATATAAAGAAGGGAACTACTTGCCCGTTCTATCACCCTCTCACTAATATTAAACGTCAATATACCGAATCATGCAATTCAGATGGGGTCATTAAGCTGCGAGTACAGTTGTTTGGTCACATGACAACAGGTAGTTTTATATATACAAATGCTTAGAGGTAGGTTAAAAGCTTTGCAAACAGTAAGTCGGCCCTTGTGTTAAGTTTTGGTACAGCAAGGGTCATCGTCATAGGCAACATCTGTAATGCAGATCAGACAGAATGAAGGTTTACACCAGTTTGTGTCTGCCCCAATACTTAACATGTGACACTGTAATGTACAATTTTGACTTTTGTTGACGAAAAAAAGAGACAAGAGACAAGAGGAGATTTAGAGCTTTTTCTATTGTTCAAATGTTTAAATGTAGATGGAGATCTTTCTGAAAACAACCTCGAAATATTTTAATGCAAGAACTACATTTTCAATACGAGTTGGCTCGGAGTTTTCTCTCTCACCAAACTTTGCAAATTCGTCAAAACATGGAGAGAAAATCAACAGCTAGCTGGTGGTTGTCTTCAACACTATCACATGAAGCAGGAATGAATTTAACAACAACCATCAAAAAAAAGAAAAGAAAAAGTGCTGCAGGATGTGCAGAGAACAAGAGGTGCTCTATGCCATATTGAGCAGTTTCAGACTGGAGGCAAGAAACATTTCCACACTGTCTTATTGACTTGGAAACTTTACTTTGTTGAATATGAGCAGCTTGTGGAATCAAATAGACAAAATGTCCTGAGCGAAAAAAAAAAGCCCTGCATTTGTAGCTTTTCTTACCACCCATACAGTCAATATAGTCAATTAGCAAACCAGAGACAATCTAACAGGAGCACTCAGCAGTAAGAGGATACACTTGCTATAAAAGGAGTGATCACAAAACATCCAGTACAAAGATGCTGCATGCTCTTTCTAAATGAATGACCATGCGAGCCAGGCAAGTGAAGACTACACTCACTTTACATCTGCAAGCAGGGTTATGAAGGGAAATACTGTAATATATTATTATTTTGTCATCATTTTTCTTTCGGATTAGATTTTAGGACGATGCTCAAATATCAGGTACAGCTGTCCAAACCACTTCTGGATGAATCTGACTAGAGCTGCAGCTGTCATGAAGCATGTAAATTAGGTAATGAACGTGTAATTTCGTCTTCATTTTGTTTGTTTTTACAGAGGAGACGAAATTAAGCAGCGATTACATTAAATTAGCAACAGATAATTAGTCTATAACAATGTGATAATTATGTATCTTGGCAGTGAGACCCATGTTGCTAACGAGGCTACACCACGCTGATAATGCTATTTTCATTTTCTCGATGAATCAATTAGTTGTTTGTTCCATAAAATGATACACAGTTTACGGTCACAGAGGACTAAAGAAATTAATTGAATAATTTACAACTAATTAATCAAATTAATCGACTAATCATTGCAGCTTTATGGTAAGGCTTAAGTACGTCTGGGGTCTGAACTAGACTGTATGTTGAACTGTATTTACAATCTTCAACACATGACAACACAGGGGAACCTCTGTGAGCCAGTTAATGCTGTTTTACTTCGGTCCATGAAATGGTGTGTTTACAACTCCCATCTAGGGATACAAAAGCAGCATTGTTGGTGTGTGTCTTCACTTTTAAATTGTCCTGTACTCCAGTGAGCCCATCTCTCTCTCTCTCTCACTCTCTCTCTCTCCCTGACAGCTCCTTATCTGACTGATGGATCCCGCATTTTAGTGGACATAGATGGTGCATAAACCATAAAAAGTCAGCCTGATTATATTTAAGGGTCAGTTCACCCAAAACACAAAACATATATTTTCCTGACTATGCCTTGTGGTATTTAGCCATGCAGAAAGTTTTGGTTCTAGTTGCTCAGGTTTGGAGATTTCGGCCACCACCACAATAAAGTGGAAGTAATGGAATAGAAGCGTGTTTGTGCTGCTCACAGCAGTGAAAAAAGACATTTGAAAAACTCTACAGCAATATTTCTTTCCAGAAACGATGCCCCAGTTAGTCTGGATAATCCGCAGACCTCAGTGTGGATCATTTTTTTGGATACAAGTATACGCATGGATTAAAAAGAGTTCTAAAAACAGGAAAAACAAATCATTAGTGGGGAAAAAAACTTTTCTTGAGCAATGGATTAAGGGGTTTTAATCTCAAACACCGAACACTCTCATTCAGGTAATCCTATACATTAACATGCATCTGTGGGAATCCCTGAACCAACAAATGGCAGGAAGAGATTTTCTCCTAATGAGGTAACATGGGAGGGAAGCAACTGCACAAGCTGTGTCTACTGTGTGCAATTTGCATCTTTGAGTTAATTCACTCTGTGCTTAATTTGTGATGAGTATGCTGTACGAGGAAATAAACTTGCAATCGCCCAATGGGCTGCCAACTTCATCTTCCGACTACCTGCTCTCTGTATAAGTTGTGAAATAAAATGTTGTAAAATGAGGTTAGCTCATGCAGAAACACTACAGAAATAGTCCTCTGAAGCTCTCTTGCCTCCTTTCTTCTTCCCTGTGAAACACAAACCACTGTTGACTCAATCCCAGCTTGAGCTTTACCTTATCTTTGTACCTTCTGCTCCATCGGTCTTCTATCTATTCCTCCCTCGGCTATGGGCCTGAATTATTCTCTTTGATCAAGTGCTACCTTGAGGCTCCCAAGAGAGAACAGACTGATGTAGCAAACAGCAATGCAGAGAGACTGGTGCAACGTAATGCAGACCTGTTGAACAACTTAAACCGCCATCACCCAAGCACAAATGCAGATCGTTTACTCTGGCCTTTTACAAATAGTCAACTGTTGAGCGGATGGTCAACAGTGAATATTTAGTCTGTATTACAAAAAAGAAACAGGCTTACGTGGATTAATAGGGCTCAGCCAACAATTATTTTCCTTATTGATTAGTTGTTTGGTCCAGAAAATGTCAGAAAATGGTGAAGAATCACAAACTGTTTCTAACATCCAAAGCAACTTTTTCCACAACCCAAAGATATTTAGTTTACTGTCATAGAGGACAAAAAAAAACCTTCACATACGAAGTTGAGACGCTGTAGAGATATTTGAATATATCTTCATAAAAATGACTCAAAATGATTATCGTTTAACAAAAACAGTTAATCATTTCATACTGAAACTGACTATAACGCAGCCACAGTCACATCATTGTATCCTGATTCATTCATTTCATATCCTTTTTACAGTAACTGTGTGAGATAACGGTAGAGGTTGAGTCACAGAGCAACTGTACACAAAGTGTCACAGTTTTTGCAATTAAAAATAACCTGAACAATTAATTGATTATAAAAAAAATAACTTGCTGATTGTATGTGGATTGACTACTGAAAAAGAGTTTCTTCTCCAAAAAGGTCTTTACCAAAATGTAACAGTCGAGAAAGGAGCAAACATTTCTTCATGGTTCACTAGATTTTTGTTGTTATTTATTCGTCATGTTTTGTTTATTATGCAAAAGTATAACTGTATAAATGTAAGCCAATCAGTGCTACAAAACATCCGTAACTCTTGCAAACACATCAGACAGACTGGTTTTCAGCTAATTGAAAAGGTGAGAGTTTGCCAAATATTTTCAGGGAAGAGAAACATTTTCCGGGAAATTTTACCTTGTTATTTATTTTCTATGAGTGACTGTTATTTTCCATGACGGACTGAAAAAACACAGTCTAAATTTATCCAGGTTTTCCAAGACACATGGGAACTCTTTCTAAGGAGCGTGAGCAGAGAGTTGTAACTGGTATCCTGCTTGTCTTTCTTGCGCATGTTTGTTTGTCTATGTTACATAATCCTGTGCTGATGTCAGAGGACTGGGAGACCAGAGCAATATGCTGAAACAGAAATGGCATATGTAAAAGCCACACCTCTTTTCCATGTATGGAAAACTACAGTTTAAAATGAGACCTTAAGGATGACCATTCCCCAAATACAGACAGTAAGTATGACATTTATTTTAACATTTTTAATAGTTAACATGAAGCTGAAACAGGTTGCAAACACAACACTGACCTTTTAAGCTGATCTGGTGAACTTGTTAGCAAACACATGCTTATTTACACATCCCCCAATTACGGAGCAACACTATCATTCATTTGGAGTCGTGTTAATGTTAGCTGTGTTTCTGGTCTCTACCAACTCCTTGGGAAAATATTTGGCTCCGCTACATTCACCAGCTAGTTGCAGTTTAGTGCTGAGCAGGTAGTGCACGGAGGGCTTTAGAGCTTTTTCACTGATAACAACCTTCAGCTTCAGCCAAAAACAACACAATGAGAGTGGTAAGAGTGAACCAAAAGAGTAAAGTTGTGAGTTTGACAGCTAAACAACTAAATTAAACTCTCTATAAAGCTCTGTAAAGCCAAGGAGAGCTGCAGCTTTAGCTGATAATTCTCTGTAGGCTCATCACTACAAGCATCCTCTTTCAAATTGTCACATTTGATGTTGTTATTGTAAACATATTGATTATAGCCACTTCTCCCATTTCTACCATTTTTTAAAACCTGTTTGTCTCTTACAATCTTAGCTTAGGTAATGTCAAAATTCCCCAAAGTCCAACACAGGGAATGTAACACCTGGCTAAATGCCCCTTACTATGGACAAGAACAATTTCTCTTGACACCCCTAAATCATATGAACGACTTACGTTTTTCTTTGCCCTTAAGCTGAGGGGGAAAAAAAGGTTGCTGATGATGTTATCTCCATGCCATCGTGTTCATCTCTGCTCAGTGCTTTGGCTGATAATTTAAACAGTTTAAATACTTCTTCTCAACCTCTGAGCTCAACTGTTCCTATTATGGTTTTCTGCACCACAGGAATTCATAGCCTGACATTTTACAATACTCTCAAATGCCACTACAGTGATTCAGTGTGGCCTGAGCATTGGACGGCCTTTCTGATTCTCTGACATGCAGATGATATCACTCCTTCAAAAGGAACTGCTTCCACAAACACTAAACCACCACATTCAGCAAGCCGCTGCCGGCAGTTCTCCGTGCACTGCTGAGGAGGTCACACTCAAAAAAACTGTGGTTCTGCCCAGCCAAAACAGCAGATAGGGTAAATAGATGCCTTGCAGCATGTGTATATGACTGTGTGCGTGTGTGAGCAAAAAAAGAAGAAACTCCACAGGCCAAATACTGTGTGTGCGCAGTCTTGAATTCTCAGGAGAACCCTGTGGCTCTCTGAGCTATACATCTCATAAATAAAGTAGGATTTCCTTCAGATGCAGCCATGTGTGTTTGTGAGAGAATAAGAAAGAGCGAGCGAGAGAGAGGACGGCACAAATGGATTACAGGAGGCCTATCATATTGCTCCATTCAGCAACGGAATCAACTCCCAAGCACACAGCAGCAGCACATTTCAGCACAAATAAATGTAGACGTAATATCTTTATAGCCTACATGTTCAAAAATACATGAAGTGGTGATTCCGCTTGATAATCTGCCTTAAAATATTTAGAACAGAGATATTGGAATTGAGCTGTTGTTTCCAGAGCATTAATCTGTCCTCATACAGATTTCATGAGCACTGAATTATCAGCCATGATTAGCCAACCTGCTGTCCTGATGTTTGCTTCCGACTTTTGAGGTTCAGAAAGGCTGTCACATGATTTTTGCTTGTTGTTCAACAATCTCTTTATGCATAGTTCATGAGCCAAGATAAGATCTTAGGAAAATGCATTTGAAGGACCAGTGTGTAGTGTCCAAAGCCCTATCTAGAGCCAGTGTTTGGTTTGTCCGTTCTGGCCTACTCTAGAAACCTGGTGGCTCCACACGGCGGTCTCTGGAGGGAAAAACTCATTCTAAGGTAACGATTATACACTAATGAAAACATACCTATGAATATTATATTCCATTTCTGCCAATAGGTCCTACTAAATGTTACACACTGGGCCGTGAAGATAAAAATACCCAGAGTTTATTACAGTTCCTAAAATATGGCTGTAACCTAATTTCACAGGCCAAGGACATACGACACAATCATTGTGCTATTAAAAAACCTTACAAGCCAATTGAGAATCAAAACATAACAGCAAGAAAGCAAGAAATCAGACAGCAACAAAAGATGATAAGAACAATTTAAGTGATTTTTGACAACAAAAACGCTGCTTAATTCTGTGGATCCAGAACATGACACAAGTCAGGTGCGAGACGCTAATTTCTAAAAAGCCATTTATCTGGAGACTTCTTTGTAAATGTACTACAGCTGCAGATTAAATGTTACTTCTCATTTAGAGGCTGCAGCCCTGCATTCAGAAGAGCGTTGGTGGAGGCGTGCTGCTTCAGGTACTTGGGTGAGACAATAAAATATGATGCAGGAAGTTCAGTAATAGATCCATGAGTTTAAAAGCTTATCAGGCAGCAAAACACTGCACAGCAATTTATAACACTACGAGGCAGGAATTTACAATTCTGGAGAGCTGTCTGCACGCTACCGGTTGATATGTAGCTACTATCACTCGCCTGTTCTGTGTTGTGTCTCGTCTTGCTCATTGTGTAATTCTGACATTGTTTAGCTCCTGCATTGTTGAAGCTGCTGAGCTGGTGGCAGGTTTTCACTGTAGTTAAATTCCATCCATATAATCCCTCCCATAACGCATGTCCCAGCAAAAAAAACACACACACACACACACACACACACACACACACACACACACACACACACACACACTATTGCTCTCACTTTCTTATCCTCTGGGTGCTTTTTCTTAATCATAGAGATTTCTCAATTATCTTGTAACTTAGAAACACATTAATAATTCTCTCCACAGCCTTAAGCCCCATGAGTTATCAATGCATTTGCTCTCAAGGGATTATCATATTGATTAAAATATAATACTTTTAATTTAAGATAAGCAACTGGTCATTAAGGTTGGGCGATATGTTATATTGGCACATGCGTGTGTGCTACGCCAGCCACCCCCCCATTCACCGCCCCAGTACTTTCAGCTGGGAGATGAGTGGCGAGTTCACTACGTGTGACGAGCTCTGACAAATTCAATTCAGAAAATAAACTCACCAAAATTTAAAGAAAGGGAAAGAACACCTATTTTCTGCATTAAACAGAAAATACTACCGTACACCGTCTGGATTCAGGTTTCTCTCTAATACCGAACTAAGACCTTATTAAGTTAATTCAAACCTGACAGAAACAAAATAAAACTCATTTAACTGTCTTCATTAGTCTTTCCACTGTTCCAACAATCACCAACTCTGGTGTCTGACCATCTAACAGTGTTAGAAATATTCTGGCACATCTTCCCCAGAGATTGAGTTTTGTTTGGAGCCGCTGACTGTATTCTGTTGTCAAACTAGTAAAAATAAACCCTTAATTCACTGCAGTTAAATGTGATATACAGCTGTTTTTCCACTCACTCGTTCAAAGTCTCTCACTGAGTGGTTCTCATTTTACGGAGGCAGACCACTGAATTAGCTAAATAAAATAACAAAAATCACCCCACCCTACTGGCCACCCGGTGCATGCTTGCAGATCCTGTTGCCCAGAGGTTTTCACACCATGCGGCACAGAGAGCTGAGAGCGTGCATTATTTTAAATCTGCAAAACAAGCGTATTTCACTGACCCATGTCTGGTTGAAGGTGTGCATCTGAAAAAAATTAGCATCTGAAAACCTGCAGTCCTCACCACGAGCAACTGCACAGTCACATAGATCCGATTTCAGATCACTTAACCTTATCTGGAAAGTTTTTCTTCTCTCTGAAGATGTATGAATCTGCTGAAACTGCTTAATTTGAAAAAGAAAAACCCCCACTGCTGTGCATGCAGGGTTGGTGTTTGATAGTATTTTTGAGTTTTGAGACTAACGTTCAAAACTTGTGGGTACAATCTGAAGATGAAATGAGCAGCAGGAGGTTTGCCATTCTGATAGAATATGTATCTAACACATTGAAATAACAAGTGTAGTCTACTTACTTTGCATACCTTACTTCAATAGCTATCTACTCCTTGTACTGAAGACATGGATTCAGAAATATTAAGTTGATAAGCCTAAAATATTGATGTATGAATGCTAAGTTTAACTGGGGGATTCTCACTCCTGAAAGTGATGCAACACAGGAACCTAGATTGAAACTCAAATCAGACACATTTTTAATTTTGGAATTAAGGTTTATAATATATAGCCGATATATAAAATACGACCAGTAACGTTGTCATTTCAACCTGTTAAAGTGAGGTGCATGTCACAAAGGACAACTGCATTAACAAATCCTACTATATGGCACCTACACACTGGGGGGGGGTAGCATGAAGCGCCTACATGCTACTCCTTGGTGAAGTCGCTGGCGGGTGAAAAGAACAGCTGGAAACATGAGTCACAGACGACAACATTAGAGTCAACAGTGCATAGGTAATGGGGCATTCCAAATTGGGAGTAAACATGGGGAAAGAAAAATAAAATTAGATAATAAAAAGGAATAAAGAGAGAATTCATAGGATCAAGGAGAGTAGAATTATCTCAATTTGCAGGGGCACATGGTCTGTTTCAACTGAAATTAATATTAAAATGACTGTAGCTGGAGTGATACGGTTGTCGTAGAGCAGTGAATACGTCTGTCCATCACAAAATGTGAGCCATGTGTGGGATGATACTTACATCGCTCATGAAGGAAGACCCTTAACAATGTGAATCATAATGTTTACTAGAGCGTCGGTGCCTTTCTAAGGATCGATGGTAATGGTGAGAGATTGTTAATGAGGCAGAACCTCAGAGGGATGTGTGTAACGTGGGCTGCGATGCTCTAAGGGGAACTTGGAACGTGGATCATTCTGTGAAATACAGATAAACAAAGCCCTTGTGCTCTGGGTGAGATAACTCAATGTTTGTCTGCATACTGCCGGTTTGTGCATCAGGACAGCCAAAGGGGAAAACGTCCACTTAATTAAATCAATTAGAGCATGAAGGGCCCGCTGAAGCCTCCACTGAAAACAACATGGAACAAACTCAAACAATAGCTCAAGTCTTTTCACGAGTCACAGAGACTGCAGTGATGTACGAGCTGAAGCCTTCTCTTTATGTCACTTTTATGCATTATTAGACAATTCTAGCAAAGCACAATTGAATTGTTAATAAACCAGGCATGCTAACCAAGCATGTGAGGGCACAGTTCATCTTCATCTGTTCTTACTAATATTTTTTAGGGACAGAGTGCACTGCAGGTCAGGTCCATCGATCCACAATAAATAGTTTTCTTTTCTACTCCTTTCATTTACAGTGGTGAGCTAATAGCTACTACGTTATTGCTACTTCCTGCAAGCACTTTGTGATAAATGCATTATAATGTGAGGGCAGTGGTAGCGGAAGTGTTGACAATGACTCGTACAGTAAGCAAACATTACTGAGGATTTACATTTTCTGGACCTTTTGTCCGGATGTCGACTTGAAACTTTGGTATCGACGGAAGTTTAACAAAGCTTTATAAAAAGGAGAGCAGATCAGGAAACAAGGCCTGACGTTACATCTCATTAACAACAAACTTCAGGCACCTGGAGTTAAAAACACTACTGGAGGAGCTACGTTGTTTAGCAGGCCGGTTTTTGATGGAGCCACGCACCGGTGAAGTGGTTTGAAGAAGAGATGCAGAAGCATGTAATCAAGCTGAGGAAGACAACAGTGAGTGCATCATCGGCTCTGATTTAGCACAGCAGCTGTTTGTCAGCTCTGTATCTGTTCACAATAGCAGTGCACCTACCGGACAAACTGTGTGTGTTATGTGTAATCGACAAAAACATGATGAAATGTGCCTGCGGTTATGAGGTTATCACAATTTTATGAACCTCACTTTACTTTACAAATAGATCAATGAGTGAGAAAAGGTTGGATAAGTGCACCTCTCTACATTCAAGTGCCAGTATGTAGGATTTTGCAATATTCTACCGATACAACTGTGACGTTGCAGATTGCAACTAACCGAATACCGCTCTCCTTCCAAAAGTGTAGGAGAAACTATATAAATCACAAAAGGCCCTATCTAGAGTCCACAGTTGGTTTGTCCATTCTGGACTACAGTAGAAACGTGGCGGTTCAATGGGGCAGACTAGATTTCTTCAATTGAATTTGTTTAGAGGCAGCCAAGGTCCTGAACTTTTGTCCAAAGTTTACACTCTCCTGCTAAGACGTGTTGGATTTCACTCCTCGCTCTGTCTGTCTTCATGGCCCTAAGACCAATTTTCTGCTCTGTAACATGAACCCCGTACACACTGAAGGAAAGCGTGGAAGAGACGTTGACCCTTGATTACGATTTAACGAGCAATTCTCGGCCCAAATTAATGGTCACGTTTCTCTGTTGAGGGAGGAGGGGTTGAATTTACAATCGCCAAAGTGATCTCCCTGAAGGAGGTTTACAGTCCCCCACTCCCCAGATCTCACGTCTTTTGTATCACTCCATTAATTAAGAAACACTACCAGCATAAGCACCTTCACAGTTCTCCGTAGGCATCTAATGCCCTTTTCTTGTTTTTAAAATCACATTCTTATATTTCCATCATCATCATGTTTCAAATTCTTGAACTCCTTAAACTCTGTAATCACCTCCAGTGCCATCTCAGGCGTTGACGTCATCATGCACCATCCACACATTACAAAGTCTACGGGTGTGGCTGGACCAAGCCTGTTGTAAGGCTGAGATATTGTACCACTTTACTATTACCAGCTTTACTTGCTCCCAGTTCCTTCCCTTCCTCCCTTCCTCACTCATGCTCCTTCCCTTCCACCCTCCCTCACTCTCGCTCCTTCCCTACCCTTCATGGTCTCCCCCCACAGTGTCCCAGAGAAGGATTAGGCTCGATGCCCAGTGGTGACACAAGGACACTGGAGCCAAAAGACTGTTAGTTCAGTTGTTGGGCATGAATTAGGAACTCAAGCCGGGTGGCGAAGGAGGGAGGTGATGATAGAGATGAAGGACAGGGAGGAGAAAATGGACAAACTAAAGGAACAAAAGGACAGACAACTGAAACTCTAAACTACTGATAAGAAGCAGAAAATAAAGTAAGGTGTAAATGACAGGAAAAGGGGCAGATGCTCATGTCTTTTTTATTTTAATATGACTAAGAGTCTACAGTGTCACCAGCGGCTCTATGAGGCTGTATTTAGGAACAATAAATGCTTACATCAACACACTAACAATGTTTACATGCAGGTGTTAAGCAGGTAATGCTTGCCATGGCCAGCCCTATAACATGTAAGCATGGTAACATAAAAACAAAGTACAGATGAAGCTGGAAATGTCATAAAGAAAGTATTAGGTAAATTAAAATCTTTAACTGATGATGGCGCCCGATGAGATGTCAAAGGATCACCAAAGACAGGCGGCTGTGGCTCAGAGGCACAGCGGGTCGTTCCTTAATCAAAAGGTTGCGGGTTCGAACCCCGGCTCCTGGTGCCACATGTCGAAGTATCCTTGAGCAATATACTGAACCCCAAATTGGGTGTGAATGTGTATGAATATTAGTTTCTGTGCGAATGTGTGCGACAGGGTGAATGTGGCACGTAGTGTAAAAGCGCTTTGAGTCGGAAGACTAGAAAGGCTCGTAGACGGTGAGATATTTCGCAAATAAGTGAAACCTTTGACCTGCTAGTGGCATTATGAGAAGAATAAGCGGAGTCACCAAAATCATTAGGATTTACCCTTTTGGGCACCATAGGAATCTGTTCCAAATTTTATGGCACTCTATCAAACAACTTCTAACACGACCTTATGGTTGTGCTTATGGCAGCAATCCATCCCAATAGGCAGTCTTGACTGACAACGACATGAGGAGCTTCACATGGCTAATAATCCTAACAATTAGAAGATACATTGTTGTGCTGCAGCGATGTGGTGTGTAGGAAATAATCAGTAATCCCATGCAGTTATAAATTCTGAAAACAGAATACAAACAAATAAAGTATAAAGGACACACATACTGTTCAGTGGTCACTGTGTGCCTTCTGCTTAGTAGTAGCACAAATCCTCTTTCTCATCCAAGATCACGGGGTCATAGAAAGCAGGTCTATTGTCATAAGTGTATGTACTGTCAGGTTTAATGGCTGGCCATTCCACAGATTACAGATAATTACAATGACAATGGGATGACCTTTATCTCACTACCAACAAAATGCTCTTTGTGATGGCTCTATAGTGTCTTTCACACATGCGCTGCAACTCTGAACTTATGACATTACTGGAGGAGCTGCATTTGAGGTCACAAATGTCTGAAGCAGTTGGACTGAACATTAAATGGACTTTAATGTCCCCTGACGGCCCATCTGTTCCCGCACTTATTAATTCCTTCTCCTCTCGTACAGAGATCAGGATTTCCTGTGGGAGGCAAACATTACTCTTTCCACAAAGCCAAAATACCAATTTTGACAATGATCTTTATTCCCTGCATGGTTGCTCCTGCTGCACTGCAGTTTCCTGGAGGACTACTGGAGATACTCCAAAAACTTCAAACTAACTACAACATTTTCCCCCATAAACATAAGAGAGGCGGCTTACCATAGATAAATAAAAAGTTGTGTTATTTTGTTTGGGATGTAAAGACAGAAATAAAAATATTCAGATGATATGATAAAGTGATTAAGTGGACTATAAATGTAAAAAACCTTTACTAGTCTACAGTCTAAAACACCACACTGTAATTAAGTTTTAACGTGACGTATAAATCTATTTTGAGTTCACTTTCCTAGATATACTCCATTTAGTGTGGGTCATAAAATTTAAAAGGATGACGCAATCACCTTTAAAACCCTTTCCTCAAAGCGTGCTCATTCAAATAAGACATTTCCTGGTCTTGAAATTACCAACTTAAATTATTTAACTACCAATTACATTATTAAAGTATGAATTTTTTATACTTAAATTATAACAGTCTATTGAATTTATAATTATTCTACTGCATTATGTGCACTCCAAATATGCTAGACTAGTTAGTACTTCCCTAGTATCTTCTACATAAACTAGTAAGTTCACATTGCACAAGATAGTACTAAAAAAAGCTTATGATTCTTGTTAATAACGTAGTATTTTTCCACCACCTCCTACTCAAAACAATAGATGAACAAAACATTGTGTAGGCACTGTGAGACATTTAATCACTTACGGCATGTGAAGATGAGCAGAGTAATTAGTCTCAGCTCATAAATGTGCAATCAAATAAAGAGACGGAAGAGGATTGGGCTTATTATCTCATCTGTAAAGATGTGGCTCAAATAACAAGTGTTTGACTTAAGGAGCCAACCAATAAAAGAGACACAACTCAGCTTGTTATTCAAGCAATGTCAGTCAAAACCAAAACCGAAGCAAACAAACACCAAAAATGGAAATAGGGCAACATTAGGGTAAACAAACAGGAATGTGTTTAAAATGATGAACGGTGAATGTCACGTTCAGTTTTAAAGCTTCACTCTGTCATCTACCAACCAACACCAAGCCCAAGTCTCTAATACCACATTGTCTATCTGTCTGTGCACGTGACACCAACATCACCACCCTAACCCTGTGAACTTGAAGAATATGGAAATATCATTACATTTTATTTACCTGGAATCTGCTTCTGTGTGGTCGTCGGTCAATAGTTCATACATCAAACAAACTGGACCACTGAAAATGTGGCTGCATGGTGTAAATAATGAAAGTCAAGCATTAACACCACTGTTTGTTCTTTGTTATCAGCCTGGATATGTTGTTAATCATTACATGTAGGCGGTTAAAATCACTTACACACACTTACTGTAGAAAAATTGAATGATAGATATATTTATCATTAACTTCATTAAATGTGTTGTTTGACTATTTTCCATTATGTCATAAAAAAAAAATACCATAACAGTTTATCGCTGGTTTAACATCGACTTCCTGTAGGTTAATTTTAATCTCTGAGGCCGGGGGAGGAAATCTCAATGACTCTATGGTTGAGTCTAAACCAACTCATCTGGAGAGCGGGGGAAGGTTCAACCCACAAGCCTTCAGTTCATTCTCTGACACCTTTGTAAGCTGTTTGCCAAACACACATTAACTTAAATAAAAATTTAATTTAAGATTACTTTACTATTAATTAATCGTTAAAGTTATTTTCTCAGTAAAAGTCAGAAAAATAGTGTAAAAAAATCACAAGTTCCTAAACCCAAAGGTGAGATGTTTTAAAATGTCTTAATTAACAGTCCAAAACCACAAAATGTTCAATTCACAAAGCGATTAAAGAGAAAAAATAAATAAATTATTTTAAGATTAATTAAAATAGCTGCCTATTATTTTCTGCTGTGAGTTGATAATATAAATCGTTTCAGCTCTACTGAACTGCTGGAATTGCCTTACTTTTACTTTTACTTTTAGATAACAATTAAACGACTTATCATCAATTAACTGAGGGCAATTTTCAAAAAGCTTCCAGGAGCAGACGCAGCCTAACAGACATACAACAACTATAGGTTGAGTGTTTTTGTACAATTCAACTGTTAACTGTCAACTGTTAATCATCTTCTCTTGTGTGTTTTATTTCAAGAACAAGAGAGTGATTCATGCTTTCACATGTATTTATATTTTTATATTTACAAGCAGTAGTAAATGGATGAATGGAGCTCCACTTTCAGGAGACTTGAAGGGCAATGTGTGCCGAGCCTCGACCTCTTGATAAATACCTTACATAAGGCCAAACCTTATTGTGAAGGAAAATAAATACAGAAGAGGGAAGGGCTGCAGCTAGTCATTATTTTCATTATTGATTAATCTACTTATGCACTTCTGATTAATAGGTCAATTGTTTGGTGTATGAAATGTCAAAAATTACCCAGCCCAGTTATAGCCTGTTGTCTTAAAGCTTATTTGGTCCAACCCATATATTCACATACAATACATGTTTACTGTCAGCTGGAACGAGATTACTGTTTTTGCACTGTTTCAGATTTATGTTCTGCCGACTAATCAGGGTTTATCAAGGAAATACAGTGGAGTATAAATACTCAAATAATGTACAGTAATTAAGTAAATGTAATGTAGTTACTTTCCACAACTGATATCAGGGGCTGTCTAATAAAAACCTCTCGCTCTGCGTTCCTTCTCATTCAGTGCACAGTAACTCACGATTGTGATTCTAAATGATCTTTTAATTTCGATTATCGAAATCAAAAGCAGGAAGACGATTCTCCCAATATTTTTTTTCTCCACCGACTTGTGCTTCAAACAGGACGTAGTGTAGGTTCCCGGTAACCTGCAGCAGCAGCGCTATCTCTGAACGTGAGTCAGAGAAGTATCGCGGTTCTTTGATGGACCGTCGCTGTCCGCCATCTCTACGGTTATCTCACGGTTTCAGCTGCTGATATTTATCCATAGGATACATGAGTAACACTGCATGAACAGGGACCTTTTTATTTACCTTCTGTGACATCAACACGCAGCCTTTCAGTATCAATTATGTATTACAGCAGATGTTTAAATTGTAAATGACAGTTTCCAGAGCGCTGTTGATCTGTTAACAAGATTTGAGTCCAACAATGGTAAAGTCGTCAAAGCTGGAAAAAAAAAAAAAAGTTTTAAATCGCAAACTGCATCGAAAGCCAAATCGCATCATGGACACACCTAAAAAAAAAACCTTCTAGCTTTAGTCTGGTTTCAACAATGCTGAAAATGAAATGAGCATTTAAAGTTCTTCACTAATGACGTAATAAGAGGAAGTTTCTGCACTACAGGCCCAGCAGTGTATTATTGCACCTGCCCTCCACATACCTGCCATTGCTGAGCGAACCTTGTCCTACACTCCGGTTACCATGGTTCCCTTAACAGAAGGCGTGTCTGCAGAAAAGGTGTGCCATGAGAGTGTACCTGCACCTTAAAGCAACCTGAGTCATTACACTAACAACACACACACACACACACACACAAAACACGACCTTTCTTCCCGCCATGTTGAACCAATTAAATAGAACATTTATCGGACACTTCCATGTGCAACTACTCCAGCAGTGATGGGGAGGATATGTGCTGTAGTTACCACGAAGAGCCACTAGAAACATTGACAAGCTCGGCATGTGGCACCAGTCGCCAATCTGTGGTGTTTTGGCAATGTGGTTCATTGTGTAAGCGACTGCGTCTTCAAACACAAAGTCTAACAGGCCCTCTGCTAATGGACACATGACCAGATGTGTTTATTAAAATAAGAACATAAAAAGGAGAGCAATGTAGAAAATAAGTCAAACAATACAGATGTCTTGGGAGGAACAGACCTGCTTGTGTATCGCTGTAGTAGCCCTTTCGCTTACAGGCCTTTATGAAGTGGCCCCGTGTAAATGTTACAGAAACCGGGTGAGGGGACACATTTAAACTACCTGCTTTAAGTTGTAAGAGTGAAACATTGAGCCCCACACACAGCGAGATATTTAATGGCAACAAGAACAAACGCAAAAGGCACACCGAGGTCCTAGCACCATGTCTAGTTAAAGCACATCTGAGTGGACAAAGACCCAGCGACAAATCCACAAAGTGAGAGGAGAGGGCTTCGTTTTTTTTACACCAACTTTTAGGACAGTTTGAGAGGAAACCTTTCGTGAATACATTCAACAAAAAAAGAGACATTTTCCAGCAGCGCTCGGGCGGATAAAGTAGCCCGTCCAAGTGCACCAACTTACACAGTTCATCTGCGGTTCCAGGAGGCTTACCTTAGTGTTCACTCCAGTGAGAATGGGCAACAGCGACACTCTCCACAATAAAGACCCCCCGCACCCAAACAATAAGTGACTAACCGCACGTAAAAGCCACAGAAATAACCATTAAATCCTCATATATCCTCCGGTTTCACAATTATTCTTTCTTTTTTTAAAACATGGGCTGACCATGTACTGCTCGTCCTATCCTCGCTTGTTTTTCTGTCGCAGGCTGGCGGACTGCCTCCACATCGATCACTCGCATCAAGCCCGGTCCCGGTGAACAGCCGGCTTCCGTTCTCATATTTCAAAATAAAAGAGCATTTGGGAAAAGATTTCTGTTGTGTTTTTACACTGACTGCTTCAACAGCTGTAATAAAAAAAAAAAAACACTGTGTCACCAGAAGTCGGCATAGTGGTGGAAGCAGTATTCACAAATACCTAATGTCTGTAAAGTAAATTACCTGTATGAAGGTATATAACTGACTCTTAAACCCACTCTGTGTATATGAATTACATTAATACACTTCTTCATTATATGTCCCACTATATGCACATTTCTGTTCAGCTCTTTACTCCTTTATTTAAGTATCCAGACATTTTGTACATATTCTCTCACTCTTTATGTTTGTATATAGTAGCTCCTTTTATTATTGTCTCTATTTTTAAAATCTTTTTATTCATTTATATTTTTCTACACTTGATTGTGATTCTTATGCAACAAAAGTTATGTTATGTGAAAACTTACAAATTAAAACCTTTTTTTTTTTTACTAACTAAAAAAAAGCACTAATTATGCAGGCAGAAGAATAATAATAATAATATTTAACTTTACTTACATAACACCTTTGAAAACAATGTCACAAAGTGTTTTGCAAAGGAAAAAGTAAATCAAAACAAATCCATACCACAAAAAACAGCAAACAACAAAATAAAAAAATTAAACACACAAAACATAGTAAAATAAGACGTTTGGGCTAACATTAGCCTAATTAAAGGTTTAAGGTTTGATCTAAAAGATGTTATTGAGTCAGCAAGAATGGCCCTTTTAGAGTTGTATCATTATAAATTATATTATTGGATTATTATTACAGACGCATTCAAGTATAAACAGTATTTCAGTGTTGCAGCTGGCAATGGTGGTCAAATGCCTTTTTTTGTTTTGCATGAAGAATGTTAACAGTATTTAAAGACCAATAAATCTTGCACTAAAGCTGTAATTACTGCCAATAATGTTGCTCAATGTATTTACTAACCCTATTTTTTTTATTCATGTATCACTTAACTTTCTCATTTATTACTTAATTGATGTTATTATCTGTGTATTTTCTCTGTACTGTGTAATTTACTTTCCCTGGTACTTGTTCCATTCAACAGTTATTGGAGCGAAAAGAAACTTTAATTTTGGAGGAACATCACTCAGTTTCCGGTGTGATCCTTTCTGTCCTCGCTCAGCTTGATCGCCGGTCCCGTTGGTGACGTCACCAATGCCGGGACTAGTACAGGACAACGCCAGAGGAACAGGGACCGAGTCCGGGGGACTTTACCGCCCCTCACTGATGACAACTGGAAGTTTGCTTTTTTGTTCCATGTTTATCCTTTTCTGACTTATTTTTGTTTTAAATACAAGTGATTGTTTGTGAACTCAGAAAGGTCAACCCGCCTCTCTTTGAGTCAACATATGCTTCCATTCATGTATTCAATGATTCATTTAGCAGTGCTTAATAAAAATCATTTATTTACAGACTATTTATCTACTGAAGAGTGTCTGCCATTCACATAAAGTGGCAGAAATGTTGTCATTCTACACAACAAACACATGCAAAAAAAACCCAACATCATTGGATTATATTTAACTTACACTGTAAAATATATTCATTTACGTACTAAATGGGCCTCAGTGTGGCTCAAGAATGACCTTTAAAACTCACATTATGTTATTTCCCAAATTGTGTAACACCTGACATAAATATTAGCCCACACAAGACAGCTCGGTCTTAACGAGATTCTTCCACCAACGTTATAATATATTCAATTAAGATAAGATCAACTTTATTGTTCCCACACAGGAAAATTGAAGAAGTGCATGAAATACAAATGAAATAGATAGTACACATAAGGGGAAGTAAAACTAGAATACAAAATTAACGCACTCTATAATCTATTATTTTACACCATACAGAGTAATATCCATGAAGCAGTATTGTTATATAACACAAATACAATAAATCAATACAAAAAGTCATTTTTGCTATACTTGTACACTGATGTCATATCTAAAAAAAGAAACTAGATGTCAAGATGTCCAGATAAAATGTGTACAGAAGGTTTCAATAAGACTTTTGAACTTATTATTATCAGAGAGAAATTCTATTTAGCCAGAGTGGGATCTTGGTTGCTTGTTTTCGTATTTGTTGTCAGTGACATTTGAGCTGAAATACATTGTAGTATATTATGGTAGGATTGATTGGCGCTACATGTTTCCTGAAAAGATGAGTGTTGGATGAGTAAACGTGGAGCTTGTAGCTAGTGACAGTGACTCATTGACAACATGTGAACAGGTTATATTTATTTAGAACTTGGTAAAAATGAGTCAATCCTATTTGGGAATTAAAAAGACATATTCCGATAAGATCAATGTTTGGAGGAAAAATGCACTGAATCATAAAATGATAAAATTTATTTTATAATGCAAAATGAAAAATTAAGTCTGTGATAAATAAAAAACACAAACATTAACACATTAGTGAGAAACAGAATAATTTAGACAATACAGCTTTTGACTGTGTGAATTGATGTTTTTTGTCATTTTTTGTATATTTTCCTCTTTTATAAGTCAGTTTTTATTATGATAGTTTATCTATCTATCATAAGGATTCCTATGAGCATGATTTATTACATCACAAAAAGTTTGGACTTTACAGTGAAGGAGGCATCTTGTGTCAGCAGGAAAAACTTGATTAATTCACTGAATCATATCCTGATATATGACTCCTCACCTACTACACACCAAAATGAGTCTGGATCCAGCTCATAACATACAGCTCTCATAGCCCTAATCTCTCATTTCCCTAATGTCTCCCATTATTCATCCATTTAACAGTTCAGTAGGGAGAGGTACACTGATGCAGATTCATTCAGTTGTTCCTTGTTCCATAGCGCCTCCACATGTCTAAACTTTATTCCTACACCGTAAAGGGGAGCAGTAAAATGCAAACCTGTTCTTTTTTTATTCTCAACTGAGATTTTGAGATGTGAAGTTGAAATGGAAGGCTGAGGGCAAAACAAAACTTTTATTTCTAAAGTGAAACGTAAGAAAAGTCCTATAAATTAAAGACAAAGTTTCTTGCACAGATATTTGGCTCTTGAAGTGTTGAGTTTTCTATCACAAGGGGGCAGAGCAGCCCTGGCAGGATATCTAAACTTTGTCTCCATCATCAGTTGTGCACATCACACATACCAACCTTTACTGGCTCATTACGATAATGTCACAATGTTAAAATAACAAACCCACCGGTGAACATTTGACACGCACCCAACTCCCCACCCTCATTCAACACAATGACATTCAGATCCTAACAACTCAATTAGATTAGAAAGCAGATACAAATCACGTGCTTATCTGTTGAAGATCCACGTTTTACGTTAAGCTTGTTTTAACACAACTGACTCAGGGATAATTGGAAAGAGCTGAGATGAATATTTAGGCTTACAGTGGGCTTTATTAGATTTTATGTCTGAATTTCATTTAATAGAAAAATTATTAGACATGGTCTGTGACTGAGAGGTTAAATAACATTACTGCTGTACATTAACAGCTGCTGTTAAAGTGTAAAAGTATCGGAATGGTTAGTTATTCATACCCCTCCTCTCTTAAGCCCAAAGAGAGCATGACTTATTAATCGAAGCTGAGTAACACTTGTCAACACTTTATCTGCCACTGCCATAATCAGGATGTCTTCCATTTTAGATCCACACCCCTCATATTCTCACCAGCCACACAAAATCATCCCACTGAGTGACTGCTGAGAGCCCTGCAGCTGAGTGGAGCTACAGTTACAACGCTGATGAAACTAGATGTTTATTTTGGCAGAAAGGCGCCCGTCTTTAAGTCCACGTGATTGGAAGTGATGATGTACGTGATGAGCCAGCGGCTCCCGTGCTATGTTTGCTATTCTGTGGCCTCCAGATCAAGTGAAACGTGAATCACATAAAATGTAGAGGATGTGTATGATGAAATACTGTACATCTATATGTGTTTTTCTGTTGGAGCTCAGGAGCTGTCTTTCTCCAAACCATCCTAAAGTGTGAAAGAGGACAGAGGACACAAATATACATTTACCATCAGGAAACATGTCTACCATAAGTTGTTTTGCAGAAATAAGTTAAATTGCTCCCCAAGTTATTGCATTTAGTGGCATTTTCACTAAATTTAGCAAAGTGAGCCCACACTTTTAAATGTTTTGCCCCAATAATATGACCTTGATCTTGACCCCAGCACTGGAATTTGACTCAAGGAAGAACTACAGGCTAACTCACCTTGGAGCTTGAAGATATAACGATATAACTTTTCTGGGAAAAATAAATGGTCCAAATTAATTTGGCTGACAAATCCAATTAGCACCCAGCAGCTAATTTAGTTTCCTCAGTGAGGGTCAGAAGCTTGCACACAATGCATCCTGGTAAGTCACATGTAGGCACTACCGGCACGGCTCTGCGAGCAGGAGAACTCAACTTTCTCGGTCAATATAGCACGCACTGAGGAACACTGATTTGACATTCACATAAAATGTTGTTAATTTTCCCTTTAATTAATCATTTATACTTGTGGCTTTCCTTCTGTTTATGTCAAAACGTCTGAAACTGAGTCAGCTATATGGAATTCAGCCATCCTTCATTTTACACAGACACCTTTGCTTTTCCTACATATGACATGGTCGCTTAATGATGCACATAATGATGACAGTTTCAACAATGATGCAATCGCTTAGCTTTGAAAAAGAAAATATATGAATGGCATAATTAGTGACTATCGATCTTTAAACCGAGCTAAACAAAATGATTCAAACTCATTTTTAATTAAAACATCTAGTGCTTTAGAGCTAAACCCGATTCCTTGTTTTGACACAGCAAAAGTAAAACATCTCTTTCACCAACTCTTTAAGGCCTTTTCTGTCAGAATGACCAAATAACTAAAAGCCCCCCAGCATTACAGAGTGGGGACTCCAGCTGCCACCAGCCCACCAGCTTCGATCTTCCACCAGCCCGCAGATCTTTTGGATGCGTATTCTGGGACATGGGGCTTGGTACAAGCTGCCAGAGTGCCACCATGACAGCTGTCCCTGCTTTGACAGAATTAGTGAGATAAACAGTCAGAGACAGAGGGGCCCAGTGTTTGTACTAAATAAGTGAGATCAGATGAGACTGCAGCACTGTCTTTGAGAAAAGGAACACGAAAGAACCAACAAAGTTATTAAGACTGGGACTTCTCACTTAACCTAATTTAATAGAGCTGATGACATGTCATGTCATTATACAATTGAAATGAAAATGTTCATTAACCTTTATTAAAGGAACAAAAACCCAAAATATCGATGCACTCCCACTCAGTTCATAAGAGCTTTAATAGCATCATAATAGCATTAACAGATTAAAATACTAATGCTGTTATGAGGATCCTTTCTGCTCTACTTAAGGCTGCATGTTAATTACAGATCTCCTTAAAAACCTGTGTCGACTTTGTGCTTTTAAACACTACACATTAACATCCAGATGATTCCAGTTCATAATAGTAATTCTGTTTGTATAATTGAATATGTAAAAGGAAAAAGGAACAAAGAGAAAAAGAGAAAAGATAAACTTCAGCATCTGAATAAAAATATCTGGTGACTGCTAGGGCTGAAACATCCCACCAATCTTTGCAGGGATTTAGCAGTCTGGGAATACAACACCAGGCTAAATGACTGAAGATTTGCTGTGTCATATATATAGACCCACACCACTGCTATGGCACCGAGTGAAGAGAGAGTGAAAATGAGTACAGGAGGCTTTTAATCATTGCCATAAATTCAATGTCAGGGGACAAAACGATCACACTGATCACAGAAATGTGCACAGGAGACAGTTGTGGAAAGATGTAATACTTTTTAAAACACAAATGGGCCTATCCAGAGTCAGTGTTTGATGTGTCTATTCTGGGCTACTGTAGAAACATGGCAGTTCAACACGTCTGTAGATATACTCATTTTTCAGTTGAATATACACTAATGAAAACATATGAATATTATATTCCATTGAGTGGCAGTAGATCCTACTGTGTGTGCAACAGGGTGATTTGAAACTCCAATCTGATTATCTTCGAATAAATTAAAGAAAAACAAATAATGAAGAAGAAACTATGGAAAAGATGATTGTTGTGTTTACTTGTCTGAAGATACTTTTAATAGGAAGACAGCTGATTGTCTAACAGAGGATAGTTGCTTTAAGAAGCTCCTGCTCATTAATTCACAATACATTCATCCTTCCATACATCCATAGATCGATGCATGCCTGTTTTTATTCCTTAATTCTTTAAAGAGTCATATCCCAGCATGCATTCGGACAGACAAGCTGGGAAACATCCTACCTATATTAGAAGAATTTAAAGTAAAAGTAATTGCAATGGCCAAAAAACCTTTTTACTGGTTCTCAAAGTTCAAATTTGTGACCACAGGCTATAATAAATTCAATTATAATGCCAAATCATAACGGATGTTATCTCAGGGTACTTTTCATATTTTAGAATAAAGCAGGTCTGGACCATACTCTTTATATAATTAATTATTACAGTCATGCTGTCATCATTTGAGTTTCATTATGTGATTTTGACGATTATTGGAGCAAGCTGAAGCAGCAATTTGAGACAATGTGAGGCTAAGTTTTAGTGTTACTTACAAATTTAACTTTTACTGTGAGTAATTCTAATGGTTGGCAACTGGTACTTTTGCAGCCCTGCACTCACCCTTATCTCAGGACATTCACAAGCAACACAGGCCAGTACTTCCTTATTTAATTAAATAGTTTGTTGACCAAGACTGTCAGCAGAAAAATAAAGCCATTTTCACTGCTATAGCTACATGTTCAATCTGGAACTTAACATGCACATACTTAACTAAGACAAGATAACTTTATTCCAAAATTTAAGATAGCAAAGAAAAAGAAAAAACCTTGGTATACAGAGGTGGTACTTCTAACTCTACTAATGTGGATATACAGTATTTGTTTTATGTGAATATTGCTGCTTGTTAAAGCAATATGACCTTTTGGTAAATATGCTTATTCACTTCACACCAAGAGTTAGATGAAAATACATGTGCATTAAATATAAAGCTACAGCCAGCAGCTTGTTAGCTTAGCACAAACAGTATATTTTAAGTGTTAAAACTATATGTTAATGTTTTCACAGGGTCTTATGTGTGGAATTATTCCTTGTCTGGAAGCATAAAGGCTCTCTTGATCGAAAAATTGTGTGGCACATAACCCACTCAAAACCTTTTTTAACAGATTAAACAAAAGATATGGTGCGTTAATCTTTGGGTTTTACAGATGCTGGTAGGTGGATTTTGTTACCATTGGACACAACCAGGCCTGCTCTTTCCTTGTTTCCAGTATTTGTGCTATATTAAACTAAACGGCTGCTAGCTGTAGCCATATACTGAATGGACGTAATTATACACTGTAAGGGTGGTAACTATCTTCTCACCTAACGCTCAGCATGAAAGGAATAAGAGTATTTCCCAGAATGTCAAAGTACTCCTTTTTTGCAGGTAATGTAGTCTCAAATCGAGGGTGTGGTCGTCAGACAAACTCCTGCTGTACACTTGCTAAGCTGCAAGTATACCCTATTCCCACAGTGGGACCCCAAAATGATTCTGTCCCTCTTCATCAGTTCTAATTGCCCATTTGAGACCTTTATTATGACGCTGCACGTTCTTTAAAGTCAGTTGCTGGGATCCATTTCGACCTGTTTGACAGTTTGCAGTGCAGTGAAGTTCTTCCAGAGGATCATATTGGATCTTGGATGACCCAGAGAAATTCCAGTCCAATTGGTTGCTGTGGCATTAATGATTAACAGTCCGCTAGTGATGATGGGGTCTGCCTGGCTTGACCTTTCCACATGGCTGTATTTGCAGCAGAAGTAAGCACCAGGCTTTAGCATCACGATAGCCTTGCAGTGCCTAGACAGCTGCACCTTTATCCCTTGGCCTTAGCAACTGAGTTGGAGGCCTCGATCCAGAGCACAGGGTTGGGGGGGGGATAACTGTGTGCCAGCTGAACACAGGCAAGAGGCAATGGCTGAGGGCTGGGGGGCAAGGACCGAGGGCATGTTAGTTGGGCATAAAACAGACCGAGTCTTGAAGTATTAATTAGACCACATGTCTGTAGTTAAGTGATCTTAAATGAATGTTTCTCATACCTGGGTTAAATACTTAAGTAGGCTTAATATGGTAACCTAATGTATACATAAGCAATATAAGAGGAAGATGTTGAACATATGTCTATGTCTTATGTATGTGCTCAAGTATTATGAAGGAAATCCCTCTAGTTTTTTCCTAAAAGTCAATTGGATGCATGAATGAAAAGATGCCACATGTCTGTGAGGCAGAGTAATCAAATTAAATCTTTTTCCAGTTTTGTCTAGTCTCTGAGGAAATGTCATCTGACTTCAATTTTGCCTCCTAAACCAAACAACACAGATTCCTGTTTGTCCTAGCTTCCCGTTCAAACATGTTTAGATTGCTATCATGGCAGCATTGCCAAGCTAAATTCATTAAACAGAAATTTAAATTGGTCAGTTTCAAATGGTATTTTAAGAGCAGTGAAAAAAATCTCCTTTCCAAACAAACACTTATTAAATAAGACTAAGAATCTACACGCTAGCTAGCTAGCTACTTCAACACAGCGGTGCTTTAAGCTAAATGCGAATGTCAACATACTACAATGACAATGTTAACATGCTGATTTTAGCACGAATACCATGTTCACCATCTTAGTTAGCATGTTAGCATGCTACCATGTGTGTAATAGCCCTAAACACAAAGTACAGCTGAGGCTCAGAGGAATTATTATTATTATTCTTTTTTAAGGTATTTCTTCATAAAGCCAAGTATTTGAAAAATGTATATGTTGGCCTGACGATAATATTAGATAAAAAAAATTAAGGTATCACCAATATTCTTACCAATCATCCCGAGGGAAAAATTCATGTGTGTATTTCAGATTCATAATACAATCAATAGTTGTTGAGACATTTCACTTAAAGAGAGAAAGTGTACAAAAAGTCTGCCTTCCCTCTAAAAGTCGAGATATTTCAGTCTGTTACAAAGTGGTAGACTGACCGGTAGCAGTGCTGAAAAAGTGCTCTTTTTAGCCATAATACACACACATACAAACACAAATATATGCATACACATACTGTGTGTATGTGTGTACAAACACAACACTTTGTGGCACACCAATCTCTTTATGGCAGTCTACAAATAGAGCACTTGAATCCAGTGACGCATTTTCTCACTGGAGAGTGTCCAGGGACCACCAGGTTAGGAAAACCTGCAGCAGACAGAGAGAGAGAGAGAGAGAGAGAGAGAGAGAGAGAGAGAGAGAGAGAGAGAGAGAATTTGAAAGAGTATGGGGCTGATGGAGGGTGGTGTAGCAGCGTGAACAAGAGAGTGTGGGGTTGCAAAAAATAGTGCTAAAGTTTTCTTAGAAACTGTGTGGGTGTCTGTCATTACCAGGCCTGGATACTGTACCCAACACATTGGGAGGTTTGGGATTGAATGTGTATTCCCCTGTGAGGAAAAATATAGAGGTAGAGACAGATGGGACGTATTTAGGGACAAATCTCACAGGACAACCATCTTTGACATTTGACCCTTGGCATCAAAGGCCATAGGAGAGAAAATATTGTGGCATTATGTAACAGCATGCATATATGTGTGTGTGTGTGTGTGTGTCAATATTATGATAATGATACCCACAGATATCCATGAAGTAAAGAAGACAGTAATTGAGAAGAATGGCTTGCTGTCTTCCAGAAAACGGGATAGGGAGGGATGATATACTAGTCATATGATAAGGCTGTCGTGGGGAGAAACGAAAATATTAGAAGGATGAAGTAAAATTAAAATGAGTGAGTGAATCACAGGTGGGTATGTGAGAGAGTGAACAACTGAGTGACCTTAAAAGGCCACGCGGTCTCACTGGTGACTGAATGAGCAAGTGAAAGGGGGCCTTGGGGTTATCTCTGTGAAGCGCCGCTGTATTTATAGATCATCTCAAAAAAGATTCCCTGCGCCCCCCTCCATTCAGTTGCCCCTCCCCCGTTTTCAATTAGCCCCTGATGGGTGGAGTAATGCAATCAGGAGTAACTACAGCTCACCCGCAGCCTCCTCTCTCAGTCTGCCCCAGACTCCGCACAGGCACACACTCCTCAGATAGGAAGGTAAGACCCAACTCTGTTCAGCTGCTCCACTATCCATCCATTCACTCGTCCATCTTTCCACCCATTTGTCCTTTCACTGGTCTTCATTCACCATGCCTCCATTCTCCGGGACACAGCTGCTCACTGTGCTCCAGCATCCTCCTACCTGCCTCCTCCCCACCTGCCTGCTCATGTTCTCCTTCTTTCCACCTGCACAGTACCCTCACTATTTAACCGCCTCCTCTCTCTCTCTCTCTCTCTCTCTCTCTCTCCCAACTTTCTGTCCTCCTGTCTGTCTCAGAGACAGCCTGACTTCCTCTTTTATTAAATAGTTTTATCAGGCTATCTATTTTTGTCCAAGAAAATGACAACCCAGAGCTCTTTTCCCTTCCCTTCAGCAAAACTGTCTTGATAAAGGTGTATGCTCCTCACTTACACGATAGTGACTCCCGTTTTGGCAAACTGATCTGTTCTTTTGCTTTTTTTTGTGGTTTTTCGGCATTTGATGCACAACATTTCGGGGTGATGAAAGTGCTGAAAAGGTACCTGCTAACACAAAACAACAAAAGGTTGAAAGGTTCTTGAGGAGATCTCTACTTAGTGGAGCAATATGGTATAAAATATAGTACATATACAGTACAGCTTGATGGAAGGAGTCAGGTTGAATTGCAAACTATTTTATTGTATTTACTTTGAGTATTAACTGTAAGTCAAGGTTTAATAGGAACATTTAAAGGAACATTCTCAAATTACAGCTTAATTTGATTTAACATTTTATTCCATTATCCACTTACTCTTCTATTATTAGCATCTTTGGTTCAAACGTATTTAACTGACCAAGAATTCTTCCAGACATGTGTAGAAAATGAATGTGAGAAAGCTGTTCAGAGGTCTAACTGTCAGAGAAAGTACTTGTTTATGATTTCATTCCTGTAGATGGTTGTATGGTATGCATCTTTCTGGAAGTATAGGAATAAAGAGTTGTAGATTGTACAGTAAGATTTCTTGGGCCATATAAGGCATTTCAATTCATGATGATAGAATTGCTATCAAGAATTCCTTAAAGAACTAGAAAATAACTGTATTTTTAAACAAAACAACCACATTTATATCTAAATGTACATATAGTTGATCGTCTGGCTGCAAATAGTGCCTTTAAGCACTGGAACTTTCTGGGGATAGACCAGGCTGCAAACACTTGCCCTCCAACTGGCGGTAGATCAGTTTGGCATCAAGCGATTTGCACTGAGAGACTCCCAGATGGGCAGCATCAAAGAGACCCCAGAAGCTGGGAAACAGCTGAATGACATGTCTGAATAGCTGAAGGTTTTATTTGTGGCAGTTCAGATTGTCCTTTTTTTATTTTTAGGAGTCAGATAAATCCTTATATAAGCTAGGTGAGTCATGGTGGGAGCAACAGACAATGAGGGAATGTGGGAGGGGTTGAGAATAACTCGGAGCAGAAAGGACAGGCAGATTAAACGTCTCAGCCAGATAAAAGATACAAACCCTCTTGAATGTTGGGAACATCACAAATCACTCACAGATCTCATGTTGGACCACTGAGGTGGGAATAGACGGTGATCACAAATAGATAAAGGGGAAGAAGCATCTGACAGTCCAAGCACAATAAAGCAGCAGGATCAAAGGAATAACAACAGAGGAGGAGAGCGGCTCAATTAAAAACTAAATTGCAAGAAATTAAGAAAAGCTGCAAAAAATGTAACAGTGGATGAGGAGGGAATATAAAATGAGGAATTAAGTTTGAGTTTGAGTTTTGAGTTTGAGTTTTCTAGCTTTTTTTTCTAAGCTCCTCCTATGGGTTTTGCTGCAGAATCAATGGACATATAGACACATGAATACCGTAGTAAAGCATGTGTGTGAGTGACCCTGTATGCACTGGGACACTGGACAACTGCATTTTACGTTACCTTTTTTTTTCTCATATCTTAAATACCACTCACAAAGACACACATACTGTATACTCAAATATATAGCCTACACTATCCTTGGTCAACAGAGAGTAAGAGTATTTAAGTACAGGTGGGATAGCCAGAGGGCTTAACAGGCGGGCCACAAACAGCTGCAGATTGTGAGTAGCCATTATTACGAGTGCCATTCAAACCCACTTATACACTGACACACACACACTCTCACTCACGTACACACATGCAAGATGACAAGGGATACTGTGATCTGGTGCTGACAGCTGGATGTGAGGTGACGGATGGGTCAGTGTATAGTGGCATGGTGAGCGTTGGTATGCAACGGGGCAAAAGTTGACTGTCTCTAAGCAGGACTGATAGGAGTTATTTATATCCTCCTCATCTGTCACCTTCTACTTCTGACACCGAGAACCAAATTAAGGACTGCTGAGAGATGGTAGAGAGAGATGAAAGTGGAAAAATGCAGCATGGAAAAACCCTGTAATGTGAAGGATCTTGATAGTGAATGTCTCCTAGATTAGATTCATTGGTTGGAATGTATGATTTCTAATAAACTGCTCTCTGCTGACTGTGACAGCAAACATGTATTTAAACTGTGCAGCAAAAAGACAAAACTGTCTACCAAACTTAATGTTATTTAGGTGATAAGATGTCGAAAAATCTTCCAGGGGAAATTAATCAGATGTGGTAGTCTAACTCAGCTTCCAACCTCTGTTTGCAGAAAGTCACAATGTTCTGACAGAATACTTTCTCTGCTCTCACTTTCTGCGTCTCTTTGTCTTTCCCTCTCTCTCAGGTGAGTGACCCTGGGTCAAAATGACCGAGCGCTACGACTGCCACTACTGCAAGGAGTCCCTGTTTGGGAAGAAGTATGTTCTGAGAGAGGAGAATCCCTACTGTGTGAAATGTTACGAGAGCCTGTACTCCAACACCTGTGAGGAGTGCAAGAAGCCCATTGGCTGCAACACCAGGGTAAGAGATGTCACAAAAACACATTGTACACATGAGCCCTAACGTCCTCTTCCTGTGGGTTTCTGTCTTGAACTATAAGTGTCATCAGCTCTAACCGTCCATCTGCTGTTCTTGTAGGATCTGTCCTACAAGGACCGTCACTGGCACGAGGACTGTTTCAAGTGCTTCCAGTGCAAGCGCTCGCTGGTGGACAAGCCCTTCTCCACCAAGGATGAACAACTCCTCTGCACTGAGTGCTACTCAAATGAGTATTCCTCCAAGTGCCATGAGTGCAAGAAAACCATCATGCCAGGTAAGAATACAGCAACAAAAAGAGCAACATTCTTAGGTGTTGCCAATATCAGATAGCAAATGTAAATGGTCTACACATGGCTGTCTTAAAACTAAATGTTGTCAAATGTGTCTATTATATTAAAGGCACAATAAACCAGTGTAATTATGTTAGGGTAGATGTGCACAGGAGTCAGTCAGAACATATAGCACCATGTTAATATACAGTTATAGGGGGTTGTGACTACAAAGACCCTTCCTCGGAACAATATTGAGGGACCCATATGGCCTTAAGTTTCAGAAAATTCCTAATATTTATGTAGAAGAACGATTAAGCTCAAGTTTTTTTCCATAATGTGGACCAATTGCTCTAAATATAAATCATTCCCACAAACAAGACCAACATGGATAATTAAATGTATAGCCTATTGTTTCTTGACTCTACAACACTCTTTTTCTGTTTTTCTAATCCCGTTTTATTGGTTCTCTTTGCATCCCTTTACTAACTCCATCCATTCCTTTCCTTTATTTTTGTCTCTGAAGGCTCCAGGAAAATGGAGCACAAGGGGAACAGTTGGCACGAGACCTGTTTCACCTGTCAAAGATGCCAGCAGCCCATTGGCACCAAGAGCTTCATCCCTAAGGACAACCACAACTTCTGTGTGCCCTGCTACGAGAAGCAGTTTGCCATGCAGTGTGTGCACTGCAAGAAGGTAGGAAACTGTACCTGCTGTACAAACTCTCCAGTGAAACTGATTTTCAAAGTAGCACTCAATCATTCTCCATCTTCTCTCAAAGAACGATGATTACACCTGTGTGTGACAATATATCATTCTTGTTCCGTCTTATCAGCCCATCACCACTGGCGGGGTGACCTACCATGACCAGCCCTGGCACAAGGACTGCTTCCTGTGCACTAGCTGCAAGCAGCAGCTGTCTGGTCAGAGGTTTACCTCTAGAGATGACTTTGCCTATTGTCTCAACTGCTTCTGCAACCTTTATGCCAAGAAGTGTGCCTCCTGCACCACCCCCATTAGTGGTAATGATAATTTATTAATTTATTAGTCTCCCTGCAAAGTAAAAAGGATTGTTTATAAAATCTCTATCAGTTGTTTTGACTTTGACTTGTTCTTCACTTTCAGGCCTTGGAGGCAGCAAGTATATTTCCTTTGAGGAGCGCCAGTGGCACAATGACTGCTTCAACTGTAAGAAGTGCTCCGTGTCCCTGGTCGGCCGTGGCTTCCTCACTGAGCGTGATGATATCCTGTGCCCAGAGTGCGGCAAGGACATCTAACTCAACGTTATGATAGAGGAAAGACAGAGATACAATCAGTACTATCAGAGCACAGCATCTTCACTACCAAGCATTACTATGAATGTACATTGTTGTATGCAAATACAAACTACTAACAGTGTTTTTTGAATTTAAGTTAAATGTTCACTCTTTGAGAAAAGTAATTACTAATAAAATATAAATGTTGGCATGAATGTAAAGAGAATTATGAAACAGCAAAATGTTTGCAGATATACACTGTATGAAGCATTTTTAAATAAATCTACAATAGTAATGTAGACTATCACCTTTGAAGTGTAATAATTACTGCTTTGTGCATGGATTAGCTTGGTGCTGTAATCAGAGGTTTTGTGAATGAGTTCTGCTTCCAATAAAATATATCAAAATTGTGTCTTGAATCTTATAATTATTATATTATGAATTCATACAAAACAGAGGGTCAAAATGTTTCTATTGGCAAGTTTTAAGCAGAAAATGCACACACATTTAATACTTACTGCAGACTTTATGATGAATTTAGATTTCCTTTATTAAATATAATACTAAATATTAGTTTAAGAGTTCATCAAGTTATAATACTGGCATATAAAACAAAAGGTCAAAAAGCTGCTGACTTTTCTACTGTAACTAAATCAACAAAGGTGATTCATTGTATGAAGACAATTTATTTTAAAAAACTGTTGGTACAAACATGACAATGGATTCAAAATACTTTGTGAATCTTGTTCCTGTGTGTTTTTGATTAACTCTGCATCCATTTCAAAGACAGTAACTGGAAGTCAATTAAACAATTCTAAATAAATATACTTCAAAAAGTCCACATTCCTTCCTTAGTTATTAAAGGGTGATATTCAAATATCGGCTTCCTTTGTGTCAAAATGGTCATTTAGTAGTCTATTATGATCCAGCTGTAAAGGAAAACCGTTTCATCTTCATGTTATGTGCAACATATGCACAATATCACATTACACTGATATTTAAAAACCCTGAAAAACTCGTGAAACAGCACTGAGGATTGACTAAACCTCAGTGAAATGGAGCTCATGGAGAACAAAAATGACATCCACTACCAGTTCAGAAATTAAACAAGGTTCAACACGATCTATGGTTTCTATTCTTTTAAAAAAGGTACACCAAAGTATTATTATTTTTAAATATTTAATGTTATTTGCCTCATAACTTGTTCTTAATGCCTTTTAAATATGCCCATCATTCTGAAAGTCACAATCTCTATGAAAGTCTTCAGTGTTTGTTTCAAAACCTTTCAAACCAGCACCAGAGGCCCTCTTTACTAAAACTCATCATTTCCTTAAATGGTATTTCAGAGCTAAAGCTGTGTTGATGTTTTTTCCTCTAGAAGATCTCCATCTGTGTGGGACATGAGTAAAGTTGCTGATCTTTGATGGTAAGGGCACTTGAGGTTGTGGAGAGCGACAAGGAAGCTTGTGACTTCAAAAGCAGGATGACCTCCGCATCCTGTCAGCTGTAACACCTGAACGAGAGCTGTGAGGTGGCCTCGACAAACAGGTATCATCCCTTTTGTGATGCAATTAGTGGGATAACTATGATGGGTAGAGCACAGGCAGTGAGGACAACAACATCTGGTGGGAGGAGAGTGGTCTATCCTTCAGAGCTTGAGTTCCCACCAGGTCTGTGTGAACAGGGGTCAGAGGTCAGGGCCATGTCACATGCTGGATCTTTTTCTTCACCTCTGGAGACTTCACTGTATCCTGAAGAGATGGAAGACGAAACAGCAGGTGTTAGTGTAGTGAAAAAGTTAGATCTGCACACCGCTAGATGCCACTAAATCCTACACACTGAGGCTTCTCTTGATATTTTCATTATTTGCCTTAAATGATTTCCACACCAATTATGATACAATTAAATACATGGAAACACAGAACTGTAGTCATAACTGTGCACATCTCCCTTGAATCGCACACATTTATGTGTAATTCATAACCGAGTTGACAGAATACAAAGTTCCTACCGAGCTGTTTGCCTCTCGTTTAAGGTTTGCTGTGTCAGAGCTGTGTTGAACGGATGAAGAAGAGGAAGATGAGTTTCCAGATAGCTTGCGGATGGGGTTGGACAGGTTTGCAGCAGGGGGAGGTTTTAACCTGTCAGTGACTCCTGTTGACACGGTGGTTCCCTCTGGTTTTTTTACTTTTAGTGTACCCGAGTGAGACGAACTGCCATCAAACACAATCAGAGGCCTTTTCCTATTGTGGTCATTACTGGAACTGGAAATGAAGAAACAACAGTGAACACAATAATCAGTTGTTTACACTCAAACACATTAAACACATGTTGATAGTGAGGGCTCTGGTTGAGCAGGTGCACAAGGAGAAGCGCTACTCTGTGTTGGCACACTGAGACTATTCCCTCGCCTGTACCGGTTTGGTATTTTGGTGACTCGCCTCACATTGCAGTTGAAGGAGGGACACAGTAGGCGGTGTGCCACACTAAAGTCTTGGCACCAAGACTTTAGTGTGGCACACCGCCTACTGTGTTTCGTGCCATCTGCTTGGAGCAGGTCAACATTGCTGCTGTGCTCTGATTGTGTCAACTGAATTGGTGACGGCACATCAACCTCTCACAAATCACACAAACACCTTCAGTCGTGATCACTAATGTGATCACTCGGAAATAATTGTTTTCTAATTATAGCAACAATGCCTGTGAGGCAGAATAAAGAGCAATGACATCATCCACACAGTTAGTATCTGATGCTGAAGGCGTTTCCTTTCCAGCAGCACCTCTTTATTACAGCTATCTGACTACACACATCACATTCACTGGTTTAACTTTAGGTAGATGTGTGACTTATTGACCAACATGATGTGACAGAATATCGTATATTTCGAAAGCTTGTAGCTGAAAATATGATTCTGTATTATTATAAATTAAACTACTCAAAGGATTGTACAAATAGAGTTCAAATGATTAGTCAATTGTTAAATTTAACTGGCAACTACTTTGATAATAATAATTATACAGTTATGTGCTAATAGAATTTATTATCGTGAATTGTTTTTGTTTACTTACTTTAGTTTTGAGGTCTGTTGGTTGGACAGAACAATCATTGTGTCACTTTCTTTCACTGTTTTTTTTTTATTTTTAACAAATCAAAACAATCAATTGATTCTTGGAGAAAATAATAATAATAATGAAAATAATGATTACTTTACAGAGTTTAACAGTGTATTTTTACAGTTTGGTATTAGAATTTAATTTTATTAAGTAAACGATGTGAATACTTCCTCCACCACTGATCACCAGTCTGCTCTCACTTGCTGGACGTATTGTAATGTTTGACTATGAGAGGTTGGGCTTCTGGTACATAGTGTGGGTGCTGGGGTCACACTGGATCAATAGAAACACAGTATTGTCCATCTTGAAACCTTCTAGTTAGCGTTAGATAGCTGGTCGATAACGAAGCTCCAAAGCTCGTTTCACTCCTGTGAATCTTCAGTATACTGTGTTGGAGCTCGTGTCAGATGAACACCCCATGACTGATGACGTCCAAAGCTTCCAACATCACTGCTGCTTCAGAAAGAGCTTCATTCAGTTTAAAGTTTGGCAGCTAAACTACGGAGAAAATTAGCGGGATAAGGAGAGAGCTGAATACTTTAGAAATATGGCACTGCACACTAAAATTATATAATCCTAACTATGGGAACAGCTCCACATAATACCAAGCAATAATAAAATACACGGAATTGGTTAATTTAGCGGATATCACATTGTGACTCATATGAAAATAAAGTAATTAACCATGACTAAGTTCAACCAAGTTGAAACACATGACCCCGCAGAGGCACCAGGCCTAAACTACCCCAACAAGGTACAATCATACTTCCTGCTATACCTCTGCTTTCTGGGCAGTGCATTCATTTATTAACTTACTGTAACACTGACATGAGACCAACACCATTAAACTCTGAATTCTTCAGCTCCAGTCTTGAAGAGCTTCTGCACACACACAAGATGTCACCGTGTTGCTGAGTTTAAAGTACAAACACTTGATTTTTCAGCACAAACAGACAGAAAAAGGCCCAAAGCCTGATCCGCAGTTACTGTCTGACCTGTGCCCAGCCGGGGTCTGCCTCCCCCGGCTCCTCTCCATCCTCCTCCCCCAGCGGCTGTTGGGTAAACTCCTCTGCGGCAGCGGGATCACATGCCGGAGGTAGAGCTCCGTGAGCCGGTCCCGACTCTGGCAGTCTCTGGTACTGACATTTTTCTGATTGAGACAGAGAGAACAGTTAGCTCCAGATGTTCAACATCAGTCAACGCTGCTAATGATTAGCCGGTATGCTAACATTACACATCCTTCCTCCTTTATCTCTCCGCGTTAAAAAGACTCTTTTAGACGTTTCTCTCCAAACAGTAACTCACCTCACTTAATATGAGTCGCATGAACTCTTGAGACAACAGCTCAGGGTGCAGCAATAGATCCACATTAGAGATATTCACAGCTTTCCCATCCTGCCCCGTGGAGGTCGCCATATTGGATGCTCGTCTATTCCCGACGTGCACCGCGTCATAACAACCCAGCATGCCGGGTCATGTCTCTGAAACACTATTGATGACTGCTCGTTTCTTTTTATATATCTATAGTAAAATATCCATCTAGTCGTTTTTTATCAGGATTAAAGTGCTGCAGTCTTGTTTCCTCCAGAGATGAGTTTTTCTGATCGTTTTAGGGAACTTTTAATTTACGTATTATACATATTTAATAGGCTGAACAGCTGAGTTACAGGCCTACTTGTGTATATTTTTTAAGTTTAAAATCAAAAGGTTTCGCAACCCCCTATCACCCCTAGTGGGGGTCCCGGCCCCCAGGTTGGGAACCGCTGTATTAGCCTATTTGTTAAATGTTGTTTTTAAGAATAGACTCGTTCTATGCAGCTTGCAACTAATGCTGGAATGGTTTTTAGCTGCTTACTTTTATTCAGGTAGGCCACACTTGTATCCCTGTAAAGTGCTGCACAAACCCATTTAATTTAAAGCAGTTTGAAAAATAATCTTTATTATGGAAATGCCTTAACAAAAGAAAATTAGCAAATAAATGTTTAAGAAATTGTTAATAACCGCACATTTACTTATTTGTTTTACTTCATGAATGTTATTCATTCAACCGAATCTAGTTGATGTATTGCACAGTTCAGTATAGGTAATGTGTTATGGACAGTATAACATTTTGCAGGCTGACCCACTTTGTCTAAAATACATTTAAAATGTTAATATATGTTAAAACATTTTTAGAAGAACGTGTGAGCGTAAAGTAAAAATTAAATGCCATCTGCAGGTTAAAACCTGGCCCTGCCGGGTAAACTGAAGCTAACAGAGAACCAGGTCACGTTTCTTGCCGGCTCCTGGTGAGTACAGTTATTTGTTACAGACAAGAATGATGGACACAAATATGAAAATAAGAACCAAGCATAATTATCCTGTGAGATCATGCTAGGTTGATGTTTTCCGTTTTTTAAACAAAAAGACTTTTGTGATAGTTCTGTCTTAATTGGAGCCGTGCTTCAGCAGTTAAGAAATTTCCTCAACAATCAAGCAACTATAAAAAATATAGAGGTCCCTAAGTTTGCTTTTTTTTTCAATCAATCATGTGTCTCGATCCTATGTCTCAATCATGTCCCGTTAGTGACTGTAAACAGGAAGTTTACAGTCATGTGCTGATTTAGCCACTGGTCCTACTGGTGGGCATTGCCACCTCATGGAGATAAATAGCTGTATTATTCATCACCACTTTAACACCTCTACACCATTAAAATCTTTATAAGAGGCCTTTCAGGTGGATGGCAAAACATCTTCAATCAGAAGTCCAAACTTTCAGTTGGCCCCAAAACATGGAGGCGTTATCTTACAGGTAGCATGCATGAGCTTCTCTGCACGAGCTGGCTGCCAAACACTGAATCTGTATCCTTCTCATAGGAGAGAACTGAAAACACATTGTTTATTAAATAATAATATCAACAGCTAATTTAGAGTTTACAGTCCTAGAATCATGTATTCACACCTGTAAATCAATGTAACTCAGCTGTGGGACATCAGGCACACGTTCTGAGTTTCCAAATCCATGTTCAAGTGTTTTTAAAACAATACCATGTCCCTGAGCTTAAACTGGTTGACCCTGTTGATTGCAGCATCGGAAGAGTTTATGTTGCAGCCCAGATCGGAGCAAACATCTTGTGCTGTTCTTGTGCGCTTTACGTACCTATGTGGTTACTGTAAATGACATGGAATGGTTAGACCCCTTTCTAAATGGAGTGATTAAGTTAGGACAGTAACGTGATGTAGAAGCAACCATGAGATCTAAATTAAAAACAGAGAGACCATGCATTGGTTCCCACATGTTGGCACATGATGCATAGGACCTAAGTTCATGTTTTATAGTGTTTGCCATGATTCTTCAGCCTCTTTGTTTAAGCTTTGTGACACAGAAAATTTAAATATTTATATACATAAACATACATTGTAAAAATACTTTGCCCTAATAATTTGCCCTTTTGACAGCAATTCAATTATTATTAAAATGCATCATTACGTGTGGAAGAAAACATTTACTTTAGCCTCTGCAATAGGAAAGTAATTCTCAGTAGTTTTCTTCTACTTCGTAGTTTCCCTTTAAATGAAGTGTGTACATGTAATGTTCATATGTGTGGATGAAAACGGCTTCCTTTCTGACCTAACACATTAAAGATTCAACAATAAGTGACTTACATGTACTGTAAATTACAGCAGCTTTTCATGTTTCTTTCCCTGTGGTTCAAGAGTTCAGAAGTTAGAAAAAATTTTAGTACACAGCAAATTATTAAATTTAATGATTTAAATCTTCCCCCGGATCATGTGAGATTGAGTGGTAAGTTCTAGCTGCAGTGTTTTAAAACGTTTATATGACTATTAGAGCTGAAATGATTGCATGATTTGATCAGCAGCCATTTTTCAAGCAATAACTCCAAACATTATAATTTTCATGCATCTCAGCAATAAAGATTTGTTGCTGTTTTTGTCTTATGTGATAGTAAATCCTAAATCTTTGGCTTTGGGACTGTTGGTCCAACAATCAGGGCTTTAGTACATTTTAGATGGGCATTTTTTATCAATTGGGATTGGGGAAAATAGCCACATAAAGCTATTAATTGAACAAGCTCTGTTAATCAACATAAACAAAAACTAAGACCACATTTCCCATCCACCCCATGTTACTGTTACTAGAGTTCATCAACCTATAGCTGCAGACTTGTAAATCACAGCCAGCATCTCTGATTCGTTCTGCGGTTCAGATAAAGTCAGATAATTAAGTAGGAAACGGAGCTAACCTAATATGCAATGATAGAACAGCACCATCTTCCTGTTTTGTGCTGTAGGGAAATACAACCTCTATTTGGCTGGCTGAGGCTGCACGTGTTATTGATGATGGGCTTGCAGCTATATATCATTAATACAAATATCTCAAAATGAATGCAGTAATAATTTATCAATATCATAATGCCACACATATTTAAAATGCTACACACAGTTCTTCCACTTCATTTGTCCATTCAGCATTAGCGTTACAATTGTTGTGGGATTACATAATCTGATTCAATACACAAACTGCTGTGGGTGTTGTCTTTAGTGAAGTATATACATATATATGTATATGTATATCCACTCACAGTGAATAGATGTCTTTGGTATCCCAGCAACCCGAAACGATTTCCATTATGTACCGATGTGGTTTATTTACATTGTAAAAGCAGCTGGCTAGAAAGGGTTTTTCATCGGAGCACTTCAGTTTGTCAATGCACCCTCCTTTAAAAACTATATTTATTTACCTGGTTTGGTTATCGTGACACAATAATACAATCAAGTAAACATTCACAGCTCGATAACTGACACACCTCTTTGTTAACACACTCAGGGTTTAAAATAACAGTTTCAACTTACGTAAGATTGTCCTCATTAAAAATCTGTTTTTACAGACTTCCCTCTGAGAACATCAATGAACATTAATACCGTGTTTGCATTTTTTGTGAAACTCATCACATAACTGACAATAGAAGTATTATCACCACTACCACTCAAAGACTGAAGATTGAGTCTGTCTGAAGAAACAGTGACACAGATGAAACACTTCAGGGACAAATGATGAAACAGAGAAGAAAATGGACAATAGAGGATATGACGTTGTTTGAATTAGTTTCAAAAACCATAATGTCCATGAAGTCAAATCAACCAGTATATCTTGAGACTGAAAGTTCTTTGTTGATCTTGGATGCAGCAGCCAAAATAATCTCACCACAAGGTCCATTCGGTAGCTATTCTGTCAATGTTCAAATCTTCTCAACCATGTTGGCTTAAAAGTTGAGATTTAAAGTTTATTCTTGTGGTGAAATTATTTTGTCAACAGCCAGTATATTCTTTTAAGATTAACTTTAGTAGCCTCTTATAGCTTATTATGAGGAAAAGTAAGAGTTAAAAACAGCTGATAGCAAACTGGTCTTCCATGTTTTACACAGCTGACTGGGTCTCGCTGCACACATAGATGTTGCTGGGCCTCACTCTCCTGCGGCTCCTGCCCGGCACTCTGGGACACAGTCTGCAGCTCTTGGGAATGAACTCCTGACAGGCCTCCCTGAACTTTCTGATCCTCCAGCAGTAGATGACAGGGTTGAAGACCGTCTTCAGGTAGCTGAGCCACAGAGCACCTATGCTGACTGGGTAGAAGACCGAGCTGTAGTAGAACTGCCGGCTGAACACGGCCAGCAAGCTGACCACCGTGTGCGGCAACCAGCACACGGAGAAGCCGACAAAGAGGATGAGGATGGTGGTGAAGGCTCTGGTCTTGAAGCTCATGTCCACCTTGATCTGAGGGGGCCGCTGCAGCCCGGTAAGTCTCATTTTGCTGACTTGGTTGAGGGCTGGCAGGCAGGAATGCTCACTGGTGTGGTTGTGGATGCGCAGGGTGTTGCGGCGCACCGTGTTGAGGATGCACATGTACGAGTACAGCATGACAGCAAATGGCACAAAGAATACTGCTACTGCCAACAGCACTGTGTAGCCGCGGTCTGCCAGAGAGTCACTGTATCCCAGCACGCACTGCGGCGCCCAGGCACCCCCAATACCTGCCGCACCTGTCCTCCACCCAACTACAGATGGTAGAGACACGCACAGGCTCAGCACCCACGAACCTGCAATCAACAGTTTAGCTCTGTGTGGGGTCAACTTGTCCTGCCGCTGCACAATGATGAGAAAACGGTCCACACTGATTATGAGGAGTATGGACACACCCTCCAGGACAAACAGCCAGTACAGCATGATGGACGCTCGGCAGAACCCGCTTCCAAAGCTCCAGTCAGCAGTGGCCACAGTGACAGCAGTGAAGGGCATGCAGAGCAGAGAGAGCATTATATCCGAAAAGGCCAACGTGGCGAGGAGGAGATTGATAGCGGAACGCATTGCAGGTTTCTGGTAAACTATCAGACACACTATCGCATTGCCAAGGAAACCAATAGTAATCATGAAGATCATTATGGCTGCCAGGGTCACACGCAGAGTGACCGATATGACAGGAGTCGCGGCTTCAGACGGGAGACTTTCCACTGCTTCCTCCACTTTGTCCGCCTCCATGAAGGCACAGTCCTCCAGCAGGCTTTCGTTACAGAAAGCCATGGCAGCTACTGTCAGCGGATATCAGCCCATAAAAAGATACATGTTTGATTATTGTTGTGGTCTACACATCAAGTTGTCTTCCAGCAGTTGATCTTCCATGGCAATATCTAAGATGGAAAGACAAAAACATCCACATTCAGCATTTTATAAAGTATTTAGTGGAACACAAATAAGTACACTAACAGTCAAAATACACAAAACTTTATACCTGATAAGGTGTGCCATCCATGATTTTAATGAATGTGAACAGTGCAATACATTATGTGCTGTCTGTCCCTTAAAAAGCTGCTGTAAACATGTGTGTCTCATTAGATAATCAGAGAGTTCAGCTGCTCCGTGATCTATTACTCAGTGATAATTGTAAATTTGAAACAGTGAGAGGAGGAATGACGTCCCCATGATGCTGACAGAGTTATATAACCCATGGGACCAACCCACAGACACACCATATCGAGAGATATAGTCACACAGGACAGAGACTGAGGTTGATGATTAACAGCTGGGCTGCACAGATTCACATGGGCGCATATACAAACATTCACACCTCCTACCCGCCAACACACACAGCATGTGTAATGTTTCACACGTGAATAGAAATACACACATTTACACAACACGAGTATAGTACACACCCGTGACACAGTTGTCTGTCTTCCATTGACTTTGCTGAAGCTCATTCTTGGGCCTCAGACTCTGATGCAACTTTGATAAAACAGAGAGGCATCCTCACACACACACAGGACATGTCTGTTGCTATGGTTTCCACCTCCTGCTCCTGCTGGTGGGACAGTGCAGACGTTAACGATCTGTTGAGGTCATTCTGGCCTTCAGGTCTCGGGTGTGGTCCTCTCAGGTGGACTGGCACTGGGAGATAAGAAGACCAGTTAAGGGTCATAACCTGTGTGTTTGTGACTTGTCAGAGTAGTAAATGTTACTGATAACATGATCAATGGATTAGTCCAGTAGCTGACACTGAGCCAGCATGTACAATTGTGTATTGTATTATTTACATCTGTGTTTTTGCTGCTGTGATATGTCAAAATGTATTCTGTGATGGATTCAGTGACTGTGAGTCTTTGTCACTGTCAGATGTTCACATTAACCTACACTAAACAAACAGGTAAAAGGAAATCATCTGATTGTAGCTACATTGTTGCACAAAACCCCTTTTAGGCCACTGCATAGTGTTGCTGGTTGTTGCCATGGCAACAAGGTCACCAGTTCCAAGGCAACAAGCATCCTGTAATCTGTCATGACTAAATGTTTTCTGTGTCACCAAGACTTTCTTGGGTCTTAGCAATTAAACTCAGAGAATTGTTTTTGTGAAACGGAGCAAAGATGTTTCACTGTCAGACAGTGATGGTTGATAAACACAAGAGAATTCATGTCTGCGCTTTTGTTTCATGACATTATCTTTTGGTATGATCAATAAATCAATAAAGGCATTTATTAAGTCAAATGTAGGAAATAAATCAGCTGGATAGAGAATAAACAAAATGAGAACAAAGGCTTGAGGAGGCGAATGGTTCATGTCGCCTACATGAGAATGAAACTAAACTAACAGGCAATAAAATGCTTTAAACTTTAACACATCCACCTTTAGAAATGATGAGGTGCAGATTATGTGAGGTAGACAGTGAGCTGACTTACCCTGCAGGGGGCTCCTAGCTGCTTAGTTAAAAAAAACAGGTGGTTTTACTCTGCTGCTCTGCTCAAATGGCTGATAAGACACTGACAATGTAAAAAAAACGAGAAATATTACAGCAGGAGAATATCTAAAAAAAAAAGGAATCTTATGAGGATCAACTGAAATAGGCCTCTCTCTCCATTTGGTCCTTTTCATGATAAACTGGATGAGAAACAGTATCCAGATGTTTATGTAGAAATACCCGCTCTGGATGCAGGCTGATATGTTGTGATACCATAACCTATTTCCCGCTGTATTGATGATCCATCGCTTACACCCAGCCTCCACCACTGAGCCTGTACAGCGTGTTCTCCCGTTTCCATAAGAGTCTGTTTCTCTCCCGCACCTGTCTGTCAATCTCAGGCTTCTCTGTCAACCTGCCTGCACCACTGCTAGAGGACAACAAGTCCATGCAAAGATAAAATACATACATACATTACAGGCAGCAAAGATAAAATACATTTTTTCCTGAGCAGGGAGTGAGGGATTAAAGCAATAAAGCAACGTATCTTTGAGCATTGAGCAGACAGAAACAGTCCTACCTTTCCGTTACATTTAATATCAGCTTTCATGTCCCTCGTCGAGCCTGTCTGCTCAGTGATCGTGTTTCTCATCCTGTGCATGTCGAGCTTTTCCTAAAATATCCCACTTTGAACATTTCACTGCCGTATCGATCGCCATCGTGCCGCCTGCGGATGATGCTGACGCCAGAAGAGCAGGTGGTCGCTGATTTAAAGGAGCAATGCACAAAATACGTTTATTTAGAAGCTGAGATATTTTAAAAAGGCTGCGGTGCTCCCAGAAGGCTACTGTTGTAATTCTACCTGTATTGCTTAATAATGAGTAAATGGTATGCAATGTGATGGTACGCTTTTTTATGCCAAGATGCCAAAATATCTGCATTGTAAAAACTCATAGCTACTGCGCAACTGCCCACACCTCACTATCAAATCTGATTTCCAAACAAACTACCTAACACAGCCACTAGAAAGCGAATAATAATAATAATAATAATAATAATAATAATATGATAATAATTGTAATAATTGTAATAATAACCTAAATGGTTTACTTATTGCAGCCCATAGACGACTGAATTTCAGATTTTCCATACATCCGTAAGAATAACATATCATATTTCATTAATCCAATATCTCACAATGAAAATATTTCAATGTTGTTCAAGATTATTTTGGGAACCTCTTGCACTGTAAACATTCAGAAACGTGCATTCATTATTCTGTCCAGGAGATGGCAGCATTGCACCACGCATACATTTGCCCTTTAGTTTTTGTATTGTAGACATTTTTGTGTTGGTATGTTTAGGTTTTTATAGGTATAAATAGTTTTTTCATTCAGATGTATTTAAAGTTGCAGCACCTGTTTTTTAACAGCAACAGATTTGACTTAATATATTGGTAAAATGATACTGTATTACGGAGAGGAGATATATCATTTATCAGTGATAGTCACAGTGATAGTGGGTTCACATGTGCAGAATAACATCTACAGACACAGTAAATTGTAATTAATTTAGATTTTATATAAGAAAACTGTTTATTCCAATCCTCACACACACACACACGGTTACATTCACACACTTAGCATTCAGGCAGAGACTCTTTTCATGGGCATGCTTGTCTAAATTGGCATCGTGCCCATGTGTTGAACATGCCCATCAAACGAGTTCCACTCCACTGGTCTGGCACATGCATGCTCATCACGTTCAGTGGCACCCACACAACAAGCTTGCTAGTGAGAGAATTCATTTCCCTGTCCATTATTCCACAGATGTTTGCTTTAATTTCTTCCTGATGGAGAGACTTTGGTACTCCATCATTCACCAAAAAAGCAAACACAGCCAGGCGAAGTGAAAAAAATGTTCAGAGGAGAGGAGAAAACCCACACAAGTAACAATATTGGAGTCTTGTACAGACAATGTTTGTGTGGAATACATTCACACAGAAATAAATCAACATTACAGCCACCTAATATGTACTTTTTGGGTCTTTTATTCATGCCTCTGACTCCAGGAAAGAATCGTGTGTCATGAGTTTTCACACAGAGTAAGCCACTGTGTGTTAATCAGTGTTAGACTTTAGTGGTTAACCAATTTCCGCGAAGTGAAAATAATTAACACCAAACAGTGGGGGCTGATAATGTGCAGCCCACAGTAAAATAGTTGTACAATAAAACTTCGGCTTCTGCTAAATAATTCTATGAATATGTGCAGGCTTGCATCTGTTGTAAGGCACAAACAACAAGCATTGAAGAGAGGATTATCATGCAATAATTGCTTTGTGTAAAGTACCTCTGAACAAGGCTTTAAGAGCAATTATGAGCAATTATATTAGCAGTATTTATTGGAGGCGGTAATAACATCCTTAGTGTGTAAGTGCAAACATTCCCTGTTTCAGTGATGCAAGAAGCATTACTCCAGTGATGAATAATGCTAAATTTAAGTATCCATATATACACGAGCACTGACTACACATTTTGCTGTCAGTACAGACGTACTTCATGTGAGCTGTTGATTGAGGGGTTTTGGGCTCAAGTTACTGTAACATCATCAGCTTGTACCTCCAGCATTAATATTCAGAGAAGACACCTAGTGTTGTGTCATGACAAAACCTTTTAAAAGGCTTTTTATCCCCCAATTCCACCCTTATCTCCCATCTTTACATCGCTAAGCTTTGAGGGGATCACACTGAAATCCTGCAGGCTTAGATTTTGCCTCCATTTTTTATCAGAGAACTTTTGCAGCTTGGTGTGAATACATCATATTAAGAGGCATCAGCAGATGGTTACAGTGAGCCGTGGTCGTACTTTTCCACCTCTGTGTAGCATTACTGTGGTAGCTGAGAGAATGCAGGGTTTTTTTTCCTTTGCATTAACAGCATGTGTTCAACATGTAGACTGTGATTGGTTTTCATGACAGAATGTGGTATTTCAGCTGTTTTACATTCAAGTGACTTGATGCTCACCAGCTCAGTACAGCACTCCTCCATAGTGAGTAATAATAAGTCAATGAATGTCAATAAGAACTTTTCAGTGTTATCATTGTCTGGAGAAAATATTGTTTCAACTTGTCTGAAGCTGAGTAAGCATGCATTCTTGAGTTCGCCCAAATGAATTGGACAGGGTTTTATCGGCCCAATAACAGCACAATCTTCTCAGATTTTCCAGGAAGTCAAAGATAACAAAAACAAAAAAAAACTGACTTTAACAAGGTTTTTACAACCAAGCCTTTTGACAAATTGGTACTTTTGTGTCTAATATATCCGCTTCCCTAGGTACTGGCATCATAAGCAGGTAAGGTACCATCAGCATGCCCTCCTCATATGTACTCGTCTGCCTTCAGTCTATTAAGGGATTAATAAATTGACCTAGAGTGACGACGGTTGTATCGGATAATGTGTAAAGACCCATTCATACAGGCAGACTGCTATTTATAACTCACAAGGCCAGACTTTCCTTCCCTTTAGATCTTGCCAATGAACAGTGAAAACTCTCTCTCTCTCTCTCTCACACACACACACACACTCACACACACACACACACACACACACACACACACACACACACACACACACACACACACACACACAAACACACACACACTCACCTTGCACATTTTTTGACATATTTGTGTGCCTGAATGCTTTAAAGGTAAGATTTATTTAGTATTGGCATTTTTGTTCCTACAGAAAGAACAGAAATCTATAAAAAAAAAAAGATTTAATCAAGAATGACATAAAGAGTGATAGAGTTTCCATAAATATCTTCCCCCATTTTTTTTCAGTGTTGATGTGGAAGCTTTTGGAATATATCCAGTAAAAAACACATACAAACTGTAATCAAACGTGTAACATTCGCAGTAATGCATTAACTTCCAGGTTTGTGTTTACTCCTCAGTGTTCTCTCTCAGGTTTGTCAGCAGACCTTTGACCTCCCTTTAACTTTCACTACAACCACCGCTTGACCATGACCCATCAGCTTTATTATCAATAAGATATTTGATTTGAAACATCAGCTCATGTATGTGTGTGTGTGTGTGTGTGTGTGTGTGTGTGTGTGTGTGTGTGTGCGTCATGTTTCAGAGACAGAGAGAAGATTGTTTTTCAGAGCCAATGTCCTGAGCTTCTCGCCGCCTATCTGCCAAACACATCATCTGTGGCAAAAGATCCTGTGCCTCGTGTCACTCCATCTCGCTGTCACCTTGGCAACCGCTGCCGAGGTGAACTGCCAGCTGGGATAGCCGACCTCTGCTGGCTGCGTTCCACAGAGCTGCAGTCCATATCACTGCCACAGGATGTATGTGACTGGACTGATGTGCAATACATCACACAGAAATGTAGAGGCAAACTGCAACAGCAGACCTATGTGGTGAGTTCAGTCAGTTTCAACAGGGTTAACACAACTAGGAGGCATAAAAACTGGGATATGCTGTTGTGACTGTTTTGATATAAATGGTGATAACTTAATGATGCTGCTGCAAATAATGATTCTTTTTTTTTTTGGATTAATGTTTTTGTCTAAGTACTGTCCAAAAAGAGAGACAATGCCGGTCATAATTTCAAAATGCATAGCCTGTTGCATTCGAGCACAGTCCAAAACTGAAATATATTCCCTTTCTTATCATATATGGCAAAGAAAAACAATCAAATCCTCAAATTTTTTGCTAATCAAAGGTATCTGTCAATTAACTGGTTGATTTCTCATCTTGATTAATCAATAGTCATTTTAGGTGTTAGCAAGAAAGCCCTTCAGGAAAAATAGCAGGAAGCCTTTAATTTTATGCCTTTGTAACTTCTTTATATAATTCATGGGATAATGTCTTTGTAGTGGCTTTGATTCTCATGAAAGACCATTTTAATTGTCGTTTTGGTTTATTTGACAATATCTGCAGCAGATAAGACTGCATGTTTAATGTTTTACTGTAGAGGTGTGTGTGTGTGTGTGTGTGTGTGTGTGTGTGTGTGTGTGTGTGTGTGTGTGTGTGTGTGTGTGTGTGTAATAATGATGGCCATCTCAGATATCTTGTCAAATTTATTAAATAATTAGTCTATCCATGAAAATAAACACAGTGGAAAAAATAAATAGTACAAATCATCACACAAGAATACACACAGCAGACTTACTCGTATATAAACTTAAGGGAATGTTTGCGCATTTTAAAAAAAAGTTTCCTGTGAAGGAAAACACAATACTGGAGTTATTTCGAGTCGCTCTTTGACCACCATAAACTGTGTAACAACATACATCCACTGACACACAACACAAAAGTGAGAAACACGTTTGAAGGAAGATAAATTATTGCTCATTAGAAACAACTTGAATAAAGCGCATTAAATCAATGTCTTTCATTTTAAAGAAGAGGAGTCTACAGCCCAGTCTAGCCTGTGGGACATCCAAACCTGCAGAGACATTTTATTTTTAACACTACACAGATACCGAAATAACGTTTTCTTTCTCTGAACTTCTTGGCATCAAATTGACAAAATCTTCATTCTGTATAGGCTTTTAAAAAGATTTGTTCAGGCTGTTCATTTTCGTGGCCCAAAGGTTGAATCATAGTGCAGAAAAACGCGACGATGCATAAAAGTAAACATGTATCCTGCTTTGAAATGAATACACACTGGATAACAATATTATTGTGGGTCAAAGAACACGGGGAGCTGTAAGAAAAGTTGATCAATTAACCCATCATTTAGGGAAACATGAAATATTTTCTCTAAAAAGTTACTCAAACACTTCACGTTGTTCAGATTGCGTGTCCGCCGTTGATTTCACGTGTCGCTGTACATCCTCTTGCAGTCTATGGAGGGGGACGGTGTGTCAGGACCCATGCTGCCCACCTGTGAATATGCGTCCTCCGGGGTGCGTGGCAGTCCAGGCGGCGTCATGCGCTTCTCTTTCTGCCTGCGGTTGCAGAACCAGACCCTGACCACCTCCTTCTCCAGCTGCAGAGTGTCTGCCAGAGAGTTGATCTCCTGTGCGGACGGTTTGGGACACTTGAGGAAATGGCTCTCCAACGCGCCTTTTACGCTCACCTCGATGGACGTGCGCTTTTTCCTCTTCCTGCCCTGGGTGGCGATCTTATCGATGCTGGTCGGGCTCCCGGTCGTGGAATCGGCCTCCTCCAGCCATTTGTTCAGCAGAGGCTTCAGCTTGCACATGTTCTTAAAGCTCAGCTGAAGCGCTTCGAACCTGCAGATGGTGGTCTGTGAGAACACGTTGCCGTACAGGGTCCCCAGCGCTAAGCCCACGTCTGCCTGTGTGAAACCCAGCTTGATCCGCCGCTGTTTGAACTGTTTGGCGAAATGCTCCAAGTCATCAGATGTCGGGGTGTCCTCGTCTGATTGCGACTCTTGGCTCACCCCGTGATGCTGGTGATGGTGCGTGTGGTGATTATGGTGGTGATGGTGATGATGATGGCTGCTGTGGTCCAGCTCCGGGGATTCCCCTCGCACCAACCCCGGGTGCATGAGGCTCTGCCCCGCGTGCGAGCTGAGCATCCCGTTGACAGTAAACCCGCCAGGCTGCGAGTAAATGAGGGATTGTTGCTGCTGCTGCTGCTGCTGTTGCTGCTGCTGCTGCTGCCCTTCGGTGATGCTGATGTGCGCTGAGGAGGTGCCTCCCCAGCTTCCCGGGTGCGCCTGATGGGGCCCCAGATGTGGGGACCTGTGGTGCAGAGCGGAGCCTGAGTGGAGGTCTTCCCTGCCGGCGTTTCTCTTCACGTCTTGCGGCTGGGAGCTGGGGGGCCACGGAGAGCCGGCCTCGACTGCTGCCACCGCGGCCGCGGCTGCTGCGGCTGCTGCGTGAGGCAGCGATGTCACCCACTGATGGGCATGGCTTAGCATGTGGCCCCCGTTGCTCGCCACCATGGCACCCTGCATGAAGTCACTCTGCACCATCTTTACTGAAGGGTCCCCTCTGTATCCACTAGACACCGTGGTTATAGCAGTGCTGCCCGGCTGCATGCCACCACCCCTGCGATCAGAGTGAAGGACCGGGCCGGACAAAATCCTGCTGCTGGCTAGGTATGGACTCGAGGTAGCTGTTGCCATCCCCCAAAGCATATACCTTAAGATATATTTCACTCGTCAGATGTTTTGTTAAAGTCCCAGTTTCTTCTAATCCATGAATAACTTAAGTCTATCTCAGCATGAGTGAAACCGTTGAGTGATAAGTGAAAAAAAAGTGCGAAATCACTCCATAGAGACTCAGATGATAGTTTTAGTAATATGGCAGCTTGTGCGCGCTGAGACCTTTCTTGGCATTCCTGTGCGACAAAACTAAAATCTTCAAAACTTTTCCCTGTCCCGGGAGCTCCGCCGTGCGTAATCCACAGACCTGAAAAACACCTTCTTTGATCCGTGCCAAACTGAGGAACTGTTGGACCGCTCTCGTGTGACCCGGTTCTCTGATATTAAGGTTTTAAAGCGATTTAATGACAGAGACACACAGTTAAAAGCCTCTCCGGTCCTCTCGGTAGTTTCGCTTACTCCATCTGCTCTATCCGCTGCGTCCTCTACGGAGCGAAGGAGACGAGCATGTGTTTACGTTGTGCCAAGGCTGCGTATTCCTCTCCCATCTCCATCCAATTACAACAGAACGGCTCCGCGGAGCTCCCGCTGATTGGACGCACAGCCAGAGAGGAGTTGTGTGTCTCAGTCAAGCCTCGGGTGCACAAAGTTGTTGCTGCAGGGGAAACACGCAACAATATGCTGGAAAATGTTACAAGAAATAACAGACGAAGACACAGGAAAGTCCGACTGTGTCTTTAAGGACGCGCAAAGTATTTATGAATTATCTGAATAAACGGAATAAGAAATCCTGTGCCGAAACCAAACTTTATCAAAAATCAAAAAATGCTGTGTTGTTATTATTATTATTATTATTATTATTATTATTATTATTATTATTATTAGTCTTTAACCAACTCTCAGGTTATAAAGCCAATGAAGTGAGTCATGCCACAGTAGATATATGTAGCCTATATGGTTATCTCTATTCTAAAGACGCAGAGCAGCGAGGCCTTTGTCAAGGATACTCAAGTCGGCTTCGGGTACATAGGGTCTTTATACGCCTTTTGCATCCTAATGTGCTCCCCCTTTTCATATGGTAAAGGTAAGCCACGGCGGTGTGACGCGCCGCGCTAAAGCTGCACAAAGAGTTTAGATTTTTACATCCTCAAAAACAAACCGGTTCTGCTGAGATGTTTCCATGCTGGGTCAGTTTATGGAGGGTCTAAAGGTGTCATGGGGACTTTTCTATCTCGGGTTCGCCTAGGATTGAAGGGCCTTCAGAGAGAAAATCGTCGACTGGGACGCATGAAGTTTTGTGATCAGAGGAGAGAGCCAGGTGCAGTCCAATAAATGTGCTAATTTATGTTTTTCAGCGGATTTGTCTTGGATCTCATCCAAAAGGTATAGACATAATTGCCCAACCTGCAACACAACTTTTATCATGACATTTAAATCCACACAAACTACCAGCATTATGTTCAGTTATGTTCTAAAAGTATCAGTTATTTTGTATCAATATAAATGTGCTGGTCTATGATGAAGTATATAGGTGCATGTCCTATTGTGTATTATTATTAGGATGTTCTAGAGTTCTGTATGGGAAATTAAAATGCATTAAAGTACTAAAAAGTCACAAAGCCGATTCAAGATCACTCTCAATAAACAGCTGATGTATTTTAAAATGAATCATTTGCTATTGGTTAACTGTTTAATCTCCCAAGGTATAATTTCCTAAAATCATCATAGACACCGGTCAGGGTGTTCTGCAACTTCCCTTCTAGAGTCCAACAACCTTTTAGGGGTGAACAGGATGGCAGTCAGGGGTTCATCATACAACACAGCTCAACTAAAGGTATCATCACAATGAATTACACAACAAAATATAGCATTTGCAGTGATGTGATATCTTTAATTAAGTTGATTTGCCCTTGAAAATTTGAAATGGCACAATAATTAATAGTTTAGAACTTTAAAAGTTGATTTGCTTTTGGTTTTATTAATGTTTAATAATCATTTACTGATGCTTTATCAGTGTTTAACCATTAATTATAAAATAATGTGAGTTGAAAGGCTGTGAAATATTTTCTCAGCTGGTGTAGTCTTCTCCTACATAACATTTATGAATCTTAACATTAATAAAGTTTCTTACTGAAATCTGCAGTTGTGAATGTTGATGACTTCATAAACAGACTTTGTTCTAGATGCTCTGCAGCTCTTTTTCAGATGGTCAGTAGTCAAACTGTCCTTTATAAGGGTCTTTCCAGTGAGCTGGAAGTTTTTATGCATCACAAAAAGTGAAAAAGTATTTTACTACCTGAAACCCTACAATGTTCTGTTTTGTTGTTAGTTTAAGTGTAAAAGTGCTTTTAAGAATTAGTGATATAATCAACGTATGACCGAATTATCAATATTAAGTATGTCCAGGAATCTATATCCTATTTTAACATAGATAATATATCACAGTGGTTGTTATTAAAGTAAAGATCTCTCCAGCAGCTCCTGATTGAGCCCATTGATCCTACTATATAATCACACTTATCAACAAAATATCTACATATTAATGGATTGTAAAATATGTAAGTGCTATTAGTTCCAATTTAGAAACATTCACAACTACTGGCTGATTATTGTAATAATCCTTTATTAATAACTAATTATCATTTATAAATGTGTAAGGTTCGTGCATGAGGAAGGATTTTTCAGACTGGCAACCCAAACATTATTAATGGCTTTAACTGATCTATTAAGCATTAGTAAATAGTATATTAATCATTAATAAAGCTGTTACTGACGACAAACATAGAATGCAAGACATTATTTATTCCACAGTCTATAAAACCTGTTTATTGTTGATCCGTATTCGGTAAAACACAGTGAAAAAATAAAAGCTGTACAAAAGCTCCACAGTGTTTCACGTTTCAAGCCTACCAGCACAATGTAGAGAAAACCAGACCAGTCGGGGAATGCAGTAATGTTTTTCATGTGTTGTGCTGGCTGGTCACAGCACTGGGTCCTCTATTTGTTATTCATGAAGGAAGCTGGGTGAAGAGGCCTTCTTATGATGCACATTTTTCTCTGTGCTCTCCCTGTCTCTCTCCATGAAACTGCTTGGCAACGAAGCAAATAATCTGTTTGAGTTGAAGTGAATACTGCAATTAATCCAGCATAATAAGCATGACACCATCAGCTAATTGACACTATTGTTTCTTTTAGATCATCTTCAAATAATTTACATAGAGACCCTCTCTCTCTCTCTCTCTCTCTCTCTCTCTCTCTCTCTCTCTCTCTCTCTCTCTCCCTCTGTCTCCCACTCTTCGCCCTCTGTTGAGTCTTCAATATGCAGATCGGCCATTTCTGCCCCCGGGCTATTTTCTTTGGTAGACTTTTGAAATATGCAAATGCTTCCAACAAAAATTGCGGAGGAGAAAAAGGGAAAAACCTTCATCTGGGCTCCAGGAGTTTTCCATTCAAAGAAACAGATGATTTTCTCCTGTTCGTGCTCTTGTTCTTGTTCTGTTTGCTTTGTCAGTCAAGGGTCTGTCTAATTAAGAAGACAGAGAAGGACACAAAGCAGGCAGACAAAACAAAAATTAAGTTGTGAAGATGACACGTTGTTCTTACCGCCACAGTTATTAAGTTTTAAAATATTCTTTACAGAGGCTATAAGAAGATCTCACTCTATATGGCTTTTGGCTGTTATCAGGTAATATATATGTTTATGAGTGCATGTCGTAGAAGCTTTTAGACCAGCTGTACAGTGCGGTGTGTACAGGATGAACTGTCTACAATGAAAACACTGCTGAGAGAACAGAACTTATCTCTTGTGGCTTTCCTCCCTGTGCTCTTTGTATTCCACCTCTTCAGTGTCATCCTGTGGTTCTGATCATAAGTGTGTTTGACCTTCAGCTCTCCCTGAGTCAGAGAGATCCCTCACAGCGTGAGTCTCTACCCACAACCCCCTGCTGCGTGTTTAAATCAGAAGCAGAGGCAGCCGCGGAGAAGAGGGGAGAGAACGAAAGACACAAGGAGAGACAAAGTGTGGTAGTCCGGGTTCAGAAAGAGAGAGAGGAAGAGAGAGTGGGGGAACAGAGGCTATGCAGGGCAAATGATCAAAGTATATCCTCATTCACAGAGACAGAGAAATATGAGACAAACATGACCAATAATATTCAAATTTAAAGGCAGATCTCGACCAGGTTTAAGTGTCAGATTGAGCTTTGAATTGCTCTTCAGTAACTGAGTTTAAAGATGATTTATCAGGCGTGAAGAGTTTGCTGGGACGGCCGTCTATTTCTAAACTGTACTTGATGTGGTGGAATTACTCATCGCCGAAGGGAGGGTAAAAGGAAAGGAAAAGAACTACATATGAACAATAATCAACCCATATTGTGACTTAAGATGACACCCAATGGACAGATGCACTGGTTAAACACTGTTGTGGTTTGTCCCATTATGTATGAATAGATGGAAGTTAATGTGTGAAAATTACATTCATTGATCCCAGCTGATCATTTGAAAGGGGCCAAAGTGACAAGAAACAGCACAGAGAATACAGCCGGGAAATGGTACAAAGACATCACTCAACTCTTTTTCTGTGTGTGTGTGTGCGTGCGTGCATGTGTGTGTGTGTGTGTGTGTGGGTGTGCTTGCAGGTGTGTACAGGGCCTGAAATCTGCCCATTTCTAAGTGTCTATAAGCATTAACATAATGGTGAAACACGCTATTGGAATGATGGCCTGTTACGAGCAGACGTCTTTGCTGAATATTTATGCTAAACTAAACTAAATGCAGAGAGAGAAGAGAAACATCTGGGCCGTCATAGAAGGAAAACAGAGGAAATTGAGAAAAGATGAGACTCATGGGGTTTAGTACATTGAGATAAAGTCACAGCCTAAACGAAAAATATAGAGCAAAATAATAAGACATGGAAGTTGAGTTAAAGGAAAGGAAGACTATGAGTTTTTAATTTCCTTTTAGCATTTACCAAGGCTCATTATCTGAAATAGAAATAAAGACATTACATTGTGACTGCATTTATGGTTGTATTTGTGTCTTCCCACTATGGCATCTAATGAGTTTTTACTCACGTTCTCTCTCTAAAGTTCCCATGCCGTCCTTCGAATATGACTGCAAACAGTATGACAAAAAAATTTAGTCAGGAAATACCTGCAGCTCTGCAGCCTGCAGCTACAGACAACTGTAGCCCTGTACCCAGGCCCAGTCCTGAGCCAAGTCAAACAGCAGGGTGTCCCTGAAGGGCCGGTCTGGCTGAGTCTGGCTGGCCCTGCGCTTTTCATGAATGGACAGATTTCTCTGTGAAGCGCCCACCAAGGTCCACGTGGTTATAAAGGCTCTCTGTAGTTAAGATGATTTCTCAGGTGGGTTTGGAAGGAAAGAAAGAAGTATCAGATACTGAAATATTAAGTGACTTCTGATAAAAGTGTCAGAATGGTTTGTTGTATTTGGATTCATGGTACTGTGCTCCTGTTACACTGTGGATCAGGGGCCGTAACTGCATAGCAGGTATAATAGTTAAAGTGTTTGTAATTAGTTGTATCAAATTATGGATATCAATTACCTTTTGTGTCTCCTGTTCCCCGACCCTCAGGGACAGCTCACACTCTCTGTACCCGCATTATAAATCAGAGTTCAAATATAAACCAACCTGTGATTATTCAGCAGGGTGAGAACAAGTGGCTGAATTTATAACGGCTTTTTTGTTCAATTATGTTTGAATCATATGAGCAATTTGAGAACAGCACAACAAAAGAACACTCTCGAACATTGATGATATTGTGAATGTATCAGCATTAAGTGGTGCTGTGCGGATCAACTGAGACATCAATCACAACACCTTACAGTGGAATCTAATTAAATAAATGCAATGAATACCTTAAAACACAGCAGGTTAATGATGTCGTGCAGCTTTGGAATTAACACTTATTCGCTGCACAGTGAGGTGAGTTTCACATGAACACTGCACACTTCAAGAGTTACAACAATCCTATTGCATACACACAGAGGGTAAAAGCTAAAAAAAGGTATTTTTAGCCTCTCGCAACTAATTTAACTTCGTGTTCTTCTTGTTCCCAAGTGACACATTTACTTGAGGACAACATGCAGACTGTGCAATGCTCCTGAAGGTTTGGAATCTGAAAGATATTGTCACTTCTTTTTTTTAATTGCCATACATCACTATGAGTGCACATTTTCTTCAGTATGGTCGACCCGAGAGGCAAATGAACCATTTAACCTGGCACACACGTTCCACTGTGTTCTACAGGATATGGTCTTTGTTACCTTGGTTCCACTTTCTAACAAGACACAAACTAATGTCTTTATAAATGGCTCATAAATCATCTCTGTTTTTTGTTTTTGTTTTTTTGTCAAGCTTTGGATTGCCAGGTTATTAAAAATCTATTTGATTATCATAATTTGTTTATGAGGAACTCTCTAATACACTCAGTGGTCAACCACTTACTTTTTGGCTGGACCAAAATACATTTATTAACTTATTAGCATTTCCAACTGCAAGTCCAACTCAGATTAGGGGCGTTCCCAATTGAAGAGTTGCTGTTTTATGAGAGAATTTCAGCACTCGTCTGCTGTACTTTTGCACAGATACAAGTTTCACATTCTACAAAGGTTCATAGTTGTATTGCAGGTTTTTTTTGTTGTCTCAAACATTTTATACCTAACTGCAGACATTCTAGATTGCAAGCCTTTGAGCACACACACACCACTCTTGCATGTGTACACTGACAGAAAGAGGAAATCAATGTCAATTGAGGGCCACACCTCTAACCTGATCAGCCTTTGGAGGTTGACTTCCCGTCCTTGAGATCATGTCCTGTAGACCCAGCGGCTCACCTTGTGCCATCGGGCCGGCACCAAGGGCCAACACCACACGAGCGGGATCAGAGACGACCTTGGCATGCACGCAATGAAAACACAGCCTACTTCAGCGTCTCTCTTTGATGTACATTATCAAAGACCTTTCTCCTCCTCTCCTCCCTGGACCAAAGGCTACTATTGTTTTTGTTGTTGTTATTGATATTGTTTTCCACCCTTATAACACAAAGCAGTCTGACCATGACTCTGATGCTAATGCGGAGGTGGAGAGGGTGTTTTAATGAGCTGCAGAGTAGATCAGAGGAGCTCAGGGGGGTTAGAGAGAGGGAATAGGTAGCACTGAACATCAAAACACAGCTAGTACTGCAGCTTCTGCTTTTCACCAGCCATGACCTTTCAGTGCAGCACCAGCTAGAAGATGTAACATGGAAATTATGGATTTTTACTACAAAATAAACAATACATAAACAAAATCTACTGAAGGTTTTATAAGAAATTAAAGAATAAATGGCCACCATTATCAATAATGTTTATTTCTGACTGATATAGATGGTGGTAAAGGCCCACTCAGACCAGCATTTGAAGCAGTAAAATCAATTCATTACAATGTTATCGCTGCAATCAGTGGATTCAGTAAATCTGTGGACCTTTGGTAAACTCTGACTCCCAAATTCACACCATTGACTACTAGCAAACCTTCTTGACAGTACTGACCTTTGAGTGAATGGAGAGCCGGACATTAAAATGCAGGAAGCTATCGTAGCTTATTAGCTTTGCTACACCATCCGCTTTTATTTAACCTCTGTCTGAGTATAAACTGCTCCACAAGAGAGGAATGGTTTACAGTAATGTGCAGACAGTAATGATACAGAAGTTGATGGTACAAATATGTTTTTCAAATAAACTGAGTGAACTTTCACATTCAGAGAGAAGCAGAGGCTGCCACATAGAATATCATTCCGAAAGCTGCAAGCTGGAAATCGATGAGCTTGCCAGAGTCACAGACGTTGCTGAGAAACCAGAGGAAGCTGTGCATCATGTTCTCAGCAGCACAGGGCTGAGCTCTCCTGCCACTGATCCAAAGCTGGATTACAAATAGATCAAAGTGAGATATTTCCCTGGGTCCACAGAATTAAGGGCCCCCAGAAAGTCCAGAATCAACTGTTTTGTGCTCATTTAATTTGAAAAGTGTGATAGTGAAATATGCATCCTAAAACTCAACACCAACTGACATGAAAGGGGCCTTCAAGTGGGTCCGACTTTGTTATCTAATCTTCGCACCCTGATTTAAAGTGGGTCCCTGTGTCAAAATGTAATGGCAATACTTTCGTTCTTTTGGTTTTGATCTTATATGTTACATATTCCTAAACTGATTAGTTTAACCAAATTTTTTCATAGCAAATCTGGAACTCAACACATGAAACCACAGTATTGTTAATTGATGTGGTGGTGAATATAAGTATATACTAAAATGGCAAGTAAAGTAAACAAGAAGCATTATTCCCTCTTATAAAAAGTACTGCCAAACTTAGAGAACTAACAAATACTCCCACAAGAACAAAAACTATACAGTAGCACATAATAAAACAAAACAACTTCTAAATGTTTTATTCATAATCAGAAGTGACTACTGTCTACAGAGATTGTTCAAGCAAATCTATCATTGCAACACAGACAGTGACAGTTATGCAAAGATTGTCAAAGGCTTTGCAGGAGACAACAAAAGGTAAATGTGAACTGATTGGGAAAGAAATACTGCCTGAACGTTCAGAGCTCCTTGTTGCATCAGAAAGTTTTGTTGCTGCTTTATTTTGTTTAAAAAAGACCCAAGGTTACTTCAGACCGCTGCTGTCTAAGAGATGTTTGTCTGATGGGTAACAGTTATTTCCCTATGGGTGCAAAACGTCAAAGTCTGGAACTTTAATATCCTTTGGTCCACATGCTCCGGCACTACTCCCAACTTTCTGAGATGTATGATAAATACACACATGTCAGCAGATTGCTGTATAAGGGATTCATGTCCAGGCATGCTCCTTATCAACCTGCAGCTTGGGATCTTGTTTTTATCTAAGCTCCCACTGAAATGTGGAACCTTTTTATTGCCTTAAGTGAGGAAGGTGCAGCACTCTTACAGGAAGCATGAGTTGACACAGAAATGACAGAGGCTTCATATAGCCAAAGACAGTATACACACAGAACCTTAACACCTACTTAATATATTGAAATTTCATCTATTAATTTGAAGATATCCTTATGAAGCAGATGGTACTTTGAAAACATGTTTCAAACTTGATTCAAAAACAGCATTTTTTCTTTTGTGAAAACAATATTATTTGGTGACTAAATAACAACTGTATGATTAAACAGTTTATACAATTTAAGTAAAACACTAACCATGTCATATTTGCATGGTGAAATCCACCAACCAACCACAAGATAGTTTTATAACAAGGAAGACTTCACAGCCACTAAACTTCCATGTACATAACAATGACTGAGAGAGTAAAATACAGATACCTGGATGTGTGCAAAAGGCTCTTTCTAAAGCTCAAATAAATCAAGAAACAAATCACAACTCACATTTTATTGATTCAAGAGACCACTGGTTAGCCGGGCCCCTGGGAGCACACCTAGGATATCCTACAGTTCCCAGGATAGAGCAAAGTACAGTTCTACAGACCCTTGGAAAGGGCATGTGGTCTGTTATAACATTCATTCATTCATAAAACCTAGAAAAACCTTAGTGACGGTACTTTTCAGTGACTCCCTGTTTCATGTGTTTCATATATTCTCTCCACCTTCACGAGAGACCAGTATGGCCACAGTCTTTCTGCTGTTAGTCACTGGGCAGACAAACTGGTCTAAAACAGCATTTCTATCACAAATCAGATTCTCTACGGTTACTCTTAAACAGTTATTTGCCCAACACCTGACAGGCCGCACCAAAGTCAGCGACCTCCTGCAAGTTGTTCACAACCATCATGTTCTACAGCTTCAGATCTACATGCCGATAATCCAGGTTAATTATTGATGAGGACAGTTAAAGAGATATGTATACATGTTATGAAAAATTTATTTTTTCTGGCTCTAAAACCTCTGGTCTCCTGAGCGTAGCAATCTGTAGAGTGTATAGAACATTACAAAGAGAATTTCAGTGTTGGCGAAAGGCATAGCGAGCTTTGAGCAAAATGCTAATGTCCGCATGCTAAGAGGCTCACAGTGACAATGGCAACATGGTGATGTTGAGCATATTCACCATTTAATTATTAGCAGTAAATGTTAAATGGGAATGTTGTTTGTTTTGACCTGATGCTGATGAAAAGTCAGATCACCAACAAAGTTATTACAGTTCATCCTGAGTCCACCCTTTACTTGTCAACATATTACACATCCCCTAATGCCACCTTCACGGTTCAGGACTGTACACGACAATCTATGTAGTAGATGTTAAGATATTTCACTGGATGATGGAAAACTTTGACTTGCTGGTGGCGGTAGAGGAAAAGTCAAGGGATCACCAAAGTTATTAGCATTCATCCTCTGGGGGTCATGAAAATGTCATGGCCATCCATCCAATAGTTGCTGAGATGTTTCTGTCTGAAAAGGGTGAACCAACCAATGTTACCATCCATAGACATACTGCATGAGAATAATTTCTAATAGCTATGCAACGGATGTAAACACACTGTATATAAAAGCATAGAGGTACTTTAACACTGACAAACACACACATTTTATCTGTCTGTTCTAGTTGTCCTGTTATCGTTGTGGAAAAACAAAAGGAAAGGGGGAATTTATCAAGTCTCAGAGTCTCAAAACCAGGTTAGAGTTCAATACAGAGAGCAAAATGTGCTTGAACAAGGCAGATGGGAGGAAGGAAAAGAAAAGACTTGTTTACCTTTCCTCCCCTTCTGGGTCGAGGGGGATTCATTAGCTGCTGTGTAAATCAATCTGCTTCTCCTTAAAGGCCTGTCAATTTAGCCCTGATGTCTGGCAGCCTGACATCGCTCACTGGATATTTAACTTGAAAGCCAATTAATCATCATGATTAATTCACTCACAAACCACATGGAACTGTTTGACTTTACCTTATGGAATAAGAGCCAAATTCTCCCGACTTTAAAAGAGAGAGAAATGAGAAGTATTGGAAGTCTCACAGCTCCATTCACTCTTGATCAGCCTCTCAATGCAGAGTTTCAGCTGTAACTCCACACTTTCCTCTCTGCACCAGCATTGCAACAACACAGACACTTCCATGCACTTACGCCCAACCTCATTATAGAGTGATGCTTGTAATTGGCTCTGCTCTTCAAATCTATACTGTTAACACAGGTTGGAGCTGTGAATATATATTTGCTTGCACATACTGTATAACAAAGCCACTCCGCCATTAAGAAACACAGCAAGTCTTAACGCTGCTGCTGGCTGGCTAATATTTTCTTAGCCTAACTTAATACTTCCTCCTCTTTCTCAGCGAAAGGGTGGGATCACACATTAAGAAACTAGAGTGTGAATATGTTTTCCATTCAGCACTTTGTCATTATCTTCCAAAGTCTCAGCTGAGGTAATGGAAATGACCTAAAGTGTGTACATAGTTACTGAGAAAGACGGTTCTGCTATCAGCAGGAGAAAAAAAGATGATTTCCCTGCTCTTAAGTCATCTATCATTATTTCTTCTGCTAAATACACTGAACCAAGGGAGAATTCTATCCATACATTTAGTGTGATGGGTTGAGTGAACTTTAGGCTATCTTAAAGCACTGAGTTCACAATAGAACTTGAAATCACGCCATGATAAAAATCTCAAAATGTCATTACAAATTCAAAGTGTCTCGTTTGTCCCCTCCTGAAGCTTTCAGTGTGATTGGCCGAAGCTGACTCAACAAAGTAATGAAGTCAAAGGTTGAATGATTCATGACACCGATTGGCTGACTGATGACTTCCTGTTCCAGCCGCTGTTACATAGCTGCATACTCTAAGAAGACACTAGCAGCAGATCAATCAGTCAATCATATTTCCCCTGACAATTGTGATCCATCGAGAGAACATTCTTTAGTTGCAGTCTAATCACTTTTGAAGCAGCAAACGGTCACTGTCATTGTAGAGTCCAAGTGTAAAGGCTGACACCTCTACTCACAGACTCAGCACATTTCACTCTGTCTGTACACCTATGCTAAAGGCAAAGGATTCTTTGTGTGCCGCAGCTGGAGCATCTGTTAAACACATGTCACAATTTTAAATGATGCCCGAGGTACGCATTGCTGGCTGGAATGGATCCATTTCTGCCCATTCTTGAGAAAGAAAGAGCCACTTTCATGAAATGTACTGTGGAGACTGTACATGTAGATGGGGACTTTATGCTTTAAAGCTTCTATCATCAGTATTTTTTATATTAACAAGGGATCATATGACTACTTGTATGTAAAAGTTATTGCGACAAACCCAGAGAATTATCACCTGACTCAGCAGTTCCCCTCGGCTCTCTCTCGGCAGTATCAGCATTGTTCAGGTTTGTTTTACACCCTCAACTTTACTGTTTTGGTTATCTGTTGCTGCTCTCATCAGTGTTACTTCCAGTAGCAGCAGGCAGAAAAAGAAGCTCTGCTAAACCCACTGCACGCTACCTACACAGTTGGCAATTAGAGCTGGTGAACATAGAGGAGTATTTCATTACTAAGGAGTCTGAAATTTCCTTCAGGAGTTGGTGTACTAACCAAGACAGAGCTAAAAGAGATAGATCTAAAAGACACCATCCTGCTGCTGTAAATGCCCACAGTGTCCAGCTATTTTAGGTTATTACTGACCCATTTAAAAAAATATAAAACTATACATTTGTGATTTGAAGACCTTCAGTACAAACACATGGGCGTTTAGGTGGGCATTGTAAAGTTAAAAAGGATTGAGACACTGATTAACACATTGTTGGTTTTGATCTTTTCACTGGACAATAAAAAAGATGGAATAACACCAACCTTGTTATTTATTATGTATACAGGCATAGCAGTCCAGAGCTGTCTTCAGTTACTGTGACACAGTTTCTCCAAGACACAATTTCCATCATCTCTACATTCTTACATGGTCATAAAATCATAAAAAATATAAAAGACATCCAGTGTGACCAGTTGGGATTCTGCAAGGGAGACATGCTTTCTAACTTTAAAGCTCCATTCAAGAATTATGTCTAGCAGGATAATTTAGTTTCTCTTCATCTCATATAGCTTCCTCTAAAACATGTTTTGTTCCAGCTACAATCCAAACTTGAGGTGTGACATAGAACAACTTGTCTTCACAGTTCTGAGAGAAGTTCATCAATCACATTAGAGCTTTTTTAATTAACTGATCCACCTCTCTTGATAGACAACAACCCTCCAAACACACACACACACACATACACACACCCACACACTCACTACCACAACATGTAACCTCCCGCTGAGCCAAACTCTGCACCACTGTCCGCCACACAAGCTCCAGCCTCTATTTGAAGAGCAGGACATGAAAGCAACTGCGGACCCTCCACGTGGGCTTGTATCGGATCTTAATTAAAAAGCCTTGCATATTATTTGCTGTAACAAAGGGAAATTTGGGGGTTCATTTAAATCCAATTAGGCCTGTGCTGATGCCTCAGGAGATGAGAGAGTAATTGCTGTTTGAACACGAAGGTCTTTGTTCTGGGCTCCAGTAGATTGATAAAGGCAATAAGCACACAATGTGGAGCGACTGGAGATGGGACGGGGCTGTGAACTTACAGTATGAAGGCTTAAACACACCAGAACCATATAACAAGACAATTAGTAGTATGGAAATTGTTCCTTGTTGTGTTCTGGGGAAAAAAAATGTGATTGAGCTCCCTGTGCTGCAGGTGTTACTGGAATGATCAGCTGAGTTAATTGCTTCAGTCATTATTGCCTTATACCACATGCAGTGAGCTTCAGCATAATCAAAGTGCAGACTGTTAGTGTATGATTTCACTAACTGAGATACATTTCCTGTTTCATGTGGTTGTTATCTGTTTCTCACCAATTTATCCACTATCAGTCACTTTACTGATTTATGAGAGGCTCAGGTGTTCCCTCCAATTGTCCATTGTGGGTGGTGGTTATGATCAATAACGCACCCTAACCCTACACACACGCATACACACGTATCCCATTCTTTAAGAGGAATACATTTCTGGATTGGAGAGGCAGGAACTTACATCCTGACCCATTGTACCGTCACATAATGTATATGTATACCCACACAGACAGACTTACAATGGCCATGAACTTTCACCTTTAATCTGATGGTCTATTGATTGTGTCTGACTGAGTGTGGTACCATCATAAACAGTGAGGAAGGGGACATTTGTTGGGCTCACATGATTACTTTAAATTATATCACAGTTCAAACCACCACGAAAGAACTAGTTTAACATTCTAGTAAATATGCTCATTCACTTCTTGCCGAGAGAGGTAAGAAGATCAAAACCATTCTCATGTCTGTGCGGTCAGACCAGCAGACAGTTAGCTTAGCACCAAGACTGGAAACAGAGGGAAACAATTATCCTGGTTCTGTCCAAAGGTAACTAAAAGCTCACTAATTAACATGCTATATCTTATTTATTTAATCAGTAGCTAGTAAAAGTGAAGTGTAAAAACTTGTGGCTAACAGACTGCTGGCTGAAGCTTCATATTTAGCAGACAGACATCAGAGTTGTATGAAATATTTTCTCTTTCAATTTCCTAAAATGTGAGCTTTTTCTTAAATAATTAGCCTAAATTATTATCGGGTTTAAAGATTTTAATCAGTGTTTAAATGAATAGGGTTGGGTTTAAAAAAAAAGATTTCCCGATTTCAGTTGGTCTTCATTTGAATAATCTGAAATTGATTTATAAAATTCCGAGATTTGCCTTTTCCCATGAATGTGTGAAGTTTTAACCCTGTTAGGTATTTTCTCTGACAATGAATGAAATTATTGTTTGTTTGTTTTTCTATTAAGATTCCCTTTGGCTTCTGCATAAGAGCAGCTATTCTTCATGGGGTACACACAGGTGACATTGTAACTATACGAATATACACACTCACACAACACATCGTAAAGCGCATTTAAATAAAATGTGTGGTGAGAGAAAAAAAAAACTGTATGTGGAATTTGTTTCTATGACATGCAGATTAGCTAAAAAGGAAAACAGATCAGGTGTTAATCTGTATTTTTTTTATGTATGAGGCGAGAATGTAGCTGGTTTCCCCTGAGCTGCAGCAGGACCACTATAACCAGTGTTTGTTGGTCCTCTTGAGGATTAGGAAGCTTTCTCCAGCCACAAACTGCAAAATGAGCTCCATGGATTGAAAAGGTGTATGTAGGGTGCAATACTTTAAATCTCTGGGCAAACCATAGATTTGACTGCTTTCACAAGTTTTGGGGTGCTAGCTTCATGGGCTGGAGTTAAAAACAGATATACGGAACATTAGACAAAGTAAATTCACAAAAAGTGCATATAAAGGTTGGTACACAACCAGGCAGTATTAAAGAGTGAAAAGCACTAAAATTGTACAACATATAATGCCAACTTACATCAAATCAACTTCAATTCCTGAAATCAGCGTTGACACCCAGCCCGATGCTCTCGATTAACTTACAAGAGACATGTTGACAACAATAACAATAGCATATATGGCCTCCAAAACCAAAGTCAAAGTACATGTCTGCAACAGCAGCTTTCATGTAGGTTACAGAGCCACATAGCATCTGGTTGTCAGTTATTTTAGGAAGATGACATGCAAATAATTTGTGGTTTGACTATCTTTACTCAATAAAAGAGGGAGAAAGTAATCAATATACCAGGCACCCATATATAGCTGAGAAGATCATCATCCCTTATATATGGCAAAAATATTCCACAAAATAAATATTTAATGGTTCAGTAATTCTGAAATAATGCTTTACAAAAGAAATGGTGGCAAATTAAATTTTAATCATCAACTGTGCTTAAATGAATTAACTTGTCTGTAGGTCATGATAATTAGCTGAGTATATATTATAAATCTAGTTTACAAAGTTTCTTGCAGCGCTTCAATCAATATAAAATCAGTGAGACTTGTGCATTATTGCAAAGAGAAGATTTCAAGCAGGCGCATTAAAAAAAGATCTTACAGATCCTGTACTTTAACATCGGGTTAACATCTGATTATACCTAGACTGAAATATGAACACACACAGGGTACATCATACTTCTGTCTATCTGTCTGTTAGTCCCTGTCTGTTCATTTTATCAGCAACAGCATACAAAGCCCTCTATCATTCAATAGCGTGGGGAAACTTTCATAGGAGCAAAAAATAAATAAAACACAGCCTAAAATAAATTACAGCAGCAGGAAGTGGTATCATGCAGCTAAGCCTGAGCATTGAATTGAGGGCAATATTCAGCTTTTTTGATGAATCGTCCTCTGCGGGATATTAACACAAAGAAAGAAAAAGCTGCCTGATACTGTGATCCATCACCGGGTCTGTGCTTCTGTATGTGTGTTTAATGCATGCTTGTGTAATTACATTACCAGATCAATACCACTGAGCTGCTAGTAACCTTAAAACTGCCTTTTAAGAGTGTAGAAAACATCCTTATTTCCTTCCTCTTCCCTGTTTTGTCCCCCCCCCCAGCTCTCAGACTGTGGTCTCACAGGTGAAGTAGCACTGAAGTCAATTTCTTTTGATATATTTTAACATCCCCCTTTCCTCTTGAGCTCTCTGGAGATGGCAGTTTGTTGAGGAGGAAGGGAGCGCAGCCAGGCCACACTAAAACACCCAGCACATCTGGGGCCCCCCGGAGGCCAGGGGTCACATGATAAAGGTTAAAGGGCAGTTTTCTGGCTTTAGGCCAAGGTCAAGACAGCAGAGGTCAGTGTCTGAGTTGTCAGCTTCATCCTGCCCTTGGCCTTGAGTTGATCAATAAGAGGAGGGTCGCTGCTTGCCTCGGCCAAGCGATCAATGAGACATTTACATTTAGCCCAGTCACTTGAACACATATCCCCATACCCCCACAATCTGTTGGCAATGTTGCCTATTTTCCTTCTACAGCTATTTTCTCAGTCATTTGTCTGTTCTCTGTCTTTCCTTTCATGGTTCTGCGAGTAGAAGCTTTCTCATAACTCTGCAATCTTTTTTATTTCAAGTTTTAGAGATCAACATTTCAGTACACTGCCTTCCTCAGGATAAAGACTGAGTTATGAGTGTGTGGCTTTCTGCTCCTTTCTTTGATGTCTGCTTGAAAGTCAGCACTTCATTAGAATTGCTATGCCTCTTCCCTCAGTACTTCAGGTAGAAGCTTACAGGAAATGTTTTTCACTATTGTGATGACTCTGAAAGCAATGTCTCTCAATATGATTGATTTGTAGATGTCTGGCCTTCGTTCAGTTTGTGTGCTTTGTGCTTGGCTGCTGAATGTCTAATTGTTTTCTGCTTTAGAGCGTCCTCTGGTTTCTAATTTAAGCTCATTTGCCATCATGTCATCTACCTTCAGTATTGGAGTATTATTGATATTAATTGTGTAATTATTGCTAATTACACTTTGATTTAATTTTAGGCCAAAAGACAGTTGAATCACTGTGGTTATTCCCACATTTCACAATGGGCCAAGTTTTTGACTTCAAGGTCCAGTGTGTAACATTTAGGAGGATGTATTAGCAGAAATGGAATAAAATATTCATAGGTATGTTGTCATTGCTGTATAATCACCTGAATATAGAAACTGATGTGTTTTCATTGACCCACGGGTCGCTTTCAGTGGAGTCCGCCAAGTTGAACAGCCATGTTTCTACAGTAGCCTCAGACAAACCAAACACTAGCTGTAGATAGGGTCTTTCATGTTTGATGTTTCATTAGCACAGACAACAGAAAATATTCATTTAGAGGAGAATTACATTACATTTACATATAAATACATATATGTATACACCGATCAGCCATAACACCAAGGTGCCCAGGTGGTCATAATGTTATGCAGCCCCAAACGCAACAAACTGCGATGCACTGTGTCTTCTGACACCTTTCTATCAGAACCAGCATTCACTGTTTCAGCACTTTGAGCCATAGTAGCTCGTCTGTTGGATCAGACCACATGGGCCAGCCTTCGCTCCCCCTGGCATCAATGAGCCTTGGCCACTCATGACCCTGTTGCAAATTCACCACTTTTCCTTCCTTGGACCACTTTTGATAGGTACTGACCACTGCAGACCGGGAACACCCCACAAAAGCTGCAGTTTTGGAGATGCTCTGACCCATTCCTCTAGCCATTACAATGTGGCCCTTGTCAAAGTCGCTCAAATCCTCACGCTGCCCATTTTTCCTGTGTTTAACACATAAACTTTGAGGACAAAATGTTCACTTGCTGCCTAATATATCCCACCCACTGACAGGAGCCATGATAACCAGATAATCAGTGTTACTCACTTCACCAGTCAGTGGTCATAATGTTATGGATGATTGGTGTATGTATGCATGCATATATAATGCAAGAGAAATGCGGTAAGTGGTAAATCTCTGGATGCTAGTAAGAAGATGGTATAGGTTTATGCGGATAGTCGAGAGTGGGTTAGACTTCACACAGGATGGAAATATGAAATTTGTTTGTTTGTTTCGTGTATTAATGTGAGGAACCTTACAGCAGATCTGTGCGGAGTAATCAAGGATGTATCATAGAGCAATGGGAGTGATGTGGAGACTGTAAGAGCAGAAACAGCTGATTAAACATGTGAGTTCAATGTTCGCTGCATCAGAACTTACTGTCATTGTTTCCATTTCCCATTAAGTGCAACGACTCTTTTTCAAAAAAGGCAAAAACTGTCTCAGGCAAAAGTAAAAACTTGTTGTGTGTTTTTTTGTTTGTTTTTTTATTTTTTGCCATTTCCAGCAACCTTATTTAATGCAATACTTCAAACTGCAGATACAAATACATTGATGGAAACACTTTATTTATTATTTAGTTTTCTTTTAACTAGTAATCAGCAGCAACTTTTTATCTAGTTTCTTGTTCTTCCCTGTTAGCTCCCCTCACTGTCACCGCTTGTTGCTACTATCATGAACCTCCTTCCATCCTCTGCAGCTTCTCTGTGACATGGGACGAACTGAAGCTATGTTGTTTGGACAGCGTTTCCTATTAAATGGCCCTTCCTTTATATTCACACATGGTGCATTTCCAGTCCCAGAGCAATTATACACATGACTACACTTGGAGCTAAAGGAACAGGGTGAATCTTTATCACCAGCCAAAGAGCAGCAGCACTGTGACTCCTACTGAGCAGTCAGCCTTCTGTGCTTGTGTCTGCATTCCCAGCCAAAGAAGAGAGAATATTATTTTGTCATAATCAAATGACCACGACTCGGACAAGAAAAGTTAACACAGAGCTCAATTAACATTTTGCATTCTTTGCAAAATCACTCCCCTGAACGAGCTGAGATAATTATTCACAACAACTCAAAGTTAGTTTCAACTTCCAGTAACATCGTCACCTAATAGCTACATAAAAGACATGCTGAGTGAAATATAGAGAGCCAGGTCCTGACTCCACCTTCAGGTTAGCGGCTGTTCCAGTAGCTACTGTAACTTAATGTAATCTCTTATTGAGCATTTCTCTTATCAGCCTTTTTATAGCAAGATGAGATCGTTGTGATTTTAACAAAACTGAATAAACATATTGTAATAATTTGTTAGCATAAAACAATATGTTAAATAAATAGTTATGAACATTTAGGAGTACGTACACCATCGTAACCTAGTTTCCTCCATTTCAATGATATCCACCAATCCTCTCTCCTTAGGTCATTTTTCTAACTAACTAACAGTGGTAATCTCTGCCATTCAAAAACTTCACTGTCAAAGTTCACTGTCCTGCTGTCATTACATACATGTCTGAACCAGCAGCGGCCCCTCGCCTCGCCCATTCTTCTGTCGACCTGGTGACATAAGCTGCGATCGTCTTATGTCAATTGGTCGCTCCACCAGTTTGGTCCAAACTAAAATATCCAAACAAGTACTGGATGGATTGCGATGACATTTTGTAGACATTCATGGTCCCCTGAGGATGAATTCTTATGACTTTGGTGCTCACGTGTCTCAACTATGTCAACATCTACTTGATGGATTGGCACAAAAGTTGGCATTCAGACGATGTAGCCTAACTGCTTACTGTTACTGCTAATTAGCAAATGTTGGCATTCTAAAACGCAACAATAAAAATGATATACATATTTAGCTTTAAAGCACCGCTGTGCCAAATCAAAAAGAGTCTTTTAGGACAAGGACAAACATGCACTAAAATGAGTGGCACCAGCCTTTAACAGCCCTTCCTTCCTGAAATTTCCAGGTCTAAGCCGTGTCAGAACATTTGGCAGCAGCTGAGATGAAGGCAGGCTGTTTGAAGACAAGGAAAGATGTTTGAACCTGCACCCTCTTTTCAGTGTCCCAGTGGGGAGGGTATATGGGAAGGCAAGTCATGTATTATTTAGAGTCAGATCTGCCTTCGTGCTTGATCAGTGTTTGATTGAGAGAGGCTGTGGCTTGTGGTTTCTTCTCCGTGTAAGATGGTCTGCTCAGGAATGAAGGTGAACTTGTGACCTCTGCACAGAACTCGGTCAATACCTACATACACTGAATGCAAAGTGCATCACACTCTTTTGTCGTCATGTGCACAAACAAGTCATGTCATCAGAATACTTATAAACATTACTCTAGTGCATTATATTATTGGACAGCTATGGGATAACCTGCAGTCCTTGTGGAGTTCTTTTTAGCACATGAGTATTGGTAATGTGTCACGGCCACAGGGAGCTGTGTTTTAGTCATTGCCTAATTAAAGTAGAAACTCCAAGCAGTGTGCTCCTCCACTGTACAGCCAACGAGCCATAGCTGATATGCTATTTAAGTCATTAGCAGCTCTGAGTCGTAGCCACAGAACCTTGTTAACAGAACAGGGGCTCATAATCCCAGGACAAGATGCTCTGGTGCTGGTGGAGCAATTACCGCAGTTTAGTTTATAAAGTGTGTAATTACTGTATCAGACTGAATTATTATAGTCATAGCTGTTTACAATGCTATTGATGGCATCATGTACACAAGAGGAATAAGGACTGTCACACTACCAGGCATCTTTGCATCAACAAATGAGACTTTATGAACTTAATTAGATAGAAATGTAGAAATTCAGCTTTTAGCATTTTTATCTTGCAATGAAATTCCCTGACAATTAAGAAAAAGATCCTCCTCTTCAAGAGATGTGTTGAGTATGGCACTACACAGTTAGATGTATACCAGGAATATGGAAATTGTGAATGTGGATCATTTATAACCAACAGCATAGACTGACTTTACTGAATATTTGAGCTGAAACCTCTTAGAGATTCAAAACTCCTACATACCTTTCCTGCATGTTTACCTCTATGGTTGGTTTAAATAAAAAAAGAAATCAATAAGAGCCTTTTACCTTGACTCACTTCAACAGGGTTCTTCATTAGGGTAGTGCACTTTGTCTAAAATAAAAATAAGCGTTTTTCTACTGATGTTCCAGCCTCATCTCCAAAATATCTCCTATATCTTGTGTCAATACTGTTTGGGCAAGTTAGCTTTTTACGTCAAAGTGTTTATTTTTTAGTTTTAAGGACATGATTGGGGCCTTTCTATGTAATGTTTACAGGTCTTACGTGTGTGTCCTGCAGGTGATTCAGTTTCCTGAGATGCAGGTTAGGCTAACCGGCAACTCTAAATACTAAGTATGTGTGAATTAAAGTAGGAAATTCAAAGTGTCAATGTATGGCGGTTTTAGTTCTCCATTTTGAATTATACATTCTTGTGTTACAAACACAAAGATGCGTAAAAACAAATAAAGGAGCATGGTCACTTCAGGGGCAAATTACATCCCCTTGCCTCAGGAATTTTTTTTTTCCTGCAGCACCCTGATATCTAGATCTTTTTATAACGTACAAACCTACATCTGTGCCAGATGTGTTGCTTTAATCGCATAATGCATGCAAAGTGTAAAGTAGTAAACCAATAGCCATTGAAGTATTGTTGTATGTTACATGGTGTGAACCAAACACTCTTGGGAGGGA